>NC_139352.1:80783858-81136358 GCF_055883805.1 Amblyomma maculatum | reverse complement strand
TGATGATGATGATGATGAACAAAAGAATTACGCAAGCATTTCTGCGCGTTGCTATTTTGATCGGTCGAGTCGCGCACTCCAATGGCGGCTGACGCGCGACATTTCAAATGGCTCTGGCAGTTAAACCTCTCTCGCGTCCGGAGAAGTAGAATGGCGTTATGCCCTTAGAGCTTGCGTGCGCGCCCGATCGCCCCCAACTGTCACGTTGCGGCGCGAGCGCGTGCAATAACGCGAGGCGTCACGCCGGCTCCCGAGACAATGCGTCCTTGTTTCTTTTTCTCTCCCACTCATTTTCTCTCCCCTCCTCCTCCGCCCGCCTGCGCGCTCTTCGCGCCGCTAAAGAAAACCGCGCGCGTTGTTGCCTCCGCGGAAGGAAGGACAGACCGGGTGGCCTTTCGTATATGTGTTCCTCATTGAAGGCCGAAATTCGCGACACTTCCATTCATGAAATGCTTTTATCAAATTATACATTATCATCCCGCGAGGAAAAGTTAAAGTGGCAGTAGTAGTAAATGACTTTTATACGATCAAAAATCACAGGCTGAGACGTCAACCGCCTGAGTCGACGCTGTTCCGCCCCTTGAGGGCCTGCCCAGTCGAGCCAGATGGTGATTTAAAGGAAAGGGGAGGATGCCAACTGATCAACAGTCGGAAGAGTGGAAAATGGTTTTTTTTTTTAGCTTCCCAAAGCGACTCAAGCTATGAGAGACGCCGTAGTGGAGGGCTCCGGATAATTCCGACTCCCTGGGGTTCTTTAGCGTACACTGACATCGCACAGCACACGGGAGTGTTGATTTTCGCCTTCATCGAAACGGCACCGCCGTGGCCAGCATATAACCTGGGTCTCCTGCAGGTCAGTAGCCTAGCGCCCTATAGCCGCCGAGCCATCGGCGATGAGGTAAGTCTGTTTCAGTAGAACTTGGTGCTGGGTTCTGCACACTTGGCACAACGAAGCCCGAGCAGCCGTTTATTCCGGCACTGACGTCATTTCATAGAAAAGGGACACGAAAATGAGAGCACTGGCACACAAACGAGCCGATAACACAACGAAGACCAGTCGTCACACCGACCGTGGTGAAGACAGCGAAGGCGCGCATAGCATAAGTGTGAATGCGAGAAAGAGTCCGAGAAAAGCTTAGTGGTTGTAAACAAACTCTCTTCAATTTTGTAACAGTGCACGCCCGTGGCGGCTTTGTGTCCGTGTAGCATTCGGCTACTATTGTACAAGCAAGCGGTAAAAGGACGCGGCAGCTTCGTTTCGAATGATCGGACCGCAAAGGACCACTGTGCCCTAATGTCAGTGCACGTTAAATAACCGCCAGGAAGTCGACATTAATCCGCAGTCTTACACTATAGGGCGTTTCTTTCTCCTCATTTACCCCTTTCATCAAATCGGTGTTGAGGTGTCCATCGAAGTTCGCCTTTCATTTTTACCTGGTAAGAAATTTTCCTTTTCAGCAGTATACACTATGCGAGTGCTACAAAATACGCAAGCACAAGGTGGACAAGCTAGTACTAAACATGTGCGTTACCCATAAGCCGTCATCGAATCCAATATTACGCGGCAGCCTAACTTCCTTCAATATTGGCGTGAGGAGGTAGTGCGCACGAGCAGGAAGCGATGCCGAATATATCACGCGATTTCGCATCAAAACTGTGACGCAAGCGTTCTTTGTTCATTGCTGACGTCATACCGTTCCCAGTTAGCATCTGTCGGTCAAGTTGGAGGCCAGTTTCCGAGAGGGATTCGAACCAGTGACACATGTACAGTCTTTGTCAAAAGTATAGAGCCCAGGGGGTATGCTTCTGAGCCACTTCGAGCAGCTTGTAATGCATTTCCAGCGTTCCGAATATCTTAATGTTAAGAAGATTTTTGTCCTACCCTATCCAATGGGAATGACCTCCACTAATGCTAAATCAGCGCCACTACACGGCTCAGAAGCAAACTCCCTGGGCTCTACAATTTTGACAAAGGCTGTACTTCCAATTGTACGCCGTTAATTGTAAGTGTAGCTGTCCACCGTGGAATGGGACAGATACTGCGTCCTTCATTCTTTTCTTCAAACGCGACCAATTTTTATTTCGGGGAAGGCACACTTTTCCAAGCTTTGTGCCAGCCTCTCAATGCTAAACCTCCAGGCAAAGGCACGTCGAACAATGCTTTGGCGCGTTTTGATCGGTCTAAGCGGACTTAAACCCCTGCTAACTTCCTTTGTTGCCGGATCTCGGAGACTACGCCTCATAAAAAAACCGCCGCCACCTTATGTCCTGCGAAGTGGGACCCTATTGATAATCCTCTTTCGTCACCTTCAGCAAAAGACAATTTTCCTGTATGTACAACTTGACAGCCATCGAGTTGATACACCGAATTTATGCAACGTCCACTTGGTGGAGATTAGTGCTGTGTCTTTCAAACTGCAGGTTTAACCTTGCAAATTATATAATTGTATCGCAGAGCCACTGGTGGTGCTCTGAGTGTTTCACATGATTGCTTGTTTTGAGCGAATATACGCACAAGTAGCGAATACTGTAACCAGTGTTCGCATTATCACGAGTGTTCGCTTCGTATTCAATTCGATTTGCAGCTATAGGCCATTCGAGTTCGATTCTTTGGCGAAGCTGCACTATTCGTCGTCGATTCTGTCTGGAAAACAGTACCACTGGCACAACCATGCATATACGTAATAGTCATTTACCATTTTCTCTGTTTTTTTTGTTTTGTTTTTTATCACTGACATATTCTGCAGCTTTCAATGGCCCGATTGCACGAATAAACATCGCTCAGATAGACGAGTTCACCGATCACTGCAATTTATTCCTTATTCTTGCCAAAGTAGACGACTATTAGGCATTCGAAGATTAGTAATCTGAGACAATACCGTGGCAACTCGTTTCCGTCAAAGGATGTTTAACTACTGCTCCGCTGTTTAGAATGGCGGGGCATGGGTTTTGCTCCAAAACTGCAGTGCAGGAACCGACTGTTCTGTGCCGGCTACAGCATCGCACTACAGTCTTCAGCTTTTCCTATTGCTTATGGGAGAGCTCAGCACATCTGATTGGATTGGATTTCGGCGTTCCAAGCATATATACGCTGCAGACTATTGACGCCGTAAAAGAGAGGTACGATATATTTTCGACCACCATATACAGGCGCCTTAAAAGAGCACCGAGCTCTCAGTGCGTGCTGTTCGCTTCCAGGCTGCTTAAGTTTATTTCCTAGTGAGTGTATTTTTTATATTCCGTTATATATCTAAATCTAAAGCTTATTAGTTGCACGGTAGCACCGCTTCCTAAGCAACCGCGCATTACGAACAAGTGTACCCTCCCACGAGCTGAAAGCGTGCTAACTTTAGGCGCAGTCCGCCATTGCACGGGCGGTACAAAGTACTGAGCCGTTGCGAAAACGGTGCAGCTACAGACTAAAGAGAATGACGGTACGCGCGCAAACGTTTGCTTCCCCCGCATTCTCGATAATTGTCACATTACGCAATGCTGCCGCCGACACTCCTCTCACACGGAGCCGAAACAAACACACACACTCTCTCTTATTCTCTGCCACACGCCATCTGAATATAATACTGTGCAGCAGTGTGAAAGGTATAGGCTGGCGTCAACCAATCGCCAGACTAATTCGAAGACTTGTCCTCGCGATTTACCTCCAGGCCTGGATGCACCAGCCAAATGCGAAAGCTGTAACGACAGAGGTTCGGCCAATCACAATTGCCACGGTACGTGGGCTCGCACGTGTATGATGTCAGGCGCGTATACACAGCTTAGTTTCCACAAGGCTTCCGTATAAGTGCATTGTTTCAACGAACACCGCTTTCGCTGTGCTCTCGGTCCACCAACATGGCGGCGGCGGGTACGACGTCGGCTCAAGCTGACGTCACACTACGTATGACACCTGCGCTACACCTTGCGTAACGCTGAGCGCTTTTTAGCAAGTGGAGCTCCCAATCTGGGCTTTTAGAAAAACTAGGGCCCCGAACAGTCTGCTAGCACCAGCACAGACGGACAAGTAGTACACGGTTATGTTGAGCGACGTACAACGTCGGGTCGTTCGTGCTACGAACGACGGTGCCGGGTCCCACCTGCGACATCCTGTTGATGCCGCGCCGACATCGTCGCCGCCATGACACACGCCGGCTGCAGCCGCCGCAATGGCGCCCAGGCTTAGAGGGAGAGGAAAACAGAAAGGGGGAGAGAGAAACTCTTCTGTGAGCCAGTTTTGACGTCCCTGTCACACGTCGCTGCCGTGACAGCGGTAGACCGCACATGTCGAGTCGACGAAGGTTAGGTAGCAAAAAAATAAAGAAATAAACAATTAAAAAAAAATGAAAAGAGAGCGAGAGAGAGGGCGACAGAGACAAGCAGGCCTGCAGCTATAGCTCCGTCTTTCGCCATTAACGCGTCCTGTCCCCTGGACTGTCCCATCACCTCCTCTACTCCCACAACAGCACGAGGCCATTTTTGACAGCTGAGCGGGCAGATGAGAAAAAAAGATATATGTATATGCCACGCACGGAGTGAACAAGCATTCTTGTCGAGTACAGAGACGGGCCAACTCAATTGCGTAACACCGAGCTTGGTTTTGACTGTGAGCTTCGGGATTCCTGGAATCGTTCACGGTGCTGGACCATCGAAAAGCGTGGGGAAATTCTATTCGTGTGCATATGTGACAAGTGACTACGCGAGTGACGGAGTGGAGCAATAAGTTAGTGGTGGCGAGGAGCCTGTAAGAGACTGGCTCTGCCTGAAGAAGCAGTGCCTTGCAGTGAAGCAATGGGTGAATGAACGCCCGAGTGACAAACGGAGCGATAAACGGGCTGGTGTCTCGGGAAGTGACTGAGTCAACAAGAGAGCAAGCGATCGTCTCTGACAAGCGATATTTACACCAAAGAATCCTATCGAACTGAAATTTCAACTGCGCCTAATACAGCTTGCACAGTGACACACACGCATGAGTGCGAACGGAAAGCAACAAAAAGATGGAAACGCTTTGAGGAAAAAAAAAAAGACCGCGTGTGCGGTTGTTTAACGGATATCCCTCAACCCTTCACACACCTCAAGTTTCTTTTTCTTTTTTTCTTTCTTTTTTTTTTTACTTTTGAGCAATAAACTGAGCGACGAGAAAAGCTGCGAATAAGCTTGAAGTTCACAAATTAGACCACGTGCACATAATATCCAGACATAACAGTCGTCGGCTGTCGTCCACTCGCCCGTGACGTCTCCGGATATGCCTGTTTGTTACTATAACATCTAGCAAATGTATTACAGGTCGCTGAATCCACACCGTGCTTATCCAGCACGCTCACCTAAGATATCGCGACATAAACGTACGATTAATATAGAGCAGATACATATGCCAGGAAAAAAAAAATAAAAAAGAGGTTTGATAGAAATACAGAACCTGCACTGCATGAGAAATGCGAAAGTCTGAGCGTCACTGCTGCTGTTGCACGACACAAGACGCGTCATTTTTTTTTTTAGTTCTTATTCTTATAGTTTCAGTAGTTATTCTTATATAACATTTATTTCCCCCAACATCCTCACGCCAGACAAGGTTGCGGGCACGTTCGCAGGAAGTCGCTGTATAGAGTAGCCTTTTTCTTGGAAACATCCTACCATGGGGATCCAACTGCCTCATCTGTAAAAAAACACTAAACAATAGATCACGTATTTTTGCACTGCGGGGAAGGGGCTTATTCCTGGGACGTGCTACAAAGAACTATTGAAAAAGACTTACCGATCAACTCGGTTTTTGCCTACAGATAATGGAGATGGTTGCCCTTTTGATTTAGTTATGCTCGTGGGCGTCCATTGTACATGGCGCTCTCGAATGGCCGGGTATATCACTGTGATACTTTCGTGAAAGTAGTCACATGTTTATTAAGGTTTTGAAATTTCAACAGGTGCCCCGGACTGGTTACCAAGGTTAGAGCCCTTGGTTACGCTTAGAGAGTTTTTAGTATGTCAAAGCCCTACTCGTAGGAGTTGGCGTTTTTCTTTTTTTTTTCCGCAATGTATTTTGATATATGTATTTTGAGGTCTGTTAAAGCCCGGCAATAAATAAAAAAAAGTCGGCGTAGAATAGTGGTCACTGGTGAGTGCGCTCGATGATGGTTCTAGTCCGGGTGTACACACGCATTTTTTTATTACTATTAACGATGGACAGTTCGCGAACACACGCGGTGGTGCCACCCTCTGGTGACACACTATTATATCCACACGCCACTCGTGAGGCATGAAATGCTGTCGCATTAATGATATACTAAGGTTTCGTTAGACACGCATTTGCAACACGCATTTACGCGTTACTGATTATATCTTTTTCTTGTTCTTGTGAAAGAAGTCTTATTACGAGCCACGTCTTATCACTTTCAAATTGTCGAGTAGCCCAACGAGACCATAACTTCAATAATATACTGTCCAAGTTTACAGTAAGTGACAGGCCGCGCTAAGCCCACGAAACCAAAGAAGCATCTCCAAGAAATGACAAGTGCAACTACTACCCAACACTAGCATGCGACTTTTCACCTTAGGTCCGCAAACACAATCTGGAGTGAAATTTAATGCAACCTATCGTTTCTAGTACAAAAAAGATATACACCACGAAACAGCCAACACTTAACTACCCGGATGCGTTTGCAAACGACCTTCACCCAAAGCTTTTGACAGCCGCCACAGCGGAGAAAGTTTACGCGCAAGACATGGCTGGAAAGGTGCCAGCCTAGGGAAAAACTCTGCCCTCTATCGAGCGGAGATCGGAGATACGAAGTGGCGCTGTAAATAACGAGGTAGTTCTGGAAGGGGTGATCGCAAAAACGGGCCAGTCTCGGCCTGGTCGTAAAAGCGCGTTGAAAATTCGCGAGGAAAAAGTCTCGGGACAATCCCCACGTTTGCGAACCGGGCCGCATCGAGCGGTCAGTTCAGCACAGTCTCAACCCTCAATGCATGCTGTGTTGCCTCAACGAGGTAAATATGATCGAGCGCTGCGGATAGTGTGCGCACCGAGTACTTTTTGTTGATATATTTGTGCGCTTGTAATTCATACCCGTCTAACGGACAACTCAAGAGAGTTTCGACAGAAGTTGACCGCATATTGAGTTCCCTCACCTATTATTGACAAAACCGCCGTGAATCACCTTTAATATGCGTGCATTGGGCACTTTTTGTTGATATCTTGTTGCCGTGTTATTAATACCCGTATAACAAATAACTCAACAGTTTTTACAGAGCTTCAAAATACAGAGTTCCTTGAACGAAATATCGGCAGAACCACTGTATATGACTTCCAGCAATAAGTTCATTTAGTAGTGGCTGATATCTAGCTTATTTGCATTGACGTCAGTCTAGGGAAAAAGATGACTCTAAGGTAAGAGTTTGGACAGGAGATGCATGAACGGTGTTGAAAGTCAGTCTCACAAATATTCTTCAGGCGCGATTTAATTAAATCTGCAGCTCCAATTCACAACTGATTGACTTAAATGCACCGGCACAGCTTCATCTAAATGACAGCTCCCAGGATAAGACAAACGGCCGATGCATCTGAGCCCAGGTGTATTCTCTTCTTTGTTGAATAACAGGCGTTGTTAATGTAGCCTTTGCCCTTTTTGCTGCATGAAGATATTAAGGGCGACTGGCGTATGTACAACGTGGTACATGACAGGATCTTGCTGGAATTACTTGGGCAATCTGGCTATAGTGTTCGTACCTGTAGATTACTATTTCAGCAAAAAGAACTGTCGACACAAAAAAGAGTAAGAGCTTGGCTGTCAAATGCCAGTTGCTATGCTGAGTTTAAGACGAACAGCAGCGCATCGCTGAAAGACGAGGCGCCACATGCTTCAAAAGTGTCTAGCGTTGCCTAATGTCATTTTCGGTAAACGAACCCCCTGCGAGCGTCAGACATTTGCAAAGACGCAGTACTGCGAGCGAGAATGACACGAATTTAACCCTCGCCAAACTTTCAGTGAAGCTACTGCGCTGCCTTTTTAGCAGGTGGTTTTGAATCGTCGCATTCCGAGGAAACCATTTACATAGAATGACTTTCAGCAGACGCGTTCTGAAAGGCCCGGTAAAAGCGAGACCTGACGCGTTGGAAATAGAGCGAAAGGAAATAGATAAAGATATAACACTGCCAGCTGCCGTCAACGACAAGTTCTTGATGCACGGATAGACATATGTGCCCACACGTGACCCTCAGTCGCACATGGAAACAGCAAGTTCTGGCTACAACGAAACCCCTTTGTGCGAATAACCGCTTAGTACGAAACCTTCCCCGGTCCAGTTATACCATGACCCACCTTTGGAGTTCACCGTAACGGCATTCTTGGGAACTCTAAGTGCAGCAGAATTTGGGGCGCTTGTGAACACATTAGAGCTGTAGATGTGAAAATTTAGCGCAGCTGCTTTAAACGAAGTACGGCTTCTAACGAAACGTTTTGGCCACTTTGTACTGTCTGCTCTCAACGAGATCTACGCAACACTAGGAATATTATGGCATGGAACGGCATTGTTTAATTTGAGAGTGAAGGAAGTACGCGGTGTCTGTGAGATATAAGAGAACGTACGACGTAGATTCCCGACAACATCTGATATATTAGCGCCGAAACCGAGTCTAACGCCGACCACGCCAATAGAGCTCGACGAACCTCACTTCGGCGACATTTCCAAAGCATGCACGCTTCGACATTCCGTGCCCGAAGCAGCGCTGTGTGTATTAAGAGTGGAAAGCAAATGTGACGCAGCTGCGCCTGGTGCAGCTGCGTTTCGAGGGCGAGCACATGAGCGCGATTCAGAACACGTTGACAGCGGCAGCACAGCTGTCACGGCGCGCGCGAAGTTCTCCGATTAGACAAGTCAAGGAAGAGCAACCAGAGGCGCTGCCAGTCACCGAATGCTGATGCGGTGAACTCGAACTCGGTTATTTCGAATTTTCGGCTAACTCGAAGTGATGCATCGGATCCGTCAAAATTGAGTCTTTTAAAAAGCATCTTTTAATTTGAACTTGATTAAGCGAAGTTAGGGTATTTGCAACGAATGTTCAGCACGGAGTTATAATTTTCGACCTACCGTCCCAGCCAACGCCGCTTGCGGCGGGGGCTGGCCAGCCAACGATTTTTATGTAGGCCGTCATTGCACCCGCCACTGCTTCGGTGGTGGACGACGGCTGTTGTTGCGGCGCGCGTATTTCTCTCCCTCTTCTTTTTCTTTTTTCTCTACTTTCTCTCTTCTGTCTGCACGAGGCAGCGGAGGCGGCTCACCTACAGAGCCAGTAGCAGACCCGTGCATTTTCTTTTCCTTCTTCCTACAAGCCACAACAACCACAACGAATTAGTGTGCACTAGTACCGCTTGCCTTGGCTTTGCACGGTTTGTCTTGACTTTCCATGCCTTTGCCCGATTTGAACAGTTGACATATCGCACGATGTATGCTGGCCAAATTGGCAGAAGTGACAAAGATAGAAATCCCCGCTTTAACCAGGATGCCTGCATGACCTATGAGTAGCGGCTCTGACTCGTGGTTCCAATGCTCCCTGTGGGTTCTATTCTCAAGTCAAAAGAGCTGTCAAAGTTGTCAGCTACTTCCATTTCGGCCATGACACGTGGTCTTGTGGCGTCGCACAACCTGCCGACCAATCGGTGCCGTCCGCACAGGTGCAGAGTGGCACACAAGCTCGGCTTCCTGCGGTTTGTCGAAACCATGACAGCATGCTGATTACGTGCTACTTTCATCTTCGAGGACATGCTTAACAACGCACTTTCTTCTTCTCTCACACAAGAAAAGAACGCGTTTCCTTCCAAAAGACGAAATCAAGTCCACACTGACATAACCGCGAGCCACGGAGGGCGACCGGCTTAAGTTCGAAAAGATTCCCAGGAAAGGTTAAAGGTTTAACGCAAGCGTGTCTCCTTCAGGCCACTACCTTCATTGGAGGAATGCTAACGTTGAGAGGAGGAAACAAATCGCCCAAGACTGCAAACAGGCAGCGAAGATTCGGCGTACCAGTCGATTTAGTTGCTTCGTTTCGAAGCGACGCTGCCTTAATACTCGCCTCCTGAGGCGGGTATTAAGGCAGCTTGGCTCGCGACAACCTGTCGCGATCACAACGTTAGAAAGGTCAAGACTGCACAATCTGCCATTTTGGTCGGGGCAAAAGAACGCGTCGGCGGGTGACAAAACGGCCTGGACATGGCCTTTTTTAACGGCTGTGACCTGAATCGATGCGAACCTTAGTGACATCTTGTATCTATCATCCACACTGACATTGTCAGAGAAGAGCACAGTTCGAAAACCGTTCCAACACAATGGTGGTGGTAGGTAAACCATGCAGCTTGCACAGAAATGAAGATAACCAACAAAAAAGGCGAAAAGAGATGGACGACATCCGAAAATGTTTCGACGCGGGCTGGCGTTTGTCATGAAGCGAACCACGTCGAAATTGGAGCACAAAGGGTTGTTTGCGTGTTGCTGCTGCTACCACGACAGACAAAAAAACGAAGCATCAAATAAAGGATCGAACCGGGCAACAATAATACATAATAAATGAACGAATAAATAAAATGACAAAATGTGATCACTCAGGGAAATAATATGAACGATGATGGTCGAAGCGAGGTCCCTTCACAGCACGCGCGCATTCCCAAATACACGCAAGAACGAAAAGAAAAACGGTATCCACACCGAGTTGACAAGAAACACTAACTTTGACGTTGACGCACGCTGCTGGCTGGCGATCCAATGCCAGCGATGGAGCAACTCAGAAAAAGAGACAACGCATAAACGCAACGTTGCGCACACGATACAAACGTAACAACAACAAAAAAAACGCTACAAAACGGAACAGATAAGGTGCAAACATAACCGATCCACACGAGCAGCAACACTCAGAAAAGCAACACAATAGAAACGCTAAAGAAACTTCACACAGAAAACGCAACAGGAACACAACAGAGACCGGCGCTGCTACGCGAAGAAGAGGTTCGCCGCGTCGCCCCCACTTCCCGACATGCTTTCCGGCGGGCGAGCTAGCGCTGCTCGCGCGCGAAAACGCCAGATGCGCGCTTCGTATACGCGAACGGCTATAAACGTCGGGCGGAAACGGCGAGAGAACGGCGCATCGCCGGACCCCACGTGCGAGGCTTCTCGATGGTCGAGAAAAAAAGAAACTAAATCCGATCGTCAAAGAGGTAACGGTATAGGTACACAGGCGGGAGCGTTTATGAGATAAAGTCAAAAAATAAAGAGCCACGCGGACGCAACGTTGAGCGAACGTATACAGTGTTATTGATTACCGTGCTGAACGGCGACAACAATAGCGGCCATTGGAAAGTTTGCGTTCGCCCAGGAAAAACGTGCAACGAAATGACAGGCCGCGCTGCGACAATCGTATGCATATAACCTTCCGACGGCAGCTCTCCCACAGTGTTTTTCTTTTACCTTCTCACTTCTCCAGTGGCACATAGTGGGCGATACGAAGAGTACGCAGTGCAACGATTACAACGCCGAAGTGGTTTCAGGAAGCAATTGGCTGGATCAAACAAAATAAAGCTAAATTATTGGGTGCGGAGGAAGCAGCTCAAGCCCCGAGACGCTGTAATATGGGAGCTAAAACGGGATATCACTGCGGTAATTCGCGGGAGAAAAAACGTTATGCGTTGACCCCTGCGCGACTTTGCTTTGCAGCGCAGAGGAAGATTGTAAACAACGCATCAACTCCGATATCATCCTGAACACGCGCACGATTATGTATTAAGGAAAAAACATGGCATCTAGAGCGGCATGCCCTCTATATTACCTTTGGTTTATGAACCGCTCGAGTTTCTTATATATCCAACAGAGCTCTAATACACCGACTACCCAATTGTCAATTACATATAAACAAAATAATGATTTGCATCTAGTATGATTCTTTTAAAAAATTATGTTATCTTGAGGTAGGGGGAAATGCAAGCGAGAGTAGTAGCTCGGAAGGAATAACGTCAGCGCCGTCAGAGAGCTCGGGCTGATAGCAGGAGCCCCCTATAGATATGTTCCTAGCCTACAACGCGTACAAGCAGGAGCCAAGGAAGACGTTATAAAGGCTGGGAGAGGAGGAGGGAGGTGCCTAGGGTAAAGAGCGGAGAGGTGCAGTTGTAGATACAGCGGACGCAGCACTTTGGCCAGCGAGTCGCCACGACCAGCCCGCAGCGAGATAGCAAGACGCTGTCCCTCTTCTTTTGCGTCACAGGCACACACGCCGGCGTGCGACGCGGCGTCAGGAGAGCTGTCAAGGGCAACGTGGCGACAGTCCCGGCGCTCCTCCGCCGCAGCGCGCGGGGACGATGCGACAACCGACAACGGAGAGTGGAGGAAATGAAACGAACTCAGAAAACGAGGAAAAGGAAGCGCACCGTCTCCCCCCCCGTTTGTATCACACTTCTCCTTGCCGGAGAAGAGAAAAACGGCAGAAAAAATATCGACCCAGAGACATATCGCGGAAGCCAGGGCTGCACCTCTTTTGTTTTTATAACCACAAATTTGTGCGTGCGAGAGAGATCGATGTGCAAAACGATGCAATGCAAAGAAACTCTTAACGCGTGCGCCATGTGACCACTAGCCTCACGATCAAACAGCTATTGAAGTCGCAGCAACGGATATTGCAGAAGGGGGGAAGTCGGAAAAAGGAGACGACAAAATAAATGACGCACTTATTCAACCGCGGCTGTCGTCGTCGTCTTCGGTTTGGGAGCTCAGCGAAAATTAAAAGCAAAAAAAAAAAAAAAAAATCTGAAGATGCACACGTCTTACAAATTATATAGACGCGGCATTTGTTTGGATATATATTACCCTTGACACGGAAACACCACGCTGCAGCGCGGCCTAGTTGTCCTCCTCAATGTCGTCCTAATGTCAAGCGTCAAAGCCGGATGACATTTGGCGCCTCGCGCTTCTCCTGCGACGCACAGGAACGGTTGAACCGTTAACCGCGTTAATCGCTTTAAATTACAGTAGGGATGGCAGCGGGTTGATGAAAAAGACGGTTAGTAACCTACTCTCTTTTTTTTTTTTTTTTTTTCACAAGCCTTCCGCAAGGAGCGCAGCGCGTGGCAGTTGCGACGTTTCGAACTTGACAGAGCGGCACGTGGTCGCTCGCGCTATCGCGTTGCCGTTACGCGAGGCCAGCCACGTTGTCCACGCGTTCCAAATCTTTCGCCACTCACCTCTCTTGGACTTCATCCTGATGTGGCCCGGCAGTGCGGCGGCGACGAAGGGCCGCAGATGTCACGGACTCTTCACCCCAGCGAATGCTACTCCCATGTCGTGTGATGTGCTGCTGCAACGTCGTCTGCAACCCGCTGGACCAGAGTTGTCAGGCGTCTGCTACCGAACCTCGGTTTCCGCGGCCGTTGGCGAGACGCTCCTCTTTCGGCCAATCCAGGGCGGCACACGCAAACACACACAACACACGAGAGACAGCAGCGACCACGAGATCGGGAGAGCAGGGCTGCGCGCGGTGCAAACGTTAAGGCGGTGAGCGGCGCCTGGCGTCTGCTGCTTCACTCGCCGGTGCAGCGGCGGCGGCGTGCGCGGCGTTGCGCCAATGTGCGGCTGCTCCCGCTCCTTGCGCCGAGAGCGCCGCCGAACCACGATCCACCACAGCGCCAGCGGCGAAGCCGGCTTTTTCGCTGGCTCCGCTGCTGCCTGCCAAGCGGGTGAGCGTACGGCGTGAGCACACCACACTCTCTGCACTCTCTCGTGTTTCCCGTTTCTCGCAGCAGGCGGAGGTGGTGGAGGGAGGACTGCTGCTGTTGCGACGCGGCCGGGAACAGACGCTTGCGACGCTAGCGACGCCGCACAGCGTAGCAGACGGTGCAGCGGCAGCGCAGCGGATTCGCAACAGGTGCGCGCCCTTCTCCGCGACGACCACGTCGTCTGCTCCGCGGGCCGGCGCTAGCAGACGACGCGGCGGCCCCTGACGACGCTGACGCCGGCGCCGCTGGCAACGGAGTATGTCGACGGAGAAGCCTACTTTCTGGATCCGCCACTCGTGTTCTTGTGCCTCCAACTCATTTCGGTTCGCACTCGCATTTGCTTCCGAATGAAATGGCTTGCTTCTACGCCAGAAGTGCGGCAAGAACTGGACGACTACATTCGGTGTTTACGCATTATCTGTATACCATCTGGGTCTGCTCGAAAAAAAGGTGTGTTGTGCTGCCAAGTTAACTTAAGCACGATGTGAGAGCTTCAAAATTCCTTAAATGCGGAGTCGGTGTCACGGTACTTAGGACAGCATTTTCGGCAAAAAAAAAAAAAAAAGAAGCAAATGGCGAGTGCTTCCGGCAATGTTTATTCGCTGCCTGCCACCAACCCTAATCTAAAACCGTTGCCTGCCACGCTCGCCGCGCGTAGCCTAGAGAAATGCCCGCCGACAGCGCCGCGCGACGGGACCTGTCCTTGTAATCTGTGTCAGCGGACACGCTCAGACTGCTTTCGGTCGCGTGCGAGCCGCGTGAAAGTCTCTCGCTTGTTGACGTCACTAACGATAATGTGGGTCAGATAAGCACTCCGTTGCGGCGGCCGCCGCAATGAGTGAACAAGCCAGTGCGGGCACAAACTTGCATTAGCGCTCATATGGAGTGGCCTAACAATAAACTCACATTTGTGCTCAGGAGCAAGGGCGTGTATACAGATTCTGCTTATGTCAGCCGTGGTAAGCCTGCGGTTTTGGAAGGGCATAGTCAATATATACGGGCACTTTATACTTACTTTCGTTGCATTATGCTGCATGGAAGATAGCTACATTGTTTCGAGCGTTTTAGAAAATATCTGACTTCTTATGTTTATCGCGTTGCTTGCACAACTTAACTTCGTTTTAGTTGAACGTACAACTGTACGTAAGTATTAAGATCAGAAAGTGGTACCGTTCTCATTACAGAAAACAAAAATCCTTATGACGGAATTGTGAATATCGATTTTAATTTCGCCTCTACAAAGATAAAGAAAAAAGGAACCTACTCTGCGTTTTTAGATATTGACCTTAGATGAAGTTGTGTTTCCTAATATGGAAGCATGCGAAATCCAAAGATTATTCATGTCAGCGCACACTGGTCCAATATTGCGAGATATCCGGGAAGAAGCATAGATACAGGGCTTTGTATTGATCATTATAAACATTTCAATCATTTACTCATCTTGACATTGATGCTACATGTTAAAACTGTAGGCCGATTAGAAGCGATCGAATTCAAGCGATACATAGTGATCCGAAGGCGGTCTATTTATTGTTGCCTAAATGCTACTTCAACAGTCTGTCCGTAATAGTGTAGTCAGGTTCCAGAGCTTCAATTACCCAACGATTTGACACTATCATAGCCTTGCCATTAAAACACCGCAACATGGCAGCGGCGCGAGCATGAACTTTGCAAGTTGGTTTTCCCGCATTATACGTGTGCACTTGCCATCGTGTCTTTCAAGCCATGTGACAAAACGCGCTTGGAGGCTTCAGTTTATGCCGTGTGCCACATAATGCAGGAGCTTAAGACTGTGTGTGGGTATATGCGAGATTAGATAGGCAATGATTAAGGAAGGAAGCGTCATTTCGCAAGCATCGCTATATTGCAGAATATTTGAAACAATTAAATTATTATTGATGTGCTTGGATGTATTACATTTCAATCGTATATCAAAATACGAAACTGCGGAAGATTATGAGCAGTTTACATTATTAATTACTCTTAAATCATTATGTCGCCTAATGTGTTCCACAAGGCTGCATTCTCGGTGTTTTTTTTTTTTTACTTATTCATATTAACGATCTAGCAACTCCATCCTGTGTACGCTGGCTATTGATGGCTAAATAATTTACCGTAAGATTAAATCGACCTAGATAATGGCGTTCCTCAGCAGCAGGATCTTATTTTATTTACAGGTGTGGAAATTGTCTTAATATGTTTGTCCTCTCCTAATAGTAATAATAATAATAATAATAATAATAATAATAATAATAATAATAATAATAATAATTGGTTCACAGGAAATGCTGTTGTGGCTGTAGGAAGAAGGAAAAGAACATGCACGGGCCTGCTACTGGCTCTGTAGCTGAACCACCTCCGCTGCCTCGTGCGGACAGAAGAAAAAATAGAGAAGAAAGAAAAAGAAGAGGAGAAAAATATGCGCGCCGCAACAGCCGTCGTCCACCCCGGAAGCGGTGGCGGGTGCAATGACGGCCTACAACAGATGAAAAATTCGGTGGAAGGCTAGCCCCCGCTGCAATTGGCAGTGCCCTACCTGTTCCAGCCCCATCAGGGCCAGGATCAGCCCTGACCTACCTGTCCCAGCCCCACCAGGGCCAAGATCAGCCCCAGGAAATGCCCCCGCCGCGGTGTTGCAGTGGTAAGACGTCCGACTACTGTGCCGGAGTACCCGGGTTTGATCCCGATCACCGGCGGCTGCGTTTCGATGGAGGCGAAACGAAGAGGCGTCCGTGTACTGTGCGATGTCAGCGCACGTTTGAGATCCCCAGGTTGTTAAAATTGCTCCGCAGCCCTCCACTACGGCTCCTCTTTCTCTCTTTTCACTCTCAGTTCCACCTTCCCTTACGGCGCGGTTCAGGTGTCCACAGAAACAAGTGCGACAGATACTGCACTTTTCCCTTCCTGTGAACTACTATTATTATTATTATTATTATTATTATTATTATTATTATTATTATTATTATTATTATTATTATTATTATTATTATTATTATTACTTTATTCACAGGAGCGGAAAGGCCCAGTATTTGTCGCACTTGCTCTGTGGACACCTAAACCGCACAGTAAGGTGCGGAAGGAAGGTGGGAGTGAAACGGGAAAGAGAGACAGAAGCGCCGTAGTGGAAGGCTGCGGAGTAATTTCCACCACCTGGTTGATTGATTTATAGGAAGGGAAAGGCGCGGTGACTGTCTCACTTGTTTGGGGATCTTTAACGTGAACTGACATCGCGGCGGGGGGAGGTGGCGAAGGGTGGCAGTTCCTGGCCCTACGGGGCTGGGACGGTAGGTCAACGCCGCTTGCGGCGAGGGCTAGCCAGCCACCAAATTTTATCTGTTGTATGCCGTCATTGCACCCGCCACTGCTTCGGTGGCGGACGACGGCTGTTATTGCGGCGCGCGTCTTTCTCTCCCTCTTCTTTTATTGCGGATGGATGGGTGGACTAAACTTTAATGTCCAACAGATAAGGTGATCTACCCACCCCCCGACACGCAGGTCAAGGGGCGGGTGCCGCCGCCTCAGAGGCAGGCCGGGAGGTCTTGGGTCCCAGCAGCCTCTTCATCCAGTTGGACGAGTAGGAGCTGGAGCTCAGGGTCCGAGCTGCGCAGCAGGGTCTCCCAGGTGTCTCTACAGCCTATATTGTTCGCCCTCCTGGGAGAATACGGGCATTCCCATATTATGTGGTCGAGGGTCCCTCTCGCCCCACAAAGATTGCACTTGTCACTCCTAGCCTCAGGGAACATGTGGTTCGCAATAACCGGGTGCGGATATGTATAAGTTTGCAGTCGCCTCCACGCCACTGCTTGTCTGCTGTTTAATTTCGGGTCTGGTGGGGGTACCAGTCTACGATCCAATCTGTAGTGATGCGTGATCTCCCCATATTTTAGCAAGCGCTCTCCGCTTCCTCGGTCATAAGTGGCCCTGTAGCGGCTCGGTGGGCCGCCTCGTTGCCGGGGACGGCTTCATGCGCAGGAGTCCAAATTATTTGAATTTTCCTATCCAACTTTTTCTGGCCTAGGATTCTGGTTGCTAAGGGCGAGATCCTGCCCTTGCTAAAATTTTGTATGGCAGTTTTGCTGTCACTGATGACAAACTTCGCTTCCGTTCCGACGCAAGCTAACGCGATCGCAGTTTCCTCGGCTATTTCTATGCTCCGCCCGCGCAAAGTGGCAGCTGTCACGGGATTGCCCCGGCCGCTGACGACCGTTGCTACCGTGGAACTGCCACCACCTCCCGCCGCGTCTACATAGGCCACCTCGTGTTCCGCAATTTCGCTGAATCTAATTTCTAATGCTTCGGCTCGTTTTTTCCTCCTGTCTTTGTTATATTCCGGGTGCATGTTTTTTGGCAGCGGGGGAATCACCAAATTTTGTCTGACTTCTCTAGCTACCTCCACCTTGACCGTGGGACCCCTATCCGGATTTATTCCAACTTTCGTCAAAATGACTCTTCCTGTCTTCGTGGTGCTAAGTCTCTCAATTTGAGAGGTTCGCACCGCTTCCGCCAGTTCTGCCCATGTGTTGTGTACCCCTAGAGCCATCACTCTCTCTGTGGATGTGCATATGGGCAGTCCCAGCGCTCTTTTTACGCATTTTCTCATTAGAGACTCAATTTTTTTCTTTTTCCACCGCTTTCAAATCTAGATACGGCGTTGCGTAGCTCACTCGGCTGAAGATGTAGGCCTGTATCAGTTTCATCAATTTTTTTTCCTTTAACCCTCGGCCTCTGTTGGCCACCCGCCTAATTAGGCTCAGGGTCTGCATCGCGTGATTCTCCAGCCTCTTGATGGTCTCGCCATTATGTCCGTGTGACTGGAGAATCAAGCCCAAGATTCTGATTTGCTCGACTATTGGTACCTCGTTACCCGCCACTTTAATTTTAATCTCCGACGGTGCCTTGCACCTTAATTGCTTCGGATTGTATATAAACAATTCTGATTTCTGCGGCGAGCACGCTAGGCCTCTCTCTGCCGCGTAATAGACTATAATGTCGGTGGCGGCTTGGAGCAGGTTTTCGACGCACGAATCACTTCCCCGGTTGACCCAAAAGGTGATATCATCCGCATATATACTAAATTTTAATCCTTCGAGCTTTGCCAATTGCTCGGGGAGTTCCCTCATAGCCACGTTGAAGAGTAGGGGGATAGCACTGATCCCTGGGGCGTACCCTTACTCCCTAGCTCTACTGCTGAGGATTCCAGCGTCTGAAACTTCATGCAGGCCGTTCTACCCGTCAGAAAGTCCCTGATGTACCGATATGACCTGGTACCTACATTAATCTTGTTCAGCCCTTCCAGGACCGCCTCATGTTTTACGTTGTCGAAAGCCTTCGTGAGGTCGAGCCCCAAAATTGCTTTCGCATCTTTAGACTTTGAGTCTATTATGTCATGTTTGATTTGGAGCATGACGTCCTGCGTACACAAGTGAGGACGGAACCCGACCATCTCATGTGGCCACAGATCACCCTGCTCCATGAAACTCATCAGTCTGGTCTGGACGACGTGCTCCATCAATTTCCCCACGCATGAAGTTAAGGAAATTGGTCGTAAATTTGCCAGTTGAGGAGGCTTCCCTGGTTTCGGTATTAAAATAATGCTTGCCGTCTTCCACTGTTGTGGGAGCTCGCCTTTTTCCCAACATTCCTGCATATACTCCGTTAGATACCTAATGGAGTCATCATCTAGGTTCCTGAGCATTTTGTTCGTTACTCCGTCAGGGCCTGGAGCCGACTTCGTTTTAAGTCTTACAATCTCCGCCCTCACTTCCGCTTCTGTGATGGGGGCGTCCAGCGCCTCGTTAGGCGCTCCACCATAGTCAGGAAGTGGGGTTCGTGAAGTTTCCCCCACATACGTCTCAATTAATTTGCTCATGAAATCATCATCGTTCCCTTCGAAAGCGTGCCTCGTTTTTGCCAATCTTATACCAGATTGCGTCTTCGAGTTGTCTGGGTCCAACAAGTGCCGGAGGAAGCTCCACGTCTTGGAGAGGTTCATGCTCCCCTCCATTTCGTCACACTTGTTGTCCCAATTTTGTTCGCATAATTTGAAAGTATAGTCCTCGATTTCCTTATTATGTCGCGCAATCCTTCTTCTGAGGTTGCGGTTCCATTTCTGCTTTTTGAGACGACGCTCCATGTTCTGCTTAGCTTTCCCACATATGCTTTCCCGCAATCTCCGGGGCGTTATCACCTTCGAGCAATTTTGTTGCCTCTCTAACGTCCGATTTGAGCGCCGTCGCCCATTCCTCGATGCTTCTGATGGGCTCTAGTTCCTGAGCCCTCCTGATATCTCTAAATTCATCCCACTATCTCTAAATTCATCCCACTCAACGACGGCCGCGGCGCGCGAGCCCGGCGTGTTTTAACGCCTTTCCTCAGTGTGGAGACAATTATGTAGTGGTCGCTGCCAAAATTTTGATCCGAATTATGCCATTCTAGACCTTTTACGTTTTTCGAGAATGTCAAGTCTGGGGATGTATCCTTACTGGCGCTATTGCCCACCCTCGTTGGGCTCTCGGGGTCCGTGTGCAGAGTGAGCCATAGGTCATGCGTATCCTCCCACAGCTGTCTACCTTTTGGGCACTGGTGCGGGTACCCCCCTTCCTGGCGATGTGCATTAAAGTCCCCCACTATCAACAGTGGCTGGTTGTTTGAAATTTTGAGGGCCTTGCGAAGCAGAGCTCTGAACCTCACCTTCCTTTGCCTGGGTGAGCTGTATAAATTTAGAATGAATAGACTAGGGTCTTTCTGTTTTCCGGTTAAAACTTCTACAAACACATTCTCGATCTCTCGAGACTCTAGATCGTGTTCAATGGCTGCAATGTTTCTTTTCACGAGTGTTGTGACCGAGGATTTCTCTCCCCTGCCACTATGAAATTCCTGATATCCCGACAATTTTGCGGGCCCCCCGGTTTCTTGGAGAGCAATTGCCAATGGAGTCTCATCTAATAGCAGAAGGTACTGTTGCAGAATCGGCCGCTTGCGCCGGAAGCCGCGACAGTTCCACTCCTAGATTTGATTTTCATTTGCGCGCCTGGCCATTTTGCAGTTGCGAGACGACCTGTTCTATATTTTGTTGCCACCCGTTTATGGAGGCCATCTCATTCCTTAACCTTTGGCATTTCTCGGCCTGTTTCTGAACTGCCCCGAGGACAGCTTGAATTTGGATGTTGATATGATTCATAAATTCACTCATCTTGGCATCTAACCTTTCCAAATTTTCCATCCTTTTCTCCATAGCCTGAATAGAGTCGGTGTCTTGAATTTTGCGTTTCACCGGTGGTGGGAGGGACGGCTCTGTGACCATCTTATCCTGTCCCTGCGGCTGTTGACGTACCGCTGGGGAGGTCGTTTGTCTAATGGGTTGTTGCGGAGGAGGTGTTGCCTGCCTCTGTGATTTCTTTAAGTTTTGGATCTCGGACCGCTGCGATTCGACTATCCCCGTTAAGTTTTCGATCATTTGCTTTAATTTCTCAATTTCCTCGTCTCGTTTACCTCTGTGATTATTTTCCTGGGAGACCTTGCCCGCAAAACTCACACCCTTACGTTCCTTGCTCCTACCTCGTTTCCATGCGTTGGCAGTATCCCTTGAGCTTGAGCGTCCCCTGGACTGGCTCCTGGCACAAGAATCGGAGCGTTCTCTGGGCGGCGGCGGTGGTCTGCCTTGTTTCGTTTCCAGAATCGGGAAAGAGTCCTCGCGGAATTTGAAGTCTTCTTTTACTTTCGGTTCGCTTTTTCGACTCTGATGTCCCCCACCAGTCGTCGCTGCATGTTCCATCTTCTCCCAATGTCGCTTCTTCACTTCGTAGGGAGTGCGGAAAAGTTCTCGGCACTTGGGGTCTCCTAGTGCATGGCCTTTGCCGCAGAGCTGGCATGTTGGTTCACATTTGTGTTCTCTTGACGGGTTCTCGAGGCCGCAGCCACGGCACTTGACGTTCGTCGGATCCGGGCACACGTCCTCGCGATGACCGAATCGGCCACAGGCGACGCATACTTCGTATTTTTTGCGGTACAGCTGGCACCTGTGCGGCGTCCCGTTGAGATAAATCCATCTTGGCACTTCTTTCTCTTGAAGACAATGAAGATCGACTTGAATCTTTGCCCAGCCTGCGGACGCCTCGAATCTCGGGGTTGTCCTTGCGATCTAGGCGGTATAGAATTTCTTCGACAGAATATCCGAGCGGAACCCCGTGGATGACTCCCTTGTCGCAGTGCTCGGGGGTGGCCACGTAGGTGGAAGTCTCCACTTTTTCACCGTCGAACATGAGGTGTTTCACGCTCACGTACTTCAGCTTCCTCTCCGTAGTGATGACCAGAACGGAGTGCTGCTTCATATTTTGAATTATTATATCTTCCTTCTCTTCGCGTGGATTGATCCCCGCCGACATTTTGATGATGTCAGTGAGATGTGCTGTTCCATATTTGGTAAGCCTGAGTAGGCCTCCACGAGGTCGGAGAACAATTTTCTCGGCGCCATCTGGAATGCGCGTCTGCTGACGCTCGATCGACTTGGCCGCCATTTTCCTGCGTGCTTGCTTTTCCTGGGCTCGCTGTTTCGCAGTTTTCTGCCCGCTCTTCTCTAGCGGCACGTACCTTCCTCCTTCGCTCGTGAACCATTGTCCTGGCTCCGAAAATTCATCCGGTGTAATCGTGGTTCCTTCCACAATATCCATGATTCACAGCTTTCGCACGACCACGAGCGGCAAAAGATCCCCCGGTAGGGACGCCGTGGGCCCGGTCGGCCGTTTTAGTCTTAGCGCCGTTAAGCTCAACTCAGCTACGTGCTGCGTCGAACAAACAAAGTCAAAAAATGGCAAAATAAAGTCCCACTTGCCGAAAAAATGGTATCCTCGTGGTCCTCTTCTCTTCTGCCGTCGATTGAGCACAAAAGCCAGGAAAGCAAAATCGACAGGCTGCCGAAAAAGCCAAAATTCGCGGAGCCCATGTGAAGCGCGTCCGCTCGCTTCGGCTCTCCACGTGCTCCCCCTTTATTGCGGAAGCAATACTGCTAGCACTTCGAGCCTTTGGCGTGTCGTGGCGCCTCCATACATGACCTTTCACGTGACCGTGTGACGTTACGCCAGACCGAGAGACGGGGCCCCAGCTCGCGCCATCGGATGATGGCGGTGAGTCCTTACAGAAGCCGCAGCGGTGACGTCACGTCATTTTCACGTGGCCGTGTGACGTCACGCTAGACCGAGGTTCGGTGGTGGACGACGGCTGTTGTTGCGGCGCGCGTCTTTCTCTCCCTCTTCCTTCTTCTCTTTTTCTCTTGTCTGCACGAGGCACCGGCACAGTAGACGCCCGACTACTGTGCCGGAGTACCCGGGTTCGAACCCGACCTCGGCGGCTGCGTTTCGATGGAGGCGAAACGAAGAGGCGTCGTGTGCTGTGCGATGTCAGCGCACGTTAAAGATCCCCAGGTGGTCGAAATTACTCCGTATCCCTCCACTACGGCTCCTCTTTCTCTCTTTCCACTTTCACTTTCACTCCCACCTTCCTTCCTTCCCTTACGGCGCGATTGCGGTGTCCACAGAAAACAAGTGAGACAGTTACCGACTGATCGGGCTGGTGCAGGTGGGCCACCGCTGCTTGCAGGGGGGGCTGGCCTGGCACCGAATTTTTATCTGTTGTAGGTCGTCATTGCACACGCCACCGCTGGTGGTGGACGACGGCTTTTGTTGCGGCGAGCGTCTTTCTTTCCCTCTTGCTTTTCTTTCTTCTCTATATTCTCTTTCATCTGCACGAGGCAGCGGAGGTGGCTCAGCTACAGAGCCAGTAGCAGGCCCGTGCATTTTCTCTTCCTTCTTGCTATAGCCCCAACAACAACAACGCAGTAGTCGGGGCGCAGCCGCCGAACTGGGCGCAGCCAAGGGTATTGCTTTCGCAATCTTCCAGGCTTAACCAAGCTAAGCCTGCAGCCAATTTTTCCTTCTCTACTTTCTCTTGTCCGCACGAGGCGGCCGAAGTGGCTCAGCTACAGAGCCAGTAGCAGGCCCGTGCATTTTCTTTTCTTTCTTCCTATAGCCACAACAACAACAACATCGCACAGCACGCGGACGCCTCTTCGTTTCGCTTCAATCGAAACGCATCCGCCTTCGGTCGGGATCGAACTCGAGTACTCCGGTACAGTAGTCGGGCATCTTAATCACTACACCATCGCGGCGGGGCCCACTAAATATAACATATTGACTTTCAGGTGTAAATATACTAATTCCGAGTTTCTCTTGCCTTTTACATAATGAGCATCGTCCTACAGATACCTGGGTATTCATTTAGCATCAACTCCTATCTGCATGTGCTACAGAATCCCGCTCACTTGATTATCGCCGCCGGAATCTTAAAAAAAGTGCTTGCATGTCCGCAAACTTGTTTACATATAACCTATGTGCGTCCCCAGCTCGAATTTACATTTTCAGTATGGTCACCACGCCAGAACTACCTGAACACAAAACCAGAACACAAAAACAGAGCTGCCAGGCTTAGCTCCAGCAACTTTAGCCGCCTTGCAGAGTATATGAAACGAAAGAGAACATATCCCACCTTTAGACAGTCGTCGCCCAGTTTAACTTCTGTGTGTGTTAAAGTGCGTACACACCGATAAGCCCTCGCCGCTGCCTCGTAGCACTCCAACGCACAAATCTACAGGCACTCACACAATTATGTTAGTTTTTTGTCTCATCTTTGGACGTATAAAAGCCAACTCACCCGCACTCCCTCGCGCTGTATACCCCTTGAATTACCTTCCTGACTCAGTTTCATCTTGACTTTGCTTCATTCCGTGATCACGTGCCCCAACTTGGACTTCTAAGACATTCCTCCTCCATTATTGCGCGGTGCCAGCCTCTCGTTTTGTATACATTCTTCGTATTTTGTATGCATCTGGTTATACCCTATTTAGTGGTAACCGCGTATAAATTCTGCTGTTCGTTGGAATTCTGTTATGTTTTGAAAGTGTGCACTTGCTAGTTGCTTTGCTTATTATTAATCACATTCATTACATATTGCAATCCTCCCCATCTTACGCAATGCCCTTCGGGGCATATGCAATAAGTAAAAAAAAATTGAACCAACAGCTTAAATTATTATTGGTAATCTTATAGCCGTGGCGCGAGTGCATGCCAGTGAGTGTACGTCGGATGCCATTGACGGAATCATTAACGACATCGCGTGATACCCTTAAAGGCGCGGAACCTAGGTGTCCTCTAATTTGACATGTCTACACCTACCTTGAACTTGGCTCAAAATGTGACCCCGAGGTTTCGCCCAGACAAAACAATTACTCAGGAACGCTCTTGCGAAATCATTACAATGATTATGGGTCCTGACTATGCATGATGTCTGTACATAGTCTGCACCTCACGGTGCTTTACTAGTACTGAGTAATGCTATGCTGCACAATGTATATGATAGCGAAGTGTCCGGTCATGCCATCTGCCATAAGGATGCCGGTGGGGAAGACCGCGATGTATATAGCCCTAGTTGGCAGGTGCAGTGTTACTGACCTGGGGTCTAAGGATCATGGCGGGTTCGATTCCCGTCTCAACTAAGTAGCCTAAGCTAGCATCTCATGCAAATTTGGTTATGACACGCGGTCTCGTGAGGTCAGATAAGCAGATGATTAATCAGCCCCCTATCATCTGATTTATTTGTCTGCATGCCTCGTGAGGAGGGCCGCAAAGACACATAGACACGCCACCTCCATGCTTGCAACTCACTCAGCCATGCATCATCTGCCAGAAGCGTGCTGTGTATTTGCTCTACGATTTTTGTACACGTCCGGCCAACGCCACTCACATAACTCAATAACTAGGGATACATGCCCTGATTTGACTTTTGCCCGCAATATTCAGCACGCCGACTGGCTTAATACGCAAGGCACCCTGGGTAGTGACCATGGTATTATTAATACCACTACATACACACGGCCCCTTAAACGCCCCAAACTACAAGCGCTTCATTCTGATTGGACGAAGTTCCATGCGACACTTCCATCTATTGACATTGTTCGCTTGGGATATCACGAGTGGGTGACCTCTCAATGACAACCCTCCGCACTAAAGAACAATGCATCCAGCTCACCGACTCCACCCCCAAGTAGACAGCCATCTCCTCCATCTTTGGTAGGCCCGCTGCAGTCTTACCAAACGATGTGAAAAACAGAAACGCAACACGAAGCTCAGAAACCGCTTTCTTGAGCTCTCCCAAAAGTCTGCCGACTTTGCCGATCCGTTAGCCGACACTAACTGGGTGGATCGATGTAACACTGCTGCGCGCCTGATGTCTGGTCGTAATACCTGGCGTCTGTTCCGTGCACTTATGGACCCCTCTCAAACACGTGCAGAAATGACGCGGCATCTCCGTCGTGCCATTCATAACTTTCCCGGTACTGCAACACAGTTGGCCCGAACACGGTCAAACAGATATCTCTGTACCACAGTAGATCTTCGTCTTTCCCAATGCTCATATGCAGGCCAAACAAAGCTGGACGCCCCCTTCCAGCTCCAAATTTTGAAAGAGGCCATAGCCAATATGAAGCGTGGTACTGCACCGGGCCGCGACAAGGTAACCGTCAAACTTCTGGCAAACCTTACGGATGCATGCAGCCTACCATACCCTTCTTGAACTCACCAACTAAATCTGGCTTGGAGGATTCCTCTCTTCCAGGATTGGAAGACAGTCTTAGTCACATTTATTCCTAAGGTAGGCAAGCAAATTGATGTGGAAAACCTGTGCCCTATCTCCGTCACATCTTGTGTTATGGTAGGAGACAGGCTGTCCACTTACATCGAAATACGTCACACTTTTGCGGATACTGTGTTTGGTTTTCAACCACAGAAATCCGCACAAGATATCCTCCTATAGCTTCATCATCACATATTAGAGCCCAAAGAACTCCCTCACAATGACAACGTAGTCCTGGCCTTAGGTTTGAAAGGAGCCTTTGATAACGTCAAACATGCAGTGATACTCAGTCATCTCCAAGAAACCAACTGTGGTTTCTTGGAGGTGACACGACGAAAGGCTCCTTCTCAAAATTTTTACAAACACAATGCTGTACCCGGCAACCTTAAAACACTTCAATACAAACTTTGATGGAGGCTGTAGCCTGTGTGGAGCGACTTCATCGGACGTTTTCCACATGGTCTGGGCATGCCCATCCAATCCCCATCGTTTCCAATCCTTCACTATCCATCCTGCTAGGGAGGCCTGAGAGGCGGCGATGCTTAGCTGCCATGTGATCTGTGGTTCCAGCGCTAACGGACCTTGGTCGCCAGAGCGCGAGTGGCGTTAGACGCCATTTGCGCTCCGGAATGGGAGCTCCACCTAGGTGTATGAGGACCTGGGCCAATAGAGTCCGGGTCCAAACACCTCCTTGTAAAAAGAATAAAGAAATGTTTGCCACCACCACCACATCTACTCGTAATGCTGTCCCATCAAACATATAATAATTCTGGATCAGTCGGCAGGTGCTGCGGACTATCTAAAATTTACGATTGTTCTAACCGTTTATCGAGAGGGAGTTGATAATCCAGTAATTTGGTTCTTACTCTATATTCAGTAATTCAGATGATTTTATATTAATTGAACCAAGCACGACACTCGCAACTGTGTCCATGGTCTGGCTGACCACATTGATCATTAACCTGAAATTAGTACGTCAAATAGCACAACACTCCGTAAACAAACATTAAAGCCACATTCTTTCGCAGAAACGTGTCGTTAGTAGTTATATAATATTTATATATGTGTGTGTGTGTGTGGGGGGGGGGGGGGGGGGGTATTCTAAAGGCAATATTCAGTAAGTGAAATAATTAAACTTAATGAACTAATTGTTGCAATATAAAACAATGTTGTGCGCAACGTGGTGACCAGGCTACCAGGAATGTGTAACGGATTTATCTGGCATGCCTCTAATATTGTATAATTGGTACACAGAAAAGGCACAGTATCTGTCACGCTTGTTCTGTGGACACCTGACCCGCGCAGTAATGGATGAGAAAAAGGTGGATTGAAAGTGGAAAGAGAGAAAGAGGAGCCGTAGTGGAGGGCTACGGAGCAATTTTGGCCACTTGGGGATCTGTAACGCCAGGCCAGCCCCCCCGCCGCAAGCAGCAGTGACCCACCTGCACCAGCCCCATCAGGGTGATGGTCTCTGCCCTGATGGGGCTGGTGCAGGTGGGTCACTGCTGCTTGCGGCGGGGGGCTGGCCTGGCACCGAATTTTTATCTGTTGTAGGCCGTCATTGCAGACGCCACCGCTGGTGGTGGACGACGGCTGTTGTTGCGGCGCGCGTCTTTCTTCCCTCTTGCTTTTCTTCTCTATATTCTGGACTATCTGCACGAGGCAGCGTAGGTGGCTCAGCTACAGAGCCAGTAGCAGGCCCGTGCATTTTCTTTTCCTTCTTCCTACAGCCACAACTGCACTGACATCGCACAGCACACGGATGACTCTGTTTTGCCTCCATCGAAACACAGCCGCGGCGGTCGGGATCGAACCCTGGTACTTTGGCACAGTAGTCGGCCATCTTCACAGCTGCATCACCACGGTGGGGCACCGGTCCGCCTCCATTAGTATTTTAGCCCTTCAAGTAATAGCTGGGCTCACAGTGTGTGTGTGTGTGTGTGTGTGTGTGTGTGTGTGTGTGTGTGTGTGTGTGTGTGTGTGTGTGTGTGTGTGTGTGTGTGTGTGTGTGTGTGTGTGTGTGTGTGTGTGTGTGTGTGTGTGTGTGTGTGTGTGTGTGTGTGTGTGTGTGTGTGTGTGTGTGCGTGCGTGCGTGCGTGCGTGCGTGCGTGTGTGTGTGTTGTTCATTAATTACATATGTATAACCAGTCCATGATGCGTTGAATTTGAGATTAATACACCCAATCTCCTGCTTCAAAATCTTCACTCAGTTTTTTGTTTCCTTTTTACATTGCGCACAGGCTCTGAAGACCAGGGGGCAGACAATCCTTGAGCAGTGTGAGATAGGTCTATAGGAAACTGTTTACGTGCTCCAATTTAGCAAGAACCAGAGGCGCACGTTAATGCAGTGATGCATCTAAATAAAAAAAAAATTTGGCGTCTTCGCAATAAATTAAGAGTAAGGTTATGAACTCAACAACGTCAATGGCCCCCGTGTGCCAGCTCCCTTCAGGATCCCCGCTCGAGTACTTGCAGTTTCCTGACCGCCTAATCACTCGTTCCTTAATTTGTGCCTCTGTTATCTCACGTATTCCCATAAGCAGACAGTCGTAACGACTTGAGATATTAAACTCCGTTTTTAACCAAGCCTTACAAACGCGCCTGCGTGGCCTACGAGGGGTGCGTCTGAATCAAGGTCCAATGGTCCCCGTAGGTTCGATTTCCACCTCACTCTCACATCTGAAAGAAGCAATGTCTTGTGGTTTCGTGACACCACGCAAACTGCCCACCAATAAGTTTCCTGCCAGATCACTTGCCAACGGACACCTTACAGAGGCATATGCTCGCGTGATATCCTGGAGTCCGGACCCTCTACGCTATTTCGTCAGTGCAATATGCTATTATGCATACGTATGTTTGCGCTAGGTCGAAACATTATTGGGGCTAAAGCCTTACTAGGCTATGCTGTGTCCGTATAAAAGCTGTCATCAGAATGTGTCGCCGGATGTGTCGTCATCACCTGGTGATGTCTTGTCGAGTCATTGGTCATTAATAACATTGATTATTGCTAATAAAAAAACTACAATAGTCACAATAATTTCTACTAAAATATTCGTGTAATTAGTGATAGGTTGGTTGTTGATTGGTTGGTTTGTAGGGTTTAACGTCCCAAAGCGACTCAGGCTATGAGAGACACCGTAGTGGAGGACTCCGGTAATTTCGACCACCTGGGGTTCTTTAACGTGCACTGAGATCGCACAGCACACGGACGCCACTCCGTTTCGCCTCCATCGAAACGCAGCCGCCGAGGCCGGTATTCGATCCCGCTTCCTTGGGCACAGTAGTCGAGCGCCGTAAACACTGCGCCACCCCGGCGGGGTTAATTAGTGATAGATATACAGTTAGTGATCAGAGCTTTTGAATCATACCAGTTGGGAAACTCCGCTTCAAAAAGTGACTAGTTTTAATGCGCACCTTTCGGATGACTATGAATTGTGGCGCCATCTGGCAGCAGTCAATAGAAGCTTTCTACTATCATTGCCTTCTGAGAATCACTTTTTCTCTCTCTTCTTTCCACCTTAACTAACTCTACGGCTGTAGTGCCTAAGAATTTTTGCTAGTACAACTCTTCAATTTATTTTATTTTCCAAGAGGTTGTGCATTTATCAACAATCTTAAGTTTGCAACTTGCACACAGTTTCCTTCAGTGGCCGCGAGCGCTGCCACTGTTCGTAAGCGCCCGAAGTTTCACCAAAGAAAACCGCCGGTATTTTTTTTTTTTTTGTTTTATGCATAGGCCCTTTGCTCTCGCTCCCTTTTATTCACATTCATATGCCCAATAAATGTTGTTACTGCCACCACCCATGGGAAGTTTCGCAAGTGGTAATGTTAAATAGCTCTGGTTAGTGATAACATAATTAGTGATAGAACATTCAGTGATAATATAATTTGTGATATGCAGTTCTTAGAAACGTCGCGGTCGCGGCAATGCTTTGGCCTTTCCCCAACGCAGTTTCTCAGTGACTTCTAAGTTTTGGAACTAAACTTTCGATTTAAGAGTGGATACAAAAGGATATTTACTTGTATACGCTACTGGGCGAATCAGAAGAGTACCAACAGTGCGAAAAACACAACTGCTCCCTGGAACCCATATTTTAAGGCAAGTGAAGCTACCTGGGCCGACTTTTTATCTTCGCAAGCGATCAAAAAAGTGCCTCTAACCAAATTAACAAGGCTGGACGGTTCAAAATTGGTATTCTACGCCAACTACTAGCAAACGCTGCAAGTGAATATTTCAGAACTGCTCAGCAAGTACAGTTGGATGTCGCGCCACCGCCCCAGTATCGCATTCCAGAGCAGCGCTAGCAAGTAACGCCACCTTCCGCTAGCTTTGAACACTTCATGGCAGCAGGATATCCCCTGGTTTTTAAAATGCTCCGAGTGGCCTGCACCGACCCGACGGCCTGCTTTAGCTAAGCCTCACGCCGCAAGTGCAAATAACGTACACATGGCGGGCGCAAAAAAGCAGCAGTGGTAGGAAGCGGCCAAAACTCCGCGCTATTAACAGCTGCGCATCGCGCGATGACATACGTCAAGGAGCAGCGCCGAACGCGCTGGGATGGACGGCGGGCACAAACAAAGCGGCCCCTCCATTCTTTCGCCCCGCTCGACTTGACACGGCAACGACGAGGACGCTCCGGGGACTCCAGCTGCGACGACTGCAGAAGTTGGAGGCGAGAGACGGATCGCCAGGAGAAGGTTCACAGCGAGCGCTCCTCGAAAGGCGCCAGTTCCTCTGCCGTGCTATATGTGTTGGATTGTCTCTGCTTTGTCTTCTGCTGGCTCGTCTATGCACTGTGTACGCTGGAGAACCATTCGGGATGAACGCTGCTGCCGGGAAGAGTGCAGCTGCAATGCGTACGCCTGTCCAATCAGAGAACGGCAAACCGCGGACGTGGCCCCGCTGCAGTTCTGCCTCCTCGCGCGAGCTCTGGCTCATTCATCAGCGACGCGTCCACTGTCTCCTTTTGTCTCGGAGACGAGCCATTCTTTTTCGTTTTTAAATTCTTCGAATCCGCCTTTGTTTTAGTGGAATAGACATCTAGAAGTCGGCTTGCAGGTATCTGAATGGGAGCTGCACAGTGCCTTGCACGTAGATTGCACAGTGCCTTGCCAGGATTCGAATGAGAACAAGGTTAAGATGAAAACAAACAAACAAAAAAAAAAAGCCCGAGAAGCTGGAGAAAACTGCACACGCATGCGGAAGGCCGAAAGAACTAGCAGAATGCCTTTAAAATCGTGGGAAGGCATTGTTTGATGTGTGAAATGCTTTTAGCGCCCGTTGTCACCGCTCCGCCGAGAAGAACAGGGTGCTGAACCGGAGCCAATACAAGCGAACCGAATACTGTCGTAAGCGCTCCTTTCTACACATTGTATACTTTCGCGCTTTTCGATGGAAGAGAAAACTGAGGCGTCCGTATACTGTTTGATGTCAGTGCACATTTAGGATTCCAGACTGCAGAAATTTCCGGAGCTCCACTGCGGCGTCTCATAACCTGAGTCGCTTTTGGCCCGAGCTCGCCTCTCCCGGGGCTCGAACCCTCCATTTCCCATCCCACCCTTCCTCGGCTCCATGGCAATGCACGCGGGGAGGCTACTGCAAGCTCTCTCGCCGAAAGTATCCGCCTCCAGCGAATCCACTTTCCAAAGCGGAGGAAGGTAGATCGTGATTCCTACAGAAAGAAAGAGAGATGAAACTCACTCTCCCGTCCGTTTAAACGCAATAAGCCCCGGGTTCTGCGGCACCAAATGCAAATTCCGTGGGCAGGACCACCCATGGTATGGACCTACGCCAAAACAATCTACCTGAAGATCCAAACGCAATGCCAAAAGTTGAGGTGATGGAGGCCGCGCCCTGTCCAAGTCCAGATCCGAGGCTAATAAGGATCCAGTAACTAACGAGAGCTCGGCTAGAAGAGCACTGAGAGGTTTTTCTGCTCTTCGATAATCTTGACCTTCAGCATTTACTGATGGGGAGGGCCAACGCGGCAGCGATAAACAAAATGTAAATAAAGATGTTTTCAATCAATCAATCCAATCATCCTTAATCACGCACTTCTTTTTCACGTAACTCCGGTGTGATGCCTTCACGTTTTGCAAGTAATCCTAAATACGTGACACTTTGTGTGACTGCAGTGTGACATCATCCCTTTTTGCTAGTCATCGTGGATCACCTGACACTTTGGTTACGACACTCCGGTATGACGCCACCACTTTCTGCAAATCATCCTGCACCACATGACACTTCTTTGACAATTCCCGTGGGCTGACAGCCATAATCTCCTCTGTCAAAAATATTGTTGCAGGGTTGCAAGCCAATGAACACAGGAAAAGAGAACAGAGAGGAGCTATCGGGTGACGATGAGACGAATTTAATGTGTGCCGGAGGGCCTAGTGCGAGCACTCGTGCCCACGCCACTACCCACTTCTCCTTTTCATTCGACGGTATCATCCTTGTGACGATGTGGCTTTGGAATACGGCTTTTCGGGCGGCTGTGTAGATATGAAATATTCGGCGGCCCAAATTACCTTAGTGCATGGCTTGATGTGCGAAAAGCAACAACCAGGTTAGATACTTAACCGTTCTCACTGGTGTTTATGACGCTGTTATTGTTGCTATAAATGGGAAAAGACTGCATATTTTTTGCGGAAAATTGTCGAAATGGAGGAATACGGTGTCCTCATGCTAATGCATATTTCTAGTAATAAAGCATTTGTCAGCAAGACAATTATTAAATTCAATGAATTAGTTTCTGTTATATAGATACGTGATTGAATAGGCCGAATATGGCGTTAGGGTAAAAGTAATGTTTAAATAGTTATGGATCATGAGCATGCCCTGTGAAATAGATAGGAAGAAAATAATCATTTAGCAAGAAAGTCGGTGTGATTCTGATGTGTTGTGGTAGGTGCTCGCGACAGACACTATATGCGCGACAGTTGCGCATATGGTGTCTTTAGAAAATGTCTCCTGCTATGAACCATGACAATAGGTGGAAAAATACGAATATCAAAAGCGCTGAAATAGCTTTGGTTTCATTTCATCCGCTATTCAAACTAATCCATTAAATATTGAAACTGATTTGGCGTCCTCTTGTTAAAGTTAACAACCATGTATGAGCAGGGGGAGGTCTAAATAATTGTGGAATGTTTTCAAGCTGGTAAAACATTGTGGTTATTGCACTAAATAAATATCATTTATTTTTGTTGCGGCCCTGCGCAATTGTTGCGATATCAGAGATCGGAGTTCCGTTTTCATTCCAGCCAAGACAAAGACGATGAAGAAAATTATGACGCACAAAGAAGAAGTTCTGCTCGCGCCGTAGGGTGCACCTCGCGAATCTCTATCGCTTAGCGAAAGACTCCTCTGCTGCCTGACGGCTTTTCACCTTTATAGTAGCCTTGATTCCTCCGGGATTCAACCATGCAAGGCCACAAGGAACGCCAAAGACAGCGCTTAACTGAACCAGAGAGCGCTTCTCACTGCGGTCTGAGCAACGCTGCCACCGTACCTGTCTTTGCTCTGGTGCTGCTGTCCACCGCCGGATGCACCATCCTGCTCGGAGTCACCGGCGTCATCTACACGGCCAGGATGCGCGATGCACCCGTCACGCATGACTCCCAGCAGCACGGTCTCGAGAGGCAAGTGCAGCTCGCCAGATCCAACATGGCCGACGGCGGGTGCCGGTCGCCGCTATGCCAGTGGAACAGAGACTACATTCTCCGCGCTGCTGACACGACCAGGAACCCGTGCGACGACTTTTACGCGCACGCCTGCAACTCTTTGCGTTGGTTCCGAATGGGCAGCGCGTCGACCAGGCCGTTCTCGGAACTCAGCACCACGCAACTCATGGTGGACATTGAAAACTTCTTCCGCTACTTCGTCCAACTGAAGGGAAACGCTACCGAAGACAATTTCCTTTCGCGAATCATGTGGGTCTACGACGCCTGCCACAATGACACGGACCTCCGGGTGAACACCTCGGCTGAGCTCGGAAAAATCTTCGAGATGATTGGTCTCTCCGATTCTTTGCCCATTAAGGAAATCGCTCGAGGCCAGCTCGCAGCTGTGGTGGCGTCCGGAGATAGACATCTCGCCCTCCATCCGTTGTTCACGGTCAGGCTGCTGCGTCGATTTGAACCGAGGGAGGAGGGCGGATTCGACATCGTGCTGTCGGCTCCGGAGACGCTGTACCGGCGCTTTCTCACAAACTTCGTTGATTCAACCGATTCGACGTACGCCGACTTCATCGCCAAGACACTAAGTCTGTGCACTCTGGCCAACACCCGCTCGGCAGCCAGGAAGATATTGCAGCTCGAGAAGAGATTGGAAAGCTTCATGCTTGCCTCCGATGAGGAGCTTATGATGCCTCCCCGAGAAAAGTACGTGCTACTTGATGACCTCTTCCTCTCCGACAACTGGGACTGGCCGGCCTACTTCAATACGCTCATTTCCAACGCCAATGGCAGCATTGGGAACGACACCAAAGTCATCGTTAGCGACCCTATATTCTTCCGAAACTTGGGGTCCGTGCTCAGCGGCGCCTGGAATGGCATCATCGCCAACTATATGGCGTACAAGACCATCGTCGAGCTCGCACCTGTGCTGGGACAAGACGCCGAATATTTACTCCAGTTCACCCGCGACTACGACGTCCCAGACCTCGGCGAGCGACAGGTAGCCTGTCTCCCGCTGACGGAGAAGCTTTTTAGATATGGCATCGGCATAGTTGCCAAGCTCACGTTGGGCAAGGAGTTTGCGACCACTCCTCGGAGCTATATGGACTTACAACTGGGCCAGATTTTCAACGCTTCGAGACACTTGATCACCGGGTTCGTCGACTCGGGTCGCTCCTGGGTGGAACATTTCGACAAGGATACTGCGTCGCGAAAACTGCGAACCATGCGCTTCGAGTTCGGAGCCCAAAGTAACCTGGTGGAGTACGAACTCTACCGACGGAACGTCGTGCCGCCGAACACGACATTCCCCTTCTGGGAGGGGAGTGGAAAGCGCGCAGAGCACACGTGGTTCCAGTATCCGCTTCTACGTGTCGTGTTCTACCTTTATTCAGTGGCCTCGGTGGCGTACTGGGACGCCTGGGAAAGCACGGCGTCGAGAGCCTACGATAACCGTTACACACTGACCGCTTTCCGGCCGGGTTACGAGCTCCAACACACCAGAAACGTTCTGGTTTCTCCACAGGCGACGGTATCATTTGTCAGCCAGCTCAGCAACGTCATCCACCCCTTGTTGTACAGTGTGGTGGCGATAGACATAATGCGCGGGCTCGTGGAAGCGCTCGCCAGGAGTGGCTCTTCGATCGACGCCGATTTTCAATCTCGCCTCTGGTGGGGCATTGGGACCCTGGAGGCGTACGAAAATATTAGTGCGTGCATTGAATCTCAGTACCCGGCTCCCTTAGCCGAAGGAACAAGTATGCGTTCCCTGGAGATGAACTTTTTAGATAACGCCGTTGCATACCCGCTCTTCCGACTCTACAAATATGCGACGGCAAGTTATAGCGACTCGAAAGCAACTGGACCCAGCACGTCGCGTGCACTTAGTGACTCGCTCACGCTGGATCAAATGTTTTTTTACAACTTCGCCATTGCCCACTGCGACTTTAGGGATGAGGAGCTGTGGCAACAGCAGAGGAAGTTTCACATTACGCCCGCGCCATGGCGCGTTAATGTGCCCCTCATGAACCTGCCCGCTTTTGCGGACGCTTTTGGGTGCAAGGCCGGCTCCCGCATGAATCCTACGAAGCGATGCAGCTTCTGGAAGTAGCAATGAAAGCGACTTACGATCACCGAAGGAGCCGATGGGCTTTTGATGAATAAAACTCTCTCCTGCATATCTTGCATATGATGGGGAAAGAGTGTTATGCCGAGATATTCTCAATACTTTATGGCCTGCACGCTAGGCAGACGCATGCTGATTATTCAGGATGATGCCAGTATGCAGAACAAAATTTAAAACGCCTTTTTGAGAAAGGCCTAGCTTCAACAGCACCTCGCCTTCATTCGGAAAGTTTAAGAGCTCTTAGGACTGCTTTGATATTTTTTATATTGTTGCAAGTGAAGATCGTCCAAAAAAGAAAAGGTTTTCCAGGCAGCACAAACCTCGGGCCCAGTGTTGCCACTACGTTGGCAAAGTCCCGCCATACATTGGGCCAGACATTTCCAAGAGAGTACCAACACTGGGACCAAGATGTCTGCTGCCTGGAAATTAATATGGCTAAATCTAAGTAGACAAAGCGATAGCGCACCACTCCTCCATGGATGTCTGCAAACCTCAAGGACACCACAGCCGGGCCTAGAATACACGTGTCGACGGCATTTCGAAGGAGGGGCTAGGTTAGGTATTAAACGTTCAGCGACATCGTTCAGAATAGGCACACCAGACGGTAACGGCAGATACATATATATTCATTGCTAATACTGTATAGCGGGACTTTAGCTTTGAGTAAACTGTCCTCGCAATTCTAGATGGCATGAAGGTATCGATGGCATTTTGAAGGGGGTGGTCCCAGGAGGCGAGCCAGGTGGGCTGCATTGGCGGGAAAGGGTAGGCAGGACATCGAACGGCTGTGTGCCGTTGTGTCAGGCAATGATGTATATTTGTGGAGATATGTGCCGGTGAGAATGAAGTTTGAAGAAGAAGAGGGAGGTTTGCGATGTTTCCAGACCATATGAAATACACGCTGACCAAGACGGAAGGATATATAGTAAAGTTTTCGCTTTAAAACGGGATTTCAGAGATGCTGTTTAGCTGTCAGCACTCGCAGGCTCTGCGCAGCGCAAGACCTCAAAGGACATCATCTTTCTATCTAGCACAAAACACCTCACCGTCTTCGTGACCGTTACACTTTCTCCCTGCGCAACCAAGGCCCACCGGGCGAGTTATACGGAGTCTCACGAGAGTGGCAGCCAGGGCTTCAAGCACGCAACGCGTGAAAGTTCTGTTTATCACAATAATTATCATCACTCGTATTCGTTTCTTCTGTAGCACAGTGGATTAGCGGTCGGTTTCTGAACGAGCAAATCGTCTGGAAGCAGTAAATAGACAGGCTATGAGAACCATCACTTGTCTCCCCCGCATCACACCGGTCGTGGCACTAGAAGAGAACGATCAGCTCAGCACATTAGATGAACTGGTACAGCAACACCGTGATGCTCGTAGCCTTAAGGTGACCCTTTTGCACTCACCGCGAGCACTGCGGGCCAATGCTACATCGCACATCATATTGTCGCCGCCATCGCCAGTTCTTCCTCCATGGAATTTTGTTCAGCTGAGCGAAAACAAAACTACTGATATTCATCGACAGACTACATCTTATGCGGCGTCATCCCTGCATGCGTGAAAGGATCACAGAAAAAGATACCAAGCTGCCCCAAGGCTTGATAATTATATATGTAGATGCCAGCATTCACAGATGTGAAACGGCAACTGCACTTCATTGTCCTTGTAAGCCGGCACTTAATATTTATATATCCAGATATCGATTTGCAGAGCCTCCTCCTTCTTTCTGTACTGAGCTGGTTGCCGTCTAAATACGCGCTCCGCTCTGTATCCGACATAACCTTACCACCTACAGCCAAACTTGTCATCCGCACACACACCCTTCAAGCAAGACGTCTGCTCCGATGCGTCACTCGAAGCCCATAAATCCGCCAGAATATACATCGTCTGGTGGATCGCATCTAGCAAACCGTTCGAATTGAGTAGGTCCCACGTGATCTACTCAGTTCGCAAAGCTATTAGATTCTTCAACCCCCCTCAACTCTGCTTCACACAAGAAAGGAGCACCTCCGGCACCGCACACGTGCTCTTGTCCTACCGTTTGCGGTAACCCTCCTCGGCGATATTACCCGCGCAGAAGATCCGGGTCGGGGTTGTCCTCACACCTGCTGTAACACGAACATGGCCTCAATACCGATATTTATATCAATGTCCAGGATGTCCAGTCTGTGAGTCACAAAATCATGAGGTAGATATCCACCACTTGTGGGTTTTCCCGGCACTGAAGCCGACGAGAATTCGGCACCTGACGGCAGTGGGCCTTTCGCCGAACTACCCATCTTCTTACATTGCTTGAACGCAAGAGCCTTATCATTGTTCCCTCTTGAATTTTATTAGAGCAGCCAACACTTTTTTTTTTCATTTAATACCCCGTTTAATTTTCTTGCTACATATTTCTTCATGCCCTGTGGTAATAAACAACGTTATAAAAAAAAAAAGAAACATGGGCTGAATCTGCTTTTTACTAATACCTTTTCTGTCTTTCTGTTTTCAGAATTAACATCGCGTAATTCATTATGTATCTATGGGGATTGTTACCTTTAAGCTTACTCCGAGTGATTCTCTAGATCTAGCCACAATTACCCCTTGAACTAGAACTTCGAAGACAACTGTTCATTCACCATTTATAATAATACCGTCAAACAAGAGTTTCCTAAAAAAACAAAAAACAAAAAAAAAAACAGGGACAAAGGGCAAAACGACAGGACGGGCGCTTTGTGTTCCTTTTACAGAAGAAGCGGTGCAGATACCAGGCCGTCTCTGTCTGCTTTAATTCCGTGTTGCACAATTCGCATAGGAATCTGCAATAGGAACGACGAAGAAGAAGAGGTTTTGGACTGGAAGAGCGCGTCATAGAGTACCTTACTCTTACCTAGAGGGAAAGCTGTGCTGCCGCCTATGGGCGTTTACATGGAGTTTCCAGACGGCCAGTTCAGCCACCATGAGCGCTCAAAGCATCATGCGAGTTGTTCGGCGTATACCTGCGCTTGTGTATGCGGATGATTTTGCGGTCATGGCGGACTCACCCGCTGAACTGCAGAGCTTGCTGGACATCTGCGGCAGGGGGATGTCTAGGCTTCAACTGAGGTTTAGTCCTGCGAAGTGCTCTGTGCTGGTGTGGGGTGCGGAAGAGCTCGACCAGGCACAGACGTGGACTCTCCAGGGAGGCGCGGTGAGCATCGCTTCAGCCGCTAAATACTTGGGAGTGCGCCTATGTTGTGACTCTGACTACATGACAGCGCAGGAAAAGGCCCTCAAAGCCAAAGCGGCGCGAGATAGAGGGATCCTGGGCCGACAGGCGCTGTGGGCGTACAACAAGTATGAGGTGGTACGTGCACTGTGGAAGATGGTGGCTGTGCCGGGGCTCACGTACGCCAACGCAACACTGTGTTTATCTGCCGGCACAAGGGAGTTCTTGGAAAGACGGCAGAGGGACGCAGGGCGATTGGCGCTAGGAGTCCACAGGAGCTCACCGGTGGAGGGTGTACAGGGAGATCTTGGCTGGTCCTCATTTGCAGCTCGTGAAGCTGTAGCGAAGCTGAGCTATGAGGCTAGGCTCCTTCGGTTGCCGGACACGAATCTGGCGCACCAAACGTTGGTGCACATCATATACGCGGGACTATCGACGCGATGGACCAGACGGACGGCTAATTTACAGCGTCGTTTCAAGGTGGCACCCTCCTCCATGGCGTCGGCGCCTGCTAAGCCCAGCAACGCAACGAACGCGAAAATCCGGGAGCAGGTGCTAAAGACTGAGACGCGAGAGTGGATGAGTGGAATGATGGCGAAGCCCACCTTGGCTCTCTACTGGGCGGCGAAGACAGCTATCGGCCGTGAGCACTGTTTTGACAATTCGTGCGGTAGCGGCTTGCTGGCGGAGGCGCGCTGCGGAGTGCTCCGCACGCGCGTATGGCGCGCAAAATTCGTAAGCGGTCTGGGCACCGCTTGCGGCACCTGTGGAGGGGCGGAGGAAACGATAGGGCATGTGGTCCTAGAGTGCCCCGGTATAACACCGATCTCGGAGGCCTCAGCTCTCCCTGCTGCCCTGGGTTTCGGCCAGACGGAGCGAAGTGTAGTGGAGACCACTAAACGACGCCTGGAATACTGGTGGCGGAATGGGGCGGTGCAACAGAAGAGCATTCCGGCTGTGAACGTGCCAGAGTGAACTAAGTGGTCACGTGGAACAGATATTGTGTGTGTGTGTGTGTGTGTGTGTGTGTGTGTGTGTGTGTGTGTGTGTGTGTGTGTGTGTGTGTGTGTGTGTGTGTGTGTGTGTGTGTGTGTGTGTGTGTGTGTGTGTGTGTGTGTGTGTGTGTGTGTGTGTGTGTGTGTGTGTGTGTGTGTGTTTTATTTTTTGCATTATTATGTTGTTTTTTTGTTTTAGTTTTTTTGGCTCCGCCACGCCGACAGGCGGAGGCGACCCGTTAGAAAGGGGACAGCCATCATCACCATCACCATCACCATCATGGGCCGGAGAGCTACCGAGTACAGAACTACAACTTTTGGCCAAAACTAATGCAAAGATAAACGTTGTTCTACCGTAAATAATGTCCTAACATTGAATATTGTGACTATAAATTACAAAAAGAGAGAGAAACAGAATGCCAGTGTGAGATTTATCCAATATAAGCGATGGCTCTTTCTCCTATTGGCTTAGCTTTGCGCAGCACAAATACCAATATTTCGCACTTAATAGGCACACTTTGAAATAAAAAAAATGTTATGAAAATATTTATCGTTCTGCAATCACTTAAGGAAGTTTTTCGTGGCATTTCGGGAAAAACAAAACCATTTATTGGCGACGTCTGCTTTTGCGCCTTCGCAACTATGGCTTTCGCGGTCTATGTACGCACCTTCAGATGATGATGATGATGACGAAAAAAGAAACATCGCAGTACCCGAGAAAAACCGACTGTCCCGCAACAAGTAGCACACCGGCCCATGATTCTTAGTGCGCCCATGGTGGCTGAAGTGCAGCGCCCTCAGCTTTCCCTCTAGTTAGTGTAAGAAACGCTATGGAGCGCGTGGTAGAGATTGAGCGCCATGCTGCTATATCGAGAGCCGTGGGGACTCGTCACCATGTTGCGACAAAATAGCTGTTTGGGCCAGTTGGTTCATACTTAGCACATAAAAAAGATCAGCGCGAAAAACGGGCATAAAGGAAAACAAAACGACTCTGAAAAGGTTGACCTGCGTGATGGCGGATTTTTGCTTGGGTGAGCATAGAAAAGTGCCCAATGTAGAAGAAATACGTTCGATAGCTGTTTGGGCCAGTTGGTTCATACTTAGCACATAAAAAATATCAGCGCGAAAAACGGGGACAAAAGACCACAAAACGACTCTGAAAAGGTTGACCAAAGTAATGGCGGAATTTTGCTTGGATGAGCATAGAAAAGCGCCAAATGTAGAAGAAATACGTTCGATCAAAATTGCCGCTTGGGCCAATTGGTTCATACTTAGCACATAAAATGATCAGCGCGGAAAACGGGGACAAAAAACCACAAAACGACTCTTAAAATGTTGACGAGCGTAATATCGGAACTTTGCTTGGGTGAGCATCGAAAAGTGTCCAATGTAAAAAAATACGTTCGATCAAAATAGCCGTTTGGGCCAGTTGGTTCACACTTCGCCCATAAAAACGGTCTTCGGAAAGGACCACAAAACGACTTGAAAAGGTTGACGAGCCTAATCGCGGAATTTCGCTTTGGTGAGCATCGAAAAGTGCCCAATGTAGAAGAAATACGTTCGATCAAAATAGCTGTTTGAGTCAGTTGGTTCATAATTAGCACATAAAAAAAGATCAGCGCAAAAAATGGGGACAAATATATAGCAGAAGAATGCTCGGAGGAACTTGTGTGATTCGAATCTGTGCTGCCGCGCCCTTACGAATTCATCTTGTTCTGAACTGTTGGTGTCCAATTGCGGAAATTAGATGCTCGTCTTTGTGGAGTATACTCATGTTATCATCACCGACATTCACGAGCGAGATTACAGTGCCGAATTCATCATGATGGTCATTATGATGGACCTTATTGTCATATACCTTATACCAGCTATACCTTGAGCCGTAATTTTAGTACGCTGCCGAATGCCATTTTTTTCATCGAAATTTTAACCAATTTCATGACGTAATTAATATTGCCACCGCGCGCTTTACTGCCTCGTCGCCATTTTTACAAAGCGACTTCAAGTTCGCCAACGTAAAGTGTACCTTCCACTCATCTTTAATATTTCAATTTTCCTCTCAAGCTAGCGAGTGTTTTGATATATGTTCAGTGTATTATATTCTCATTACAGAAAATGTCCACACAAGCAACCAAAACAGTACGTAACGTTCAAACACAATAGACTTATTAAAGATCGGCCGACCCGATCTAATTTCATCTACATTACCTCAGCTCGGGCGTAGCAACCACTTGCTCCTCTACTATCAAATTATTCTATAAGTCCTACGAAAGCAAACAAAAAAAAAACTGATATTTTGCTCCAACCAAGCTAATTCCAAGGTGACTAAAGACAAATTTTCTTCTTTTATTGACAGTTCGTGGTGGGTTTGATAACGGCCGTGTTCATATCAACTGGAACAGGTTTACATAAGAAGTTGATAAACTCACTGAACGGTACATTCCAGAACCCCATGTGGTCGAAATTTCCGGAGTCCTCCACTACGGCATCTCTCATAGCCTGAGTTGCTTTGGGACGTTAAACCCCACAAACCAAACCAAACCAAACCAAACCAACTTAACTCTGGTACGGCAGTCATGTCAGGCGTCTATCAAGCAGAAAGAAGCGTTCTTATTTATTTTTTATATATTTATCAATACTGTAAGCCTTCTTCAGGCTCATACAGGAGTGGGTCAAGTCACTTGTACATATCAGCAGTACAAACATAAAGGAACACAACGGAACTGGAAATCATGGAAATGAAAATCAAGACCAATCTTTCGCCTAGAAAGGTGGGCTTTAAACTGGGCAGCGTGCAAGAAAAACGATCAGACTCTAAAAGAGAGAAAAATATTTACACGCGCATGTATCAACCTCAATGTTAACCACAAACGTGGAGATATTCAACCGCGTTATTACTCCTTCGAGTGCTACCAGTATCACTTCACCACTCATATGGCGACCTCATTCCATGATATATGTTTGTAACACAGTTCTTAGCTGTACTTTTGCAGAGAATATTTTGACCATTTTATCTGCTCACACGTCACTGACCCATAACCACGAGTAAGCAACCATACCCTGTATACCAGTACATTTGATGCAACGTTACTAAAACCACTAGCAATATTGATTTGATGTTCTGAAGCTTATTGATGAGCAGAACTTTAAACTGTACCCTAGGTTGTGATAATATCAATAACATATTGAAAAACACTTCAGCCCCCGCCGGGGTGGCGCAGTGGTTACGGCGCTCGACCACTGTTCCCAAGGACGCGGGATCGAATCCCGACCTCGGCGGCTGTTTTTCGATGGAGGCGAAAAGCAAGGCGCCCGTGTGCTGTACGATGTCAGTGCACGTTAAAAAACCCCAGGTGGTCGAAATTTCCGGAGTCCTCCACTACGGCGTCTCTCATAGCCTCAGTCGCTTCGGGACGTTAAACCCCACAAACCAAACCAAACCAAAAACACTTCAGTCTCTGCGTCTAGATGCTATTCAGACTTCTCCAGCAGTCTCTCGATTCTCACGAGAGATTTTAAATTCAAGTCCAGCAGCAATGCATGTATCCAGTTAACTGGCATCCCCTACCCCATCACCCCTGCATGTTGCAAAACTCTTTTGAGCATGCGTTCGCAAACATTGTTGCATTCCTTGATTTCAACTCAGTCCTCTCATCAGCAAACACGACGTTGAGAAATCGTACTCATCTGAGTAAGATTGAGTAAGTAGAAAGGTACAAAGGTAGGCTTGAAAATCAATATGCAGAAAACTAAGGTAATGTTCAACAGCCTCGGGAAGGAACTACAGTTTACGATTGGTAGCGAAGCACTGGAATTAGTAGGCGAATATATCTACTTAGGACAGGTAGTAACCGCAGATCCGGACCATGCAAAGAAAATTACAAGATGAATAAGATTAGGATGGAGCGCATTTTTCAAGCACTCGCAGATTATGACTAGCAGCTTACCGGTATCGCTCAAGAGGAAAGTATACAACAGCTGCATCTTACCTGTACTCACCTATGGGGCTGAAACCTAGAGGCTATAACCAAGAGAGTTATACTTAAGTTGAGGACAACCCAGAGGGCTATGGAACGAAAAATTGTAGGGGTAACATTAAGAGATAGAAAGCGTGCAGAGTGGGTCAGAGAAATAACTCAGGTTACCGACATTCTAATGAAAATTAAGAAGAAGAAATGGGGATGGGCAGGACATGTAGTGCGAAGAGAGGATAACCGATTGTCGCTGAAGGTAACAAACTGGATTCCAAAGGAAGGAAAGCAGCGGCAGAAAGTTAAGTGGGCGAATGAGGTTAAGTTCGAAGGGGTCAAGTGAATGCAACTAGCACAGGACCTGGTTAATTGGAGGAATATTGGAGAAACCTTCGCCCTGCAGTGGGTATAGTCAGGCTGATAATAATGATAATGGTGATTCGCCTAAAACTCTCAGCTAATATTCTTGGCACAAGCATCGCATCGAACTCTAGCTCATTCATAGTTATGTGTCGCAAATGCACCCGTAATGGCTCATATTGGACATAAATACTGGCGGGGCAGGCGCGGGCATCATAAAATGTGCCCCACGTCGAAGTCCTGCAGGGTACACCCAAGCACACCCTTAATGCACGCTCCTGAGCGCTTCCCAGGATTCGCGGGGCATTCAATTCGTATCCCCGAAAGAACCGGCGCACTGTATCTTAGATATCCAACCACGAGCGCCTGGTACATAATCACCACTTCCTGGCCAGCGTGCGTCCAGATGCGTCTTATTCGAAAGCTATCATGAACGCAATGGAATGTAATACCTACAAACTACATGCCCCACCAAACTTCGGCAGTGTCATTATGGAGAATTCCAAAACCTAACGTGCGTTATCATATTCCAGACATAGCAAAAATATGCAACAGTTGGACTCAAACAGTTGGCACTGTCATATATCTCATCTATGCGTAGTGACTCAGTGCATGTTTTTGTTGACAGCTCAGTAACGACAATGTCTTCAGCATCGGCGTTTGTAGTGTTTGTAGTTTGTAGTGTAGTGTAGTATGCATAAAACATCATCCACAGCGACTGAATTGACAGACATAAGTGAGGTTATTCGATACATTGGTCAGCAGAACGCAAATCACTGGACAATATTCTGCGACCCGAGACCTGCACTACAGACTATAAGAACGTAGATAAAACCAAGTAAATATATGAGCAGCTAGCCGGGCGAATTGTTGTTCTGCTTGCTGAGGCCTTCCAACGTGGCCACGTCGTCAAGTTTCAATGGATCCCCAGCCATTGCGGCATCGCAGGCAATGAAAGTGCTGATGCGGAAGCCAAGCTGGCTCATGAAGACCAGTCTTCCATACACCTCTCATTCTCAAGGAGTGACGCCGAAGCCTTACTGGCTCATTCGATGCAGTCTGCTATATGCGTCTACACTGGGACGATGCAAGCCATCAGCAGGACCGCATCTCAGGGCTAGATACAGGCTTGTGACTTCACGTACCTGCTAAAGTTATGCGACGTCAAGGAACTCTGCTCCGTCGGTTACCGCTTGGAATCGCGTACACCAAAGGCTACCTCCACAAGATCGGAGTTGAAGAAAACCCGAATTGCGTGAACTGCAACATTCCAGAGAAAATTTTTTTTATATTATTTGTGGGTGCCCTAACTATAGTGACGCGAGGAGGTCCTTGGAAAATACTCTCAAGCAGTCGGACAGCCGCGCTCTCTCTGAGAAAAAAACCTCTAGATGCCAGGGCGAAACAAGCGGATAATTGGTGCATGATGAATGACCTGTTGGATTTTTAAAGTGAAACGGGCCTAGATTTCCGCCTGTGACATTTGTGTGTACTGCGAAGTGAGTGAGTATCACACATGCATACGCGCTTGTGCTGAAACAGGTGTTAGTGCACTTTGAGCTTTTTCTGCTGAGGTGCCTCGCGTGCGTGCTTCCGCATTTGTGTCGGCATGTGTAGTCAGTGACACGTGGTGCGTGTCCAAGATAAATGCGGCATTTTGGTTTCTACGAGTGTCTCCTGAAGTGCGCGAGTACCACACATCTATGTGGTACTTTGAGGTTTTCTGGTGCGTGTTCCTGCGTTTGTGCTGGCATGTGAGAGTGCAGAGCTCTTTGCAATTGTGGCAGTGTTTGTTCAGTGACAAGTGGTGTGTGTCCAAGACATGTGCGGCATGTTGCGTGTCACGAATTCGTTAAATGTGTGTTTGGGCTCCTCAATAACTCGGATCACAAGTGAAACCTTACTGTACTATGACATCATCACTCTTCATTCACACCCTAACTCTCCTTTAACTTCCTCTTCCCCCCTTCCCCAGTGTGTAATAGCAGGCCAGGGTCTCTTTACCGCCGGCCGACCCCTCCACCGTTCTTCTCATTAATTTACTCTCTCTCTCTTGCTCACTCAACACTCGCTCACTTATATCAGTGCGCAAGCACTTGTCCATACAGCCCTCTCCTGAAGTTTGTATGAGGCCTCTATGCCTGGTTACCATAGCAACCATGATGACAGCTGTTGCCAAAGCAACTGCGACGCCAGTCGATGTCGAGTCACCGAAAAGGAGAGTGAGACGATGGCATACACAGCAGGCATCACCCTGTGCCAAGTCACCCTCTCCTACTGCCTGCCGCGCATCATCAAAGGATCTTTGTGGGGCCAGATTTCCCCTCTTTTATATCAAAACAGTGTCGCAACAACGTATGTACCTGCAATATACCGTGAAATAAAGACGTTTAACAATTTACCAAATTCTATACCTGTCTCTCAATGTTAAACCACCAAGCAGAACCACCAAGCGTGGTCTAGATCCTGAAGATGTGTCCAAGCGACAAGAATAATTGAAGAGAACACGTGACAGATAGAGGATTGCACGAGCTGCTGAAACACCACAAGAACGGGCCACGAGGCTGGAGGCTTATCGTGCCCATTTCGCATGGTCATAGGTTTAACCATGCTTAAACTTTGACCTTTTCTTAAATTTTCAAAACCATTTGACAAGTTTTGTCATAAAGTAATCTTATCTAAATTAACTAATTCAATATTGACTGCAACATTCACATATGAATTGAGTGTCTTTTTCTTAATGACTCAAAACTTGTTTCCACTGATGGTTTTAACAGTGCAAAAATGCGAGAAAGGACTTAGATTGAGTGAATACTTTTCATCTACATAAACAATTAATAAAAACAAAAATGCCGCCATTCCCGCACCCCCTGAAATTATACTTCCAGTGTCACTGGTCCGGGTGATTAACAGTGTCGATCTCTTTTGGCGCTGCAGCCTGTCTGCGGAGCCTCCGGCGCCTCTAGTTCAAGCGTGCAGGAAGATACGGCGTTAGCATGTGCAAACCATAGAGGTGCTGAATTGACACCAGTTAATATACCCGGCCAGTCATGTGTTAAAACGTCGTTTCTGCCTGCATCTACGTTTTGGAATGAGAGAGAAAGTAAACTTTAATTTATTCACGGTATTGGCGACGTGTTGTTGAAGTTTGAGCTCATTATCACTGATGGTCACACAGAAAATGAAGCAATATTTCACAGAGAGAGGTCCCGAAGTGTTCTCTTCCATTCGGCAAAAGTGGCCAGTGGAATTATTTCATTTCAGACACGGCGAAGCAGGCAATCACGCCGCGTGAAAGATGGGAAGCGACTGAAGGAAACACGAGATTGGGGGAGGCCTCCTTATGGGGTGCTTCGAAATAGAAAGCAAATCAATGAACATTAACGTGAAGATGTGCATCGCGTCTGCAATGCGACAAGGGCAGTGAGAGATGGTACCCGGTTACCCGATGGGGAAAAGGGCGCCTTGAGCGTTCACGCCACCCTGGGATGCCGGGTGGTATCAATTCCGTTTATGGATAGGCCTGCGTTTGTCTGAACCCGTGCTGCTCATATATGGGATTATTTACTTTCTTTTTGGCGTACCTCACAGAAGATCTTAGTTGATTTCCATATGTACCTAATACAGAGCCGTAACTGGCAATTAACTTAATCTAAAACTTGAAAACACTCTATATAAAAAGCTACGAGTGCGCGGCACAGGCCACAGGGCATGCTTTCGATCGATCACTGGCCAGGTATTTCCCGGCAGTCTGTATGCACTTCCCGATCATTCTCGCAGGTGGATGAACCTCACTCGATGAGCCTCTCTTCCATTCAGGTAATCATGGTGAAGATGGGAGAGCAATGTCCGAAGACTACAAGAATTCGTGGCACCACTCTCTCAAGCAGAGGTAGCATTCTTCAGCCTGTTTGCTGTTGGCACCGGTGATGCCCTTCAACCAGGAGGTGAACACGTCTTTGTTCTTCTTCATGACCAGGAACTGGCCGAGAACAACGTAGGCCTGAAACAACAAGCGACAGTGCCGACGTCATTAAGTGGGTAACCAGAAAAAGTCGGCCATATTTCGTCGCGAACTCTTTCCTGTTTCTGAGCTGACGCTCAGAACATTAACTCAATCCAATTTTTGTTCTCAGTGCAGCCAACAATGATGGATGCGGTTTATATTGTCCATGAAGACAAAGATTAAAAAAAATGACGGGAAGCAGCGCCATGTGGTTGTATTGCCCTTCCGGTAACAACACAGTGCACCAAATTCCGGTTTGGTCTTGCCGCTTGTCAAGAATGCAGTAAACTATAACAAAGCGCAGTACAGTATCCTAGAACACTATACCAAAATGTCTTTTTAAAAGCAGTTGCTTTCAAAGCTCTCAAAACGCAACCTAAAAGGCAACAAGCACTGCAGAGAAAAATTACATACTGAATAAAACGTGTTTAGGTAGAAATACATTTCGAAATGGAATGGTCTAAATTGGCAAACGAAAAGCGGCAGTCGACTGCGTCTCAGAGGCAGTGGTGTGGTGTCGGCGTTCTTGAGTGTGCTCTTCCCGCGTTTTCACAGTTATTCTTAATATTTAAAGACGCGAAATACACAGAACAAACACACTGAACACGACGGGACGGAGCGCCTCATCCAACTAGTACTGCCCTCTAACCAACCCGCCAAACAACAAGTTCCCACAACTATTCTCTATTTATCTGCGATGTACCGAATTAAATGTTCAGAACTGCATGTTGCATGTTGTTGGCTGCTCGTGCCTAGGATAGAGCCTGCTCTTTTTGTTTCCTGTCGCTTGGCACTGTGCAAAGTAAACTGCCAGTTCGCCTTGCGTAGAAACGTATTGTCGCCTGTAAAAATATTTTCAGCTTTATCTTCCTGAAGATGTATACGTTGTCCGATAGTAAAGACGCATTTATTGCTGAGAACACTGCGAAAAGACGGATTTTTTTTTTTTTTTTTTGTATTTCCGCCACTCTGTTCAAACTCATTGTTAAGATAAAAAAGAACTCCGTGATCACTATAGGGAAAGAGTGGCTATGTAGCCCATAGTTTCATAGTTCCCCGTAAAAATTGTTGTCCTGACGTTTCTTCGCTAAAATGTCAGGCGACGAAGGTGCTTAATATTACTATTTTTGGGCTTATATAGAGACTGTGTTCTCTGCGAAAACGTCCGTGTTAGTAATTATAGAGGTAACATACAAGGTGTCCAAGCTAACCCTTAGCCAAGGGGTAAAAATAAAACATTAGAGATAGGCCAGCGAAACCACTTGTATACAGCTGGCAGCCATCGGCGCACCACAGGCATTTCTTTTTTAATTTTGCAATTAACTAATTAGTAATTAAGATATTTTTCTAATTTGCTAACTATTGCATTCAGGCAAAAATGTGATTTGAAAATTCGGAGAGCACCCAATGAAACCCTCCTTCCATTTATTTGCGATAAAGAAAGCCTCGTGTGCATCTTTTTTCCAAGCTCTAAAGAAAGTCCGAGAAAAAAAAAATCACGTGACTGCATTCGCGCGCCACGATTGTGGTGCTCACGACCTTGGTTTGAGTGAACCAATCAGCTGTGACAGGGGGCCGTAGCAGCGGCACGCCATTATGCCTGCGATGGTTTCTTCGACCGCTTCAGGCAGTCGGCGCACGTGACAGTTCACGTTGCAGCGAACTATGGAGCAGCGAAGTCACCGTGCTCGCTGCAACCATCGCCAACATATCAGCCTACCGCTACATCTGGGCTGTCGAGTCACGGCCACAGCTGACTTCGTTCACGCAAACCACGATCGAGAGCACCACAATCGTGGCGCGCGAATGCGCCAGTCACGTGATATTTTTTTGTATTTCGCGGGCTTTCTTAGAGCTTGGAAAAAAAGATACACGGAAATCGGAAGTTAATGAAATTGGGATTTCAGAAGGTGCTTTCCAACTTTGCAAATCACATTTATTGTTTAAAACAATACTTAGTAATGAGAAAAATTATCTTAATTAGTAGTTGGTTAATTACAATATAAAATTGCCTGTGGTGCGCCAGACGGCTGGCCGCTGTATGCGAGTGGTTTCTCTGGCCTATCTCAATGTTTATTTTTTAACCCCTGGCTAAGTTAGCTCGGACACCCGGTATACAACACAATTCTTTTAAGGTGTACTAAAAAACAAAACATAAAGTAGACCTGTACTGATATCGTACGTAGGGCGCTCTAAATCAAAATGCACCACCCTCACCGAAAATAGTGCGCTATGAAAGGTAGCGAAAAGGAAATTCGGATGTCGTCATCACCGGCCGACATCGCAGCTAAAATGTGTGTCGACACCAATTTTAGAGCGGTAGCTATGCGTCCGTTCGGCGGTCGAGCCTCGTCGTTGCCGGTGTAACAAAGCGAGAGTCAGGAGAGAGACACTAGCCAAAGGGAATTTCTCAAAAAAGATAAAATAAAAAGAGCCACGAGCTATGTGCCTCTCTCTCATGGGACACCCGAGACGGCCCACCAAGCGGAGTGCGGGCCATCACCGAGGCCGGCCCCAGTCTCTCAACAAACGACCCCAGTCTCTCTTTCTCTGGCTGCGCCACTGCCAGCGCTTTCCCATCGTGCTCTCTTTCGCTTAGTGAAAAAAGAAAAGCTAAATATCTGAGCTCAAATTTCGCACTATGAAATGTAATTTTCCTCATAATGTGTTTGGCCCCCAATACCTGAGGCTATGCTACATCGGAATCTTTACTGGGAACACTGACTTCAGTGCATGTAAAGAAGCGAAAGCACCTGCTATGGCACCTCAGTGTTACTACAAATATTATGATCAATGTTAACTTCAATATTTTTGATAAGAATTGTAGTCTTAATAATCAGTCACAATTATTACTATTGGTTCAGTTGCAAAGCAGGCTCACTAGACCGATAAGAGAGGCGCTTTGTTCTCGAGTGGACGTTGGGCTGATGGAGATGATTACGATAATTAATATAACGAACAAGGCGCTGAAATATATTTGCCCATTTCAGTTACAATTAATTCATAACTGCAATGGTGTACCATGCTGGGTTAGTTGGTTACTCAGTATATAAAATGTTTAGCGCTTGTAGTGTGTGCTTCTCTGCCCTGCCTGTGCCTCTGCGCCAAATGTATTATAACAGTTCGTATTAGCAAAGCTGGCGACGACGTACAGTCTTTGTCAAAAGTGTGGAGTTCAGGGTATTTGCTTCTGAGCCACTTCGTGTGCCTTGTAATAGATTTCCAGTGTTCCGTATCCCTACCCTCTACAACGGTAATTGGTCGACCTCCACTAAGGCCAAATCAGCGCCACTACATGGCTCGCTCTGTAGCAGACCCTATGGGCTCTAAACTTTTGACAAAGGCTGTAGGTTTCTAGCCTATAAACCTAACTGCGTTCTTACTTTATCGAAACCTTTGTCTTTAAGGCGCTTTCCGAGGACGTCGCCAATGCCGGCGAGGTCTGTCACATCCTTTTCTCCCATGGGCTCCGAAATAAAGTTGCGATGCTTCTGTGATGTCGACGACATGGCTGGCTTCTCTGCAGGCGTGCACCTAGGAAAAAAAGAAAAGGCAATATGCTGCTCATTTCGGCCAGTCATTAGTATCACGACACGGAGTTAGGCAGAGAAGAAGGCTCCGGACAAGAGTAATCAACATTTTTTTCTCTTTTTTAGGTGAAAAAAAAAAAAAAAAACATAAGCTGAATTCAAAGCGCAAATGTGCATCTCAGCAGAGCATTTCCTACGAAGTGTCGAGTCTGAAGACTTCGTTTGAACACCGCAGATCAGTAAAAGGAGCTGTGTCATCCAACCTTGCCGCTCATTGCCGGGAGTGTAAAGATTGTTACCCCCATTTGGACAGCACCAATTTCTTGTTCAGTCACCCTGATCGAATATGCAGAGAGCTGGTCGATGCATTTCTGATAAGTAAAGAGTTTGACGCGTGCATAGCTACACCTTCCGTTAATCTTGAAGAAAAAGAGATTCACGCTCTCTGTGAATATTTGGCGACGAGGTGTTAGCGGGTGTTTGTCATGTGGGAGGTTGATAGTTTTGTTAGTTGTGTTGACGTGTGTGTTCAATCCTCATTTTGCGCACGTGCACTGTTTTTAAAGGGCATCGCGGTGGTTTCACGTGTCTCGTCTTGATTTTACCTGTGTTTGGTTCCTATATAAATACACCCTTATATGAATAAAAATTCAGTTGTTAGAAAGCGCTTGTGTCGTCTCCTGTTCTTTTGTCCTGTGTTTCGCGCTGCTTTAAGATGAATCCAATCCAACTCGCTCAGTTTTCTATACTCGTGAAGGTATTCCCCGTCGAGTTAAGCTGTGAGATCTTTACCTGTTACCAACAAACCACGCCATAGTTGCTGAACTTTTAGGAAAACTGGACATAATCATAAGGAGACATTCGAATTAAAAATACGTTTAAGGACACATAAGACTTGCCTTTAGGCCAGAATTCAGAGTGTTATGCAAATAGTTCTTGCTTTTCGCTGTAAAAAACGTCCGACTAAAGCCAAACTTTTCTCATCACATTCAAGCTTTAGATTCAAGCAACTGCGCCATTTCTCTTCGTAGTGGTACGTCCCGACTGATAAAGAGCTTATCTCGTCGCGCACATGCAAATGCCGTCGAGGAGATAAGAGTGCTACAGGCACCGGACGCGCGTTCTTGGGCAACGTAGCAAGCAAGGGTGCAACAGCTCCGACGTCGATCGCGATACAGCAGTCTGCCCTGTCGTGGTAGTGACGCGTTCAGAACGAAGAAGAACTGCTTCTTTTCCTTTTTTCTGAGGCAATGTTTCGAGAAGTCAAATGGAATCACCCCTCCCCCTTTCCTCATCCCTTTCCAAGGACTATAGCGGCCCTCTCAAAGCAGTTTCCCGCGTGGTATAATTTTTTGAAGCGAAACGTCACGAACTGCGTGACGCTCAAAAGCGCTAAAATAAGGAGGAAAATTGCTTTATCACCATATTGGTTTAAGACCGCACGATAACAGCAGTCGCGAAAAGTGTCCGCAGTTAAAACTATCGAAATAAAGTAACAAAAATTCAGAATGGAAGTAACAGTCGATATCTTCATCAAGTTTCATCTTATCACTGTCTAAATGCGTAACGTAAGTGGCGAATTAGACTTTAATTGCGCAGATGTTCAAAGGCAATTAAGGTCATGTAACAGCGGAAATTCGCGGCTAGAGCCCTTCAATCAATGATTCATCTATCATAATTCCCCAGATGCAGGGAGATCATAAATTAAAATTGCAATCACCGTTGTCATGAACGTTGGCGGGTCACCCGGACTAAACGCATTCTGCAAAACACGAATACTGCGCGACTGAGTGAAGTTTTTCCCCTAATAAACATTTAAAAAAAAAAAAAAAGAAAGAAACAGTGCCTCTGCTACGTCTACTGGACCGTGTTCGTCGGTACATGTTGAGTAATTCTTCATTACAAAATGTGGCCGCTAGCGAGGGACCAAAAAGAGCGAAGAAAGGAAAAACCAAACGCACTGAAAGCAGTGCCAAGCAACATTTCAAGCGGTGGGAGGTTTCGACTGCTATACATTACGTTACTGATGACGACCGAAGCATCCAGAAAAGCATGTTAAAATATTTGCAGGACGGTTAGCAGTGTGTAAAGAGAGATTCAGAGATAGCTTCTGAGGTATTTATGCGCTCTCGCTGTGACTGTTTCACCATGCACCTGTGGCTCCGGTTCCCCGCATATGTGCTCCGTTCATACGAGACTGCGCCTCAATCGTGTTTTCGGGCGCTTCCCCGAGAGCGTTGGTTCTTCGGGCGAACGGAACCTTTAACGACATCGTGTTAGAATAACCTGCAAATAACACCAACATGAAGGCATTTACATGTAGGAAAACTCTTATATTTACAGGTAGAAGTCAGAGATTAGCTTTCAGAAGCACACCCTATCGACCCTCCTAACCCCTTCCATTTATTTTTCTTTTCTTTATTTTTAAATAGAGCACACGGGTTCCTCTTATAATGCTTTTTCTGAATGAAGGTGTGTATTTTCGAAGGCTATCGAGCTATTTGAGGAGCGTCCTCTAATTATACCCTAAGTAATGGAATGCAATAAAGCCTATATTGAAGCGCTAACCTGCTGCACTAGCACGCACAATACGGCTGGGGTGAGGCGGTGCCAATATTTGATGCGCATCAAATGGCGACACTGAAGACACAGTAGTCGCGAGCTGCAGTTAAATCCAAATTATACACGTAGCCGGCATCGGCACTTATGCAAGGCAAAGTTCTAGAATAAAAACATCCCCAGATAGAGATTACGTGACCAGCGGACACGAGCTTCTTCAATTGCAAAACACAGGGAAAAATGATGTCGCGAACACTGCAGGTTATCCGCTCTCTCTCAGGGTGACGATTAACCCAGCTAGTCTCACTTATAAGTTTTACTGCCTGTCTCAGCTAAATCGCGTGACCAAAGGTTGTATGTTCTTTGTTGTTGTCCTTTTTTTCAGGCAAGACGTGCTACAATGCAGACATTGTTTACTTCGAAAAGGCCTCTCACACAGATTAAAATGGTAGGGCCACACCCAAGAGATCTTGAAAGCATGATTTCTTGCTTATTCAGAGAAATGAAGCAAGCGGTAGACATCAACAGTATATTGCTAACTTGTTCATTTTTCATGTTTTTCTATTTTATTCTTCAATACTTTAAAATCCTGCGTTAAAAATTAAACTGAGAATTGCACGAAAGGTATTTTAAATATATTACCGGCGTACCTACCAGCGCGGGAACTAATACAGAGTTCACTTACGTACATACACTCTGCGCGGAAATTCGTGAAAAATGTGTTGCGCGAACTCACCTGCGCAAGGACCGTTGCAAAAACACCGGAGATGCTAGACGCCACGTCCCACCGACACTGAGCTGATAATATGCCGACGGGCCGACTGCACGTTCACTTTGCCCGTTCCCTCTCCCTTAATACGTCATCTCCTGCGTAAGCGCCATCCGCTTTCCGTGCCCTGGACATCTGGTTACACTAAACCCTTGATAAACGTTCCGCTCCAGCGCTGATTCAGTCTGGGGAAGTTTCGGAATTGACTACAGCGTGTGCTTTACCACATCCGAAGCAGCGCTACACTCGACGGATGCGTGAGCGGATTAGAACCTGGAATTTATTCGTCGCAAAGATTCAAAGCTTTGCGACCTGTCACCGCATGATTGAACGTGGTGAGAAATGTCGCAGCGGATGCGGGGGAACGTTTCTTTGTCACTAGGCTTACATCCAAATGCGGCTGCTACTAAGAGTCAATTCAGCGACCTTGGGCTCGGTAGCCGATCGACTGACACATCTACTAGGCCTCCTTAACGGGTGAAGCAGAAACCTCATGCACTGAGACTTCGGTCCGAATTATTTCAGAGCCCTCTGTTTCTCACATAGCGTCTCATATCCCTTGGATTCTGTCGCCCAAAGGCAGCGTAAAGGTTTTTCTAGAAAACTGCCCGTTAACAATCGCAGTTGCCGTGTCAAAGATGTATTTTGACCCGGCATTATTTATCCGGGGTGATACAATGAACATATAGGAGTTTATGATAACCACGGCCTGCTGAAAAACTCTATGACGCAATAACTTCGTACAGTTTTTATCATAGCGATGTCATAAATTATCGTAAGATATCGTACAAAATATACGGCAATGTGTGATATTTATATGACATTTGTAAGATGTGTCGATGAGACTGTATGCTAAAACTGAAATGCGGTCATTGTATGACATTTGTATGAAGTGTCTATGACACTGTATGCTAAACCTTGAATGCGGTCATTGCACCATACAGCTTTTTTCAAAATTAAGGGGGCTCATTTGTAGCTACGTTCTCGAGCTCTGCAGTAAAATTGCAGTTCTATATAAAATGTCAGGTGCTGCTCAGAAGCATGTGTGTACCTCGTTCACTAAAATTCACGCAGTTGAATTATTGAATCAAAGTGAAACAAATACCGGATCGGAACAGTAAGAAGATAATATGAGCACGAGCCGTCGAACGCGTCCTTCATGTTGCTGTTTAATTCTTTATAGCCTGAGCGTCATCCAGTGTTTTCGATTTCGGTCGTGCCGTTGATGAGTCTGTCGTCGTGCCTAGCTCAGGAAAAACAATGGGCCGTACACGAGACAATTAACTACTCGCATAGCGTCTTGAAATCTCTTGAGCCAAACTGCGAGATGCATTTCCCAACTGAACTAGAGCAAGATGCAGTGCTCACATTTTTACATTTTTCTGCGGTTCATCATCATCACGCGGACAAGTAATGCACAGATGCGTCATCATCATTATCATAAGCCCGACTATACCCTCTGCAGGGGCCTGCGTCTAATCCCATACAGATTACAATTAAAATTACCCATCTTTAATGTAACTGACTACATTTGTCAATAACAGCGTCAGAAAAGTAGCGGAATGATTAAAAATCAGTAATCGATCATAGCAAATCAGATACATAGCATTCATTGATTACGAAAAAGCATTTGACTCAGTTGAAACCTTGGCGCTAATACAGGCATTGCGAAATCAGGGGATAGACGAGCCGTACGTGAAAGTGCTGGAAGATATATATAGCGGCTGCACAGCAACCATAGTTCTGCATAACGAAAGTAACAAAATTCCCATAAAGAAAGGTGTTAAGCAAGGAGACACAATCTCCCCAGTACTATTCACAGCTTGCTTAGAGGAAGTATTCAGAGACTTGGAATGGGAGCAGTTAGGGATAAGGGTAGATGGAGAATACCTCAGTAATCTGCGATTTGCTGATGACATTGCCTTGCTAAGCAACTCGGAGAATGAACTGCAAATAATGATTGATGACCTAGACAGGAAAAGTAGAAAGGTAGGCTTGAAAATCAATATGCAGAAGACTAAGGTAATGTTCAACAGCCTCGGGAAGGAACAGCAGTTTACATTAGGTAGCGAAGTACTGGAAGTAGTAGGCGAATATGTCTACTTAGAAGTTAGGACAGGTAGTAACCGCAGATCCGGACCATGAAAAGGAAATAACAAGAAGAATAAGATTGGGATGGAGCGCATTTTGCAAGCACTCGCAGATTATGACTAGCAACTTACCGGTATCGCTCAAGAGGAAAGTATACAACAGTTGCATCTTGCCTGTACTCACCTATGGGGCTGAAACGTGGAGGCTAACCAATAGAGTTCTACTTAAGTTGAGGACAACCCAGAGGGCTATGGGACGAAAAATGGTAGGGGTAACATTAAGAGATAGGAAGCGTGCAGAGTTGATCAGAGAAATAACTCAGGTTACCGACATTCTAGTGGAAATTAAGAAGAAGAAATGGACATGAGCAGGACATGTAGTGCGAAGAGAGGATAACCGATGGTCGCTTAGGGTAACAAACTGGATTCCAAGGGAAGGAAAGCGTAGCAGGGGGCGGCAGAAAGTTAGGTGGGCGGATGAGATTAAGAATTTCGCAGGAGTCAAGTGGATGCAGCTATCACAGAACCGGGTTAAGTGGAGAAATATGGGAGAGGCCTTCGCCCTGCAGTGGGTATAGTCAGGCTGATTATGATGATGATGAATCGAGTACTATTGCGTTATTTTCACACGAACTTTATCGGCATATACAAACTTGGTCAAACTGCAATAAACTGCAATAAACTAATTAGCTACGCACGATTCCTGCAAGTAGTACCCAGGTGACGTTAGCCACACCAAGAACGAAATAGCGCGGAGAGCAACATGCCAGACATGTCATGCATAGCATTGCGGGGCCGAAAAATTTGGCTCAGTCTCATAGTCCCAAACGCTTAGCCCTTGTGGCCCTTTTTTTGCAAAGAAATTATTGATTGCCGCTGATCAACTAAAGAAGAAATACTTCACTTAGTCAAAACGCTACTTTTTTCAAAAAAAGCAATCACTCGATTACAAATTACACAAAATTGTAATTACGAGTAATCGATTACAAGTTAATAGATTACGTACAACTCTGCTTCCAATTAACGCAATCCTGTACCAGCTGCATCCACTTAACCTTCCCAAGCTTCCCAATGTCGTCCACCCACCAAACTTTCTTTCTGTCATCCTTATTAGGGACTATCGCTTATCTTTACAGCCTGTGCGAATAGCGAAAATCTGGGTGCGAAGTGAATTCGAATATTGAAAACTGTGTGCATTAGGATCAAATATTTTTCGGATACTGCCAAGTTTAAATTATAGATGAACTCTTCTGCAAACCATACATGACCACGCACGCACGCACGCACGCACGCACGCACGCACACACACACACACACACACACACACACACACACACACACACACACACACACACACACACACACACACACACACACACACACACACACACACACACACACACACACACACACACACACACACACACACACACACACACACAAATATTAGAAATGTGCGGATAAAATTTCGCATGCAAATAAGGAAAATTGGTCTAAAACAGATTATTTCCGAGAATTTTCGAAAACTTGTAGGAACGCTCTTTTTTTTTCGAACAAAGCTACAAAAAGAAGCAGACGTAATCAAACAAACATTTTTACGTGCTCTTGCTGTAACTGTTGCACCACGCCCCTATGGCTCCAGCTCACCGCTTATATCCCCCTTCCTACAACGAGACTGCGCCTCTATCATGTTTTCGTGCACTTCCCCGAGAACGTTGGTCCTTCTGGGGAACGGAGCCTTTCACGGTATCGTGTTAAAATAACCCGCAAATAGCACCAACATGGAGATATTTACACGTAGGAAAACGTTTACACTTACAAGTAGAAGTCAGAGATTAGCTCTCAGAAGCACACCCCATCGGCCCTCCTAACCCCTTCTATTTGTTTTTCTTTTCTTTTTTTTTTTTCAAAGAAAAATTAAACACTTGGGTTCCTCTTCTAATGCTTTTTCTGAACAAAGGTGCGTATTTTCGAAGGCTATTGAGCTATTCTAATTATACCAGAAGTAAAGAAATGCAATAAAGCATACACTGAAGCGCTAATTCCTGCGGCCTTCCCTTTAGTGTCGAGTGCCCAACTACGGAGTCGCAAACGGTAGCTGCGGCAACGCTCATATGTCGATCAGCGGGTGAGAAATCTCCGCTGTCAACGTTCCAAGCAGCTGCTGCACTAGCACGCACAATACAGTTAGGGGAAGAAGCTGTCAATCTTGGCTGCATCAAAAATGGCGACACTAAAGGCACAGCAGTCGCGAGTTGCAGTTAACTCCAGAAAGTAATTATACACGTAGCCGGCATCGGCACTTACGCAAGGCAAAGTTCTACAATAAAAGCATCCCCAGGTACAAATTACGTGATCAGCGGACACGAGCTTCTACGATTGCAAAACACTCGGGAGAATGATGCTGCGAACATTGCAGGTCGATCTATCTCAGGGTGACGATTGACCCAACTAGTCTCACAAGTTTTACTGCCTGTATCAGCTAAATCGTGCGACCAAAGTTTGTATGTTCTTTGTTGTTGTCCTTTTTTTTTTTTTCAGGCAAGACGTACTACGATGCAGACATTGTTTACCCCGAAAAGGCTGCTCACAAAGATGAAAATGGCAGGACCACACCCAAGAGATCTTGAAAGCATGATTTCTTGCTTATTCAGAGAAATGCAGCAAGCGGTAGACATCAACTGTATATTACTAAATTGTTCATTTTTAATATTTTCCTATTTTATTCTTCAATACTTTAAAATTCTGCGTTAGAAATTGAACCGAGAACGGCACAAAATGTCTTTTAAATATATTGCCGGCGTACCAACCAGCGCGGGAACTAATACAGAGTTCACTGACGTATACATACACTCTGCGCGGAAAGTCGTGAGAAATGTGTGGCACGAACTCACTGGCGCAAGGGTCGTTGCAAAAACAACGGAGGTGCTAGTCGCCACGTCCCACCGACACCACCGACACCGAGCTGATAATATGCCGACGGGCCGACTGCTGGTTCACTTTGCCCGTTCCCTCTCCCTTAATACGTCATCTGTGTAAACGCCATCCGCTTCCCGCGCCCTGCACATCTGGTTACACTAAACCCTTGCTAAACGTTCCGCTGCAGCGCTGATTCAGCCTGGGGAAGTTTCGGAATTGACTACAGCGTGTGCTTTACCACGTCCGAAGCAGCGCTACACTCGACGGATGCGTGAGCGGAATAGAACCTGGAATTTAATGTCGCAAAGATTCGAAGCTTTACGATTTGTCACCGCATATGATCGAACGTAGTGAGCTATGTCGCAGCGGATGCGGGGGAATTTGTCTTTGTCACTAGGCTTACATCCAAATGCGGCTGCTACTGAGAGTCAATTCAGCGACCTTGGGCTCGGTAGCCGATCGAATGACACATCTACTAGGCCTCCTTAACGGGTGAAGCAGAAACATCATGCATTGACACTTCGGTCCGAATTATTTCAGAGCCCTTCTCACATAGGGTCTCATATCCCTTGGATTCTGTCGTCCAAAGGCACCGTAAAGATGTTTCTAGAAAACTGCCCGTTAACAATCGCAATTGCCATGTTAAAGAGGTATTTTGACCCGGCATTATTTATCCGGAGTGATACAGTGAACATATAGGAGTTTATGATAACCACGGCCTGCTGAAAAACTCTATGGCGTAATAACCTCGTAGTTTTTATTATAGCAATGTCATAAATTATAGTAAGATACCGTAGAAAATATAGGAAATGTATGACATTTATATGACATTTGTATGATGTGTCTATGACACTGTATACTAAACCTTGAATGCGGTCATTATATGACATTTGTATGATGTGTCCATGACACTATGCTAAACCTTGAATGCGGTCATTGCACCACACAACTTTTGTCAGTAAAGGGGCTCTTGGCCGACATGGCTGCTGCAGTTCGAGGAATTTTGTTGTGCGACGGCACTGTTTACCGCTGCACAGGAAGTTCAGGTGCGTTCCATGCTATACTGCATGGGGCCGCAAGCAAGAACGGTTCTGGCTCACTTGTAGCTACGTTCTCGAGCGCTGCAGTAAAATTGCAGTTCCATATTAAATTTCAGGTGCTGCTGAGAAGGATATGTATACCTCGTTTACTCAAATTCAAGCAGTTCAAACATTAAATAAAAGTGAAACAAATACCTGATCGGAACAGTACGAAAGATAACGTGAGCACGAGCCGCCGAACGCGACCTTCATGTTGCTGTTTAATTCGTTTATATCCTGAGCGTCATCCAATGATTTCGCTTTCGATCATGCCGAGCTCAGGAACAACCATGGGCCGTAAATCCTGCATCGGCATTGTAGGCTGCGTTGACGTAGTGAAAACAAAATCATGGACACAGCTCGGACAGGTGGTAGCTGGCAGCTCACATGGCCATGCACTCAATTGTCATATGGTATTGTGCGACTTGACGCGACCACGTGACATTGGCGATTTGGCAGGAACTTCCGAACTGGGCTTCTCAGCTCAGATGGGAGATGAGGTCAGAATCCGGCCCTCCAGTAACCTTCCACGACCCACAGCTCCCGCCCTCCCTGTTAGCTCATGTGTAACGTGACACTCGGGGTGTCAGAGCCGCTTAGAAGGAGGGTAGCCCTCACGAACACTCTCAAGAAAAGGCTACACGAAACATAAATTACCTAAACATTAATATGCAGAAGACTAAGGTAATGTCCAACAGCCTTGTGAAGGAACATCAGTTTATAATGGGTAGCGAAGCCTGAAAGTGGTAGGCGAATACGTCTACTTAGGAAGGTAGTAACCACAGATCCGGACTATGAAAGGGAAATAACAAGGAGAATAAGATTGGGATGGAGCACATTTGGCAAGCACTCGCAGATTATTACTAGCTGCTTACCGGTATCGCTCAAGGGGAAGGTATACAACAGTTGCATCTTACCTGTGCTTACATATATGGGGCTGAAAGGCGGAGGCTGACGAAAAGGGCTCTTGCTTAAATTGGGGACAATGCAGGGAGCTATGAAACGGGAAATGCTAAAAATATGGGAAGCGTGAAGAGTGGGTCAGAAAAATAACACGCGTTAATGATATTATAGTGAAAATCAATATGAAATGGGCATTTGCAGGACCGGTAAGGCGAAGAGAGGATAACCAATGATCGCTAAGGGTAACAAATTGGACTCCAAGGAAAGAAAAGCTTAGCAGGAGGCGGCAGAAAATTAGATGGGTGGATGATCGAGGTTAAGAAGTTCGCAGGGGCCATTTGGATGCACCTAGCACTGGACTGGGGTAATTGGAGGAATATAGGAGAGGCCTTCGCACTGCGATGCAAGCGCTGCTGCTGATGAAATACCTAACAAAGAAGAAGACTGAACAGCTGTCGCGCCATGGTTCAGAGGTAGACCATCGAAGGTGAAAATCGGAGGTCGTGGGTCCGGATCCCACCGACGGCATGTGGTTTCTTTTCTGCAACGTTTTAATCAGCTAATTCCACAACTAATTATTACTTCACATTCATCAACACACACAAAACAGAATCATATCTCTCCTTTGCTTTCCTTTGTATGTGTGGCTGTTGGCTTCTTTCTCATAAACTGTCCGAAGTAATGCAGGTACTTTAGTATGGCTTTTATTAAGCCCGTGTCTTTAACATATTTATGGTAGCTTACGGCTTTGTGTTAGAAATTATTTGACAGGTAACAGGGGCACATGAAGAGATACGGGATTGAGCGAATGGCAGAGTGCTGGCCTAATTTTGTCTTGTCCACATCGATCTAAGGTGAATAGTTTTTAGATTGTAACAAATATTGAAGCGGTCGTGGCGAAACAACCACAGCAGCGCATAAGAGCTGTAGGTTCTCCCTATACGCTGCTTGTAGTCGACAAGCAGCGTATTTTGTATTTTATTATTCAAATCATACTGTTAATCTGTTCTGCACTTAGGTTGTTACATAATTGTATAAGTTGATTACCTAGTGCTGGTTTCAACGCTGCTCTTTATTTGAAATCGACAGATTCCCTCTGTTCATGTGTAAGTTTGCTTTATATGTAGTCATTGCTATGTGTTGTGTTGTGCTGCAAGTTTTTGCAGGGGCAAATTGACCCAGTCAGGCGATCATTGCTATCGCATTTTGCCTCTGACCCTTGACATTACTTATTTTGCGTCTTAAGCACAATAAACAAACAAACAAGAGGGGTCATTACCGTGCGGGCGTCAGCCGCGTGTTGGCAGTTGCTTCTGTGGGAGAAGAGCAAAGCAAGCTAAGGTGTTTGAAAATGTCTCAATGTTTCAACGCCATTTAGATAAACCAAAGTTCGCAATTTCAGAACGTTTATGAAATTTGCGAACCACACTTTCACCAATCGAATTATCCGCGAATAGTTACAAAGCAGTCAGTCCAGGGCATATCGAGCCTGGATATACCGAATTATTGCATATATCGAACTCTACGAATATCCTCTGAAATCCTATGCAGTTTTGTTCGAGTTTATTGAAATCCAGTTCAGCAGAACATTCGATATATCAAACTGAAGAGAGGAGAGGGGTATTTTTCTGCGCGTTACACCCCCTCTCCCCACCACTTCTTTTCGACCTTTTTTCGGCCATGCCATTTGCACTCCGTATTGATGAATGAAAATGTAGAAACGAAAATAAGAAGTGTGTCGGTTTGTAGGCAAAAAAATTACGAGTTCAACGCTGCTGAACCAAATATTGAGCGAAAGCATTAGCTACGGGTGACCGAGCGTTCTTCTTCTCTTTTTCTTCTTTCTCAACCCGTTATATTATATCGTTATATCGTTATATTATGCCTACATCCATAGTCACTTTAACTGTTTGTCTTGCTGGAGATATACATATTACACGCATATTGAAAGACTTCAACGCCTCTAGAATCAAGCCATCAGACTCATGTCATTCAGCTCATTCCAGTCACACTCTCTGCCACTATACTACAGTTTGAACATACTTCCACTTCAACATTTATTCAGCCTAAAATTGTCCATGATTATGTATAAACTAATAAGTCATGCTCATATTGATGGCATTGCCAATCAGCATGTAAATTCTAATCCCACCAGTTTTAAACAGCGCAATAATCTTTTGCCAAAAGTCAGGACTAATTATGGAAAATTTACTACCTTGTTTGCCGGCATATCCTACTGGCATTCTTTACCTCCAGAAATTAAACCATCGCATACTGTTCACTCATTCCATTTCCGCATGAAACAATATTTAATAAACATGTTACATGGTTAATTTTCTTCAACTGTTCTAGTTCTTTGGAATGTGCTATATTGTCTGTTCTATGCACTGAAGTTGATGGTCTGCATATTTATCTTCTTTGTTCTCATTGGTGTATATTCTAAAAGTTGTTTTGTAGATTGTACTTTTATAAGAATTACTTGTTATACTGCTTTTTTTTTTACATTTCTACCTCACTTGCTTTGTTCTGGGAAGTCCCCCCAACAGTCTTGTACTACGGGACCTCCTTGTGTACAACTCTTCTGTATCATTTTTTTTTTGTATGTATGTATGAAATAAACTTGAAACATATAAAGCCCCGCTTTAACCAAGTCGTATGAACGTGCCTTAGTGGCCTATAGGGGTAACGAAATGCCAGGGTCCTAGCAGGCTGATTCTGACATAATCGCCCCATGTGAAACGAGAGACTCAAGTTAATTGGCAGCTCCTGCCAACTGAGCCGCGGCTCCGACCGCGCCACGCCAACCGCTTGAGTTGGGAGCCCATCTCTCGCTTTTGTGTCACTTGGGATGTGATATCACAGCGTCACATAGGTAAGGCGTGGCTACCGCCGCGCTACGCTGAAGGCTCGAAACCTAGAGTAGTATTGCTTTCGCAAAAAAAAATGGTTCCTTTTCAAAAAACCCTACAGCGCCACTAACCTGAAGTTTTCATTGCGTCTCACCAACTATATAGCCTAGCACCATGTTTTACATCGGAGTTCGCAACATGCGCGGTGTTAGATGCGAACCGTTACTAAGCAACCTGTTCACACGTATCCAGCGTGTTTTAACAGCTGCTTATGCTGCCGTGTATTTTTGAAACAAGTTACGCACTGAAGTAAAGGATAAATGGCTCCCATCCGTTATCTCTACATTTCTTACAATGGTGAAGAGTGCCTCAATTGTGGGGCCAGCTTCAGGTTTCCTGTTCATGCCGTGAAAGCAAAAGAGGTTGAAGCGACGCCAGATAGCACCACGCGGGCGCGTGTCGATAGCCTCCAGAAGAAGTTGAAGCAGCTGAACAAGAACAGTCCCGCCTTGTGGATACGTGCCACTTTTCAGGAAGCCTACAACAACAACGACGGCAGCGAGTGCCATGCTAGGTCTGGGAAGCCCCGTGCCCTACTTGGCTGCGGCATGGCTGTTGTCCGCCTACTGCGCCGTCGCAGGAGACGCAGCAGCGCCCGACCTGAACGCCGCCCAGCTGCGGCTCGTGGCCGACAGACTGAAGCTGGACCAGTGCCGCAGCCTCGTCGAGTCGCTCCGCTCCGACGACTACGTCCTGGACCACACGCTTGATGGTATACTACGCACGCGCGACCATCGGCAGGTTCAGAACCGGAGAACACAATTAGTGGACGACCGGACGCACAGGATAGGAGGCGACGATATTCTATACACACCACAATTTTTTATTAGGAGCCAGTTAAAAACTACTACTGCACCTTTGTCATTTGAGTTCACTGATGTGAGAAATAAGCCTGGCCCATGACGAAGGAACTTAAACAAACTTCAGCTTCCAGGCCTCGTTGAGCGAGCGAACTAATCGGTCATTGTTTAAGGCTCGGACATGGAGACTAGAACGCTAAGACAGCAATTTTCAAAGGACAACGCTAGGCATGTGAAAAATAAAAAATGCGCCAAATGACCTGGCACATTATTAGTTCAATGTGAGTGGTTTCTGTTAGCACGCACTAAGACAACGGAGTTCCTTTAAGCACGAATTTTCTCCGCATTCGTGAAAAATATGCGCAAAGCGCTTGTGGTGTCCTCCGCAAGCCCCAACACCTTCCGTGTTTCACTGCAGGCCACTCGGAGTCCAGTGCCCTGTCCTGCTACCGGCTGCTGGACCTGTGGAACCGGCAGCGGCCGCCCAACAGCACCTTCCAACAGCTGCTGGTGCGGCTGCAGGAGCTCGGACACCGAGACTTGGCGGATGACCTGGCCCGCGTTGTCTACGGCGAGAAGGTGCTCGCCGTCAAGACAAACTTCCTCTCCGACCCGTTCAGGCAAGGCTCCTCTCATCTTCGCGGCCGGCTTGTATGAAGAGCAGAAATAGGAATTATTTGTTGCTGCAGCTAGCGCAGAACATGGTTAAATAGAGGTCATGACAAGGCTGCTTCCAGCACTGCAGTATTGGAAGTAGCCTTCCGTCACCAGTGAACATAGGCTCACAGTGATGAAGGATCGCGATGAGGAATCGCTGAATGTATACCGTAGCTTGATTCGCAAGTCGTAATGAAATAGCACTAGTAGAACTAGTCATTTTGTAGTGGTGGTAGTAATAGTACTAGTAGCAACATATTTATTACGAAAAATGAAGTCTAAGATTTGTGAGCTGGTGGAGTACTCAGTGCAGAACCTCTGCATGGTCTGTGCTGCTGTTCTTGCCTGCTGTACCAGGCTGCACTCCATGGGTTTTCAAATCCGCAAGATGAGTGCGCGAATCACATTGTCCTACAGATATAGAAATTTCCCTCACTCACCGTAGATTTTCGGAGAAAAAAAAAACTTGTAACCCACTTCCACGGAAACAACCACTCTAGGCATTTTTGAGCCCATCTGCTCCCCGCACTTTAGCTTTGTTTGCAAAACACTAGCTCTGGAAGCGTTCATCGAAACAGCATACTCTTGGATAGCGTTCACTAGGAGGCTCGATTACTCGATCGTGTCTTCGGGAACGGCAAAATTCTTATTCGCAAGCAGGTTAGCAAGTAAGTTTTCAACTACTTCAGTTCTATAAAGCAAGTATAGCACATAGCTATCGCTCCAAGCAGCGCCGTAGTGTTAAAAATGCTCGGCTAATATGTAGTTACACAGACAAGTAGATTTATGTGCTCCTTCATCCACTTAGTGTGCCACCTGCTTCCACCACTGATACGGCAATATCCTCGTTCGTCCGTTGATCGTGTTTCCGGAGGGTTCACAATACGCCACATGGCGACAAACTGTGCACAACCGTCCTGTAAAATTATAATTTCTACAAAGTTATATTCGCATACCGCCGATCCCGGGAATATCGAAGGGGATCGCAAGGTAGTTCGATATATCAATAATTACATATATAAAACATGCGAAGAGATGCGCTTCTTCACAATACAGAAGCGTCAATACTATACGAACCTAAGCTTAGCAGCACGCTTTCTGCAGCGATGTGTGCACGCCGTCTTACTGGCAGTCACCCGCTCGCACTGGGCGTCGGGACCCGCAAGGCGCACGTACTCGCAGCACGCCGGGCATAACCTTGCGCAAGGTGCAAAGAAAAAGAGCGCCCCCCCCCCCCCCCCCCCCCCCCCCCCCCCCCCCCCCCCCCCCCCATGGTGCAACTGGTCAGTTGCACGTACGCGGTGGTTCAGTGGCTAGGCACTCGACTACTGGCTGAGCCGGCATGACCGGGTTCCAACCATGGCTGCGTTTCAATGGAGGAGAACGAAAAGGACGTTCGTGTTCTGTGCTATTTTCAATGTGGAGCCTTCCAGTAAGACGTGCACTGCACCCTCACACCGCTCTTAAACCCACATACAATGGATTTGACACATCTTCACGTCGAGGCAAGGCGACCAATTTGGGGGTGTTTCAAAAAATAATTCCACTCACGTCCGTACTTCTGCAAACAGCAGGCGACTGCCGCCGTCCCATAACCGCGACCGCTACAATGAACCGCTCATTTTAGAGCTACCATTCCTGAAGGTCAAGCGACACCGGGAATTGACCTCTAATTAAGGAATGCAGTCGCTACAACCACGTAAGCCATCGCCGCGGCAGAGGACACTCCCAGGGCACGTCACCACGTGTACAAAATATCGATGGCAAGCCTTATTCACCTGTGGTGAACACGGTTGCGGCCTCCGAATTTGGTCCGGGCCACCCTTAACTTTCAATTCAGCCAATTTGGCCCAAAATCGATATCCAGCCTAATTTTAATATGGCAAACACGGCGTTAACTTCCAAATTTGGCCCAGGTAACCCCCAAGACCTGACCTCGGCCAATTTGGACTAAAATCGATGTCTAGAATTATTCGGCAAAGGCGAACACGGCGGTGACTCCAAATTTGTCCTGGCTACCAGCAATTTTGATCCGAACCATCCCAAAATTTGACCTCAGCCGATTAGGTTCAGAATGGATGTCCGGCCTAATCCCACTATGGTGAACACTACAGTTAACTACAAGTTCGCCCTGGGCCATGGAGGAAGGAAATACTAGGAGGGAGCATGACGTCACACGGCCAACCTTCGCAAGCCAAGTGCCGATGAAGCCGCTTCCTACCCCGTTTTTTCGCTCTCCTAGTTAGACCCTATGTTTTGATGGGTGCGTTTCAGTGCGCGCATCTGCCATGGCGCGGGCGCGCGGCTGTGGGGGCTGCTGGGTGCTGCAGGTTCGGCGGACCCCGCGCTACCCGAGCGGCGCCGATTCGCGCATGCGCGCGAGTTTAGATATCACCGCACGCTATCACGTGACCTAACACGTAGGGGCCGACTCGCTCCCTTTTAATTTTTATGACTAGGCCTCATATTGCCGCGCGCTCCTTCTATAGTTTTTCCTTCCTCCATGCCCCAGGCCAACCCAAAGTTTGCCCTCGGCAGATCTGGATTAAAATCGTACTACAGCATGTGTAAAAATTGTCATTGATAAGCATTTTGCGCAAGCATGCAACCCACGCATCTTCCCGTATTGAGCTGAGAATCGATATTCAGGTTCTGCGCCGTCGAATCACTACTGATTTTTTTCCCTTCCTCCACGACCGCTACCAAGCAGTCTTCCGTTTCCGCCAATGTGGAACGCTTTACTACAGCCAACCAGTGACGTTCTAGCAAGCGCCTCCGCACACAAATAGGTGAGACAACGGACAGCAAGCGACAGCTTTTGCAGCTAAAGCTACACTACGCTACCCTTGAGCATTTCGCCGGTGCCTGAAAGAGCGCACCGTTGCCTAGCAACCAGTTTCGCCAACTCGGGTCTCTCCCTTTATGTGGAAGGGTGACATTAGAGGCAGCCTGCCATGACATTTCAATTCACGTTACCCGTATGCCACGCAGGCACATTCATAACAGGCATGAAAAGGGGTTCTGCATAGAACGCCCGGTGAATTATGAATGCGCTCAACGGAGCGGAAAGCTTTCGCTCCACATTCAGTTCAGTAGCGTTGAACCCCTCCAATTTTTTGCTCCAATGTGGCTTCTATATGTTATTGCATAACAGCGGGCATGACAATTTATATGACGAAGACGACATTTCACAGCCCAATTCATTTCGCGGCAGGAAGATTTCGCCTCACGAGGACCTGCGGTCCCGGAGCAAGCTGGTCGATGCCTCGTCGTCGCCGGACGAACGCCCCGGCCACAGTGAAGGGGACGAGCACGGGTCCACGGTGGAGCTAGTGACATTCGCGCTGGCGCTGTCGCTCATCATGTTGCTGGGCACGTTCATCTGCAACCGGCTCACCAGCCGGTGTACCATCAAGCTGCCTCCAAGGAGCCTGCGGCACAACGGCATCCGGGAACACGACTCGCGGGATTCAACGCTCAGACTGCTGCCCGAGCCCGTCTGAAGGCACCGTAGCACGCTCGATGGCCACAACCACGGTGTACAATAAGAACGAACATGGGAGCCGTAAAATGTCATGTGTGGTATCTCTCCTGAACGACAGCAGCCATCGAGTGACTGTTCATACGATTAACTTAGTACAGCTAAAAGAAATATAGCCATATAAGAGCAAATGATAATGGTGCTTGGGAGAATGCTGAGACAGCAAGAAAGTAGAGTGGATTAGGGAACAAAAACGAAGCAAATCCGAAATCAAATCCGAAATCCGAGAGGGCATTTCGATATCTGAAATAAGCACGATAACAGTCAGACACCAGTAAAATCAAGAAGCAAAAAAAAAAAAAAAAAACTGGCACCAGTAGTGCGAAAGTAATTTTACATTCACCGATATGCGACCGTTGTCATGAATGACTGAATTCTGGAGGACACAAGCTTCATATACGGTTTGTATGCCACTTAACAGCCATCACGTTTTGCTCTCCCACACATCAATGTGAATGTATAGAGCTACTTTTCTCCAAACTTCTCTCAAATCAAAGGGTGTCCGAGAAAAAAATGTTCATGTAATACCTTTCTGATAAATGCATAACAGGTTGGCATGCATGTGAAATTACGGGACACATGACTGCATTCCATACAAAGCTCATATGTGTGCACATTGCTGCTGCTTGCAACGAGTGGGCTAGATGACCTAATAATTTTGCAGTTTATGATTTCTCATACGATCACAGCAGACTTCTCATTTTGTATTTTGAGCATAATAATGGTCACTTTATATAACTTTCGAGCCAAGTTACAAAACTCATCTCAACAATACATAATACCGATACCAACACAGAAACCATGACATACTGTTTTGGCAAATCTTGGCATTCTTTTACAAGCCTTGGATTTGGAATGGCCAAAGAATAATCCAAGATATTGTGCTCTACCATGAAAAATAAGTCGATGGGCGCGAAATACCAATGTACAGTAGCTAGGCACTCCACCACTTGCATCCAAACAGCACCATGCAGCACCCTTCAACATCCTTTCTTAGCTGTCACAACCACATATTTGTAGTAGACAAGAACAGAGTAGTTGAGAGGGAAAGAAAATATCAACCTCCATACACAGCATTCGATGTCAGTGTATGTTGAAGAACCCCAGGTGGTCGAAATTTCAGGACTCTTCCACTAAGGCGTCTCCCATAGCCTTAGTTGCTTTGGGATATTAAACCCTACAAATCTAACCAAACATTTAAACCTACGAAACCTACATATCTGTGAGCAAACAATTTCTTTAAATTTTGCAATTTCATTTTAAGGACTAGAAAATAAAACGGGCTCAATGTAACTCACCCCTACCTTTCAGACCAGCAAGTACAATTGGCACAGATTACCATTTTCCTCCCCCCTTTCGAGTCATGCCTGTGACAAAGGCTTGCATGTTGCATGTTGCGTATTGCCATCCGCAATTTAACACCTGCAATCCTTCAACAATGAAAAGCAGATCCCATTACATGGTTTGGTTTTGTGGGCTTTAGCGTCCCAAAGCGACTAAGGCTATGAGAGACGCCGTAGTGGAGGACTACGGAAATTTCGACCACTTGGGGTTCTTTCACGTGAAGCGACATTGCACAGCGCACGGGCGCCTTGCTTTTCGCCTCCACGGAGAAGCGATCGCCGAAGCTATTCGATCCGACATCTTGGCACTAACCACTGTGCCACTCAGACGGTGTGGACATGCATGTGGGGTGTAGAACCGTGCAAACAAGCACCACTGCATGATGTCCACAATTATATTTTACTAGGCCCGCTCAGTAAGGTGGAAACGAGACTGCGTTCTACCTTGCCAGAAAGCTGAATCTGACCTGCTCGCGCAGCGCGCGCGAGCTGACCTGGCGCTTGTCCTCGTTGCCTTTGATAGGCCAGGACCGGGACACCGTTGGCGGAGGCCTCGTTCTTCGAGGTCCGAGCTGGACAAGGCCGCCTCCCAGCCCTGCCACGTTAGCTGATTTATTATGTCAATACTGCTGTTTTTCTGCAAAGCCCATACTCATGACGTATAAGTTTGCCTTCTCACCACAAAATTTTAACTTCGCCGAAAAGGAATCCGGCTTGAAGCGCTGGATTACTATAGAAGACATAGTTTGTAGCCTTCAAAGGTGGCACTCTTCCGATTTATTAACACACTTAGCAGGCCTCGGGTATGTCTGCCATTCAAGATGCAAATGTGATATCTCGGAATGTGTTGCCAATGGAAGGGCGGACACAGGATTCTGGAGACGAAGGGCTCGGGCCGAAGCGTGTGCGCGCTCGTTTCCTTCAACTCCCGACCTGGCGCGCGTACCAGCTTCTTTCGCGCAGCTTGAGTCCAAAACTGATTAAAAATCTTGCAGGCTAGAGGCGTGATTCCGCCACGCACATCTATAGTGCGCCTGGGAATCTTATACAAGGTATTTCAATGCGGAGCCTCGCGAGGAAGCGACGAATGGCAAAGTGTGGATGATGGTGCTGCGAAGTAAACTGCAAGTTGAACCGCCCCAATCAGGGGGGAATAAGGCGGCACAATCAGCAAAGACTTAAGAGGCGAAATAGGTCGGTTGCACACGACCAATAAAGACAGTATCTTCCCGCGGCCGTCGACGAGCAATAGGTATTCGGGTGCCCGCTTGAGGACATTCGTGAGGACACACGGCGTCGTTTCGCAAAAACGTGCGTGCAGCTTTGAAGGTGGGTTGATGTACACACGACGAGCAGACTGTCTGGGCGACCAGACGAAGTCAAGTCCACTTGTCGAAACATTGGCTCGACCTGAGAACTAAGACCTCCCCCCTCTAACATTGTTCAGTCTCTTTCATACCGTGTAGCCATCTTCCTCTTGTTCTACCTGAAACTAGGGACACATCAGTCAGGGAGGAAGACGTCTTTAAACACTAAAGTTGCTGCGTGTACGGAGCAGGCGGAGCTCGTCATCGGTAACCTGAGCAGCAGCTATGGCCTTGAAATCGATGACTGGTAGGCCGTGCACAGCTGCGTGGAGTGCGTTCGATCGCCGACATGACGAATCTCGCTGGTGCATTCAGAAATGTAGGCGAGCTGCCTTATTTTGTGGGGAGCATAGGAGGTGATACTAGACGCAGCGTGGATGTCAGGGGTTTGTGGTCAATAGGACATGAAAGGAGTGGCCCTCGAGGATAGTGGCGAAAGTGCTTGATGGCCAAATGGGCAGTAGTTCTCAGTCAAAGGTAATGTAGTGACATTTATAGCAAGCAAATTTCTTCGAAAAGGCTATACACCGGCAATGAACTGCTGCCAGACCGCACCAACAGCGGTGTCTGATGCGCGTCAACCATGACCGATGTTGGCACATCACAGTTGGGATGGACGAGGAGCGTCGCACCGGCAATGGCTTTTGATTACTTGAAACACGTTCAGCAGTTCGGCCCAGGCCACAACGGTGTTCGGTGTCTTGCAGCCCTGGAGGTAGTAGAGAGGCTGCAGTATGTTAGCGCAGTGAGAGATGGTTTGGGCGATTATCGTCAAAAAGCGACTCAGACTATTCATTTTCAGGAGGGCTCCGGAAATTTCGACCACCTGAGGTTCTTTAACGCGCACCGACATTGCACAGCCCACGGGCGCCTAGCTTTTCACCTCCGCCGAAAAGCGGCCGTCGCGGCCGGGATACACAGCGAGGGATGAATCGATGGTAGTATTGGCGAGGCCAAGGAATTCGCATAGATGCCTGATGGTGGACAGCTGAGGGAACTCACGAATGGCTGGAACACTGGTAAGGAGTGGGTGAACGCTCTTGGTATAGACGCGATGACCGAGGAAATCCAACTCCGCGATACTGAACTCGTTCTTGGGAGAGTTAACCACAAGGCCAAAATTGCCAAGTCGTGCGAGCACTTGACTCAGGTGGAGCTTGAGCCTCAGCGATGGTAGTGAAGACAATGTCGTCAAGATAAGGTCAACATGTATATTCCCTGCAATTCCTGGTCGACGAAACGCTTAAAGGCCTGGGCGGCACTGTGCAGACCAAAAGGCACGCAGAGATATTCGAACAAACTGAAGAGTGTTGTAATGGCAGTGTTGAGAATATCCGAGTGCTCCATGGGAATCTCGTGGTATGCTTTCACCAGGTAGACCTTGCTAAAGATAGTGCAGCCATGCACCGCCGTCGTAAAATCCTGGATGTGGGGAATCGGATAGCGGTCTGATACGGCGGCTTTGTTCAAACCATGGTAGTCGCCGCATAGTTTCCAGTCTTTTTTGGGCACCATGTGAAGTTGAGAGGTGGTGAGGCTCAAGAACTGGAGGAAGGACGAATGAAGCCGAAGTCAGCATGTGTTTGAACTCCTTTTTGGTAACGAGCAGGCGATCTGGTGCGAGGCGACGAGCCCGTGAGTAAACATGAATAGAGGAGCGTTGTGACAATAAATCACGCTATGGGCGACCGCAGAGTGGAGAGAGGGTGGTAGAAAATCGTCCGGAAACTCGGCAAGGACACAAGGGTTGGGAACGGTCGCGTATGCCTGGTGAAGCTAGAGCGGTGAAGCTCGATAGGAAACACCTCGGACAGCTAAAGTCTCGGAGTCCAAGCTACTGCAATGCCGCATGTCAAGGGCAAGCTTGTAGTGTTCTAAAGTCTACTCCTATTATTGGGTGGCACACGTCTGCGATGACAAAGACCCAGCAAAAGGTACCCCTGAGACAGATGTCAGCAGTCACTCGGCCAATGTAAGAGGAAGGACAGAGCTCGGCACCTATATTGATGAGATAGCGAACTCTGCTGCTACGGTCAGTGACATGATCTTGAGCCGAGACATCAGTCGCCATCAGTGTTCGGCCGAACCGTTCCCAGTGTAGCAGCAGGGCTGGCAGCATTGTCGTGCATCAAAGCCGTAGCGATGGTGGTACCAGCAAAGCAGCGAAAGTGGAGAATGGTAGCCAGCATGACCGGGCTGGAACGGCGACGCTACAAAGAACACACCCAGGTGTGCGAAGAGCAGCAACACCAGCTATGAGCTGCGTGGTTTGCCGAGTGAGCTCCGCGTTAGCGTCGAGGAGCCATGCATAGCAATTGCAGTAGCCGCACCAAAGGACAGAGTCAGAAGGGCAATGTATTGAGGCCATGGAGAAAAAAAATAGTATACACATAATCTTGTCAGTTAGTTGAGCCAGAGAGGCCACAATTATGATAGTCAATATTATGCACACCTGCTGTGGAAGACGCTCCAGGAAAAGTTTCAGCAGAAGTCCACTCTCAGTAGATGTAGCCAGCCCTCCAGCCAAAGTTTGCATGCAACGCAATAAGTCGGTAGGTTTTCGGTCACCGAGCTCCTCGGATGCAAGAAGTTGCTTAAACTGACGCAGTTCCGTTTCGGTGCTGTGCTGGATGAGCATCGCCTTAAGATGATCATAAGGTCACTCGGAAGGTGGGGACGACAACATGGTCAACTGCGAATTGATGTGGTGATGACAGAACAATGAATGATCCAATGGTGATGAACCACTAAAGTTCGATGTCCGACAACCCCCTAGGCTCATGAAAAGGGGGCTGGAATGCATAGAAGGCTGCACATCTAGGGCAGAATCTGAGGCCATGGAACACAGGAAAGGAGAAGAGAGCGGGCTCGGGCTGCCTAGCAAAGTGGCTGAGGCAGAGCCGGGTGGGAGCTGAAGGTGAAGGCATGAAGTCCAGAGTCACCAATTTGTGGCGCAGAAAAAACAGACACACATCGCTGCCTGTTGTCCACACTTGTTTTACCAGGTCCACTCAGACAGGTGGAAACGAGACTGTGCGCAGCTAGAGTTTTATCTAGCCAAAACTCCAAATCTTTTGTTGTTGCCCTAATAAAAATGTGTACCCACAAAGAAAAGTCTTCTCTGAGCATGCACTGCGCATGAGCTGGCGCCTGTCGTCTTCGGCTAGACTATCATCATACATGATAGGACGCCACACATGCATGAAGACTTGCATGAAGCACACACTTCCAACACACTTTTGGCCAAACAACTTTTGTTCACTATGTATTGCTTTCATTTTCATTAGTTTCTTCAATGCTTTGACTAAAGCAAGTGAACTGAATTTCTGTTAGATGACGTGTTATTAGTGAAGGAAGTTGGACAGGGTTTTTTTTAATATTCATGATGGACAACAGTGCAGTCTATAGAAAGGAAGAAAAGACAAGTGCTCACTTGTGGCTTGAATAACAATTTGTATCAGCACTTCTATCTGAGCACAGTTTGTTTTCAAACCTTTTTGTACATTGGTGCAAGAAATAATTAGCCTGCATAGATAAGTGGATGTTGCACAACTGCTCAGCAGTGAAAACAACAAAGGGTTCATGGATTCGTAAGACCCCAGCAAGATGACATCATGGCCAGACATGACACAAAACAAGATTGTATTCCATTTTAATGGCAGTTTGCCTCCACATGACAAATGCATATAGACACTGCAGCCAACAATTACTTCATATAAATAAAATAGCGCTCTCTGCTTAAGCCTGAACACTCAGCATGAACTGGCAGCACAGGGCAACATTTGTAGATGCATGAACAGCTACGAGAGACTGCACTCGTTGCAGGGGGCTCTCATAACAAGCAGACCGAATGCATATATATATACAGGTGCTAGATAGTGTAACTGTGCAATTCTTCCCTTCTAAAAGCAAGCTGTAGATATAAAACATGGCTGTCTGCCTAACAAGCAAGGTGTAGGTGAAAGCTAGCTGCCAATAATGAGCCACCTGTGCCTAATCTCCTCCACCTGTTTTGACACAAAAGGCTCGCGCACGCGCACTTTTACTTCAAGTTTGCCACCACTGGGACGCTTGCTGTCAAACACCTAGAAGGAAATAGAAACAATTCTTGTTTTTTACTTGAGCAACACAAAGCAATAGTGAGCGAGCTTTCACACTTTTAATCATGTGACACTAATACCCCAGTCAAGCGTGCAAGTTAAAGTGCACTTCCGCGGAGTGCACTTCGCAGCTTGAAAGAGACTTTACGCTACGCAGTGCTAAACGGGAAAGCGAAGTGCACTCGCATAAGCACTTGTTGGTACGAAACTAGCAACTGAAAAACATGTTTTAAAAAAGAAATTGGAACCTCTAAGCGTGAAGTTCAGGGAACTGCTTTTTAAAGTAGTAAAACATTAAAAAAATGCTTAAAATTTGGCACCGGGCCATGATTCGTAGACCCCTTATCAACGAACACCATAAACAATAACAACCGCCCCCTAACTGAAAATGGCGTAGCCGCAGTAGCGCACCACTCATAATGTGGAAGTTGCGTATGCGGTTACATCACGTTTTTGTTATTTGACATTTTGCCCGTCGCTATTATAAAACATTTCATCAAATGGAAATATGTACAAAACAAGTAAAATCAACTTGTATACGTATCTTATTACATAATGCATTTGTGACGAATAAATTTCTGCCGGCGAGGCTACGCGCTCAGCCCTCGAAGTCTGTTTTGCGAACGTACTCCGACCTGAGTGCACACTTTGGCAAGTGCACTATGTTACGCTGTTTAGCAACGGTAGAGTGCACTTTTCGTAAGTGACACTTGCCTTAAGTGCGCTTTATTTTGCGCGCTTGACAGGGGTATAAGTGGTACTAATATGCTGCTATGAAGGTTACAAAGCACTACTTTCTGATAATGCTAACTTTTACTACTGCTGGGTGTAAATAGAGTGCCCCCAACTGGTGGTATCGAAAGCAAGCAGAGATTAAACCATCTTGTTATCCTAGCAGTTTACAGCCAATGTAGCTAGGCCCTGACCTCTATGACTATTCCTCCAAGACCTATTTTCTGGGCCCTGATGCTTATGTGCGTGCCAAAGAAATGCACGCACGCTGGAAAGGCGGACATATTCAGGTGGCGTATGTATGTTTGGAGACGTAGCTAGTGGATGCTCACTGCGCAAGTATAGTGAAAAAACAGTCATAACAAAGCAAACATATGGGCCCCCCTTCAACTTCAATATAATAGGGTTTTTATTCAACTAGATATGCAACCGTGTACTGTGTTCACTGTTCAAGCAGTGCTGAGCAGTCATTGCTATAAGTACTGTCAGCCACAGCATATCGGTGCTTCAGTACATTGATTGATTGATCTGGTGGTTGAAGTCATTATCAGGACATCAAAGTCCCTAAACGTGCAATTATTTAACGCCTTTGCTGAAGGTGCAAGACCAAGTTTAACGCGATAAAAGTACCCGTTCTCCCCCAAAAGAAAACTAAGTGTAGTGAGCGCCATGCAATTTGAATCCCGTGAAACCAAGACTGGTACATTTCCTACTGCCAATCTTCATCTACCTTGCTTTGAATTCACCTGTAAATTTCAGATATATGCACAACAAACTTTAAAGGTACACACTGCTAAGTCCTCATTTCCTTGCACACACACACACACAAAAATAAATTAGAGGGAACTTACATCATAGCTATCATGAATTTCACATTTGTTTTCTAATTCTTCAAACTTGACAGAAGCGGTGCCTATCACGGCGTCACTTCGCAAGAATCCCCTGCGAGGAAAAAAATGTTACAGCAGTGTCACAAATTAGTGCTGACGCCATTACGTGCTTCAAATCAAAATAGACTGGTTCACACCTCTTTGCCCACACTTCACACTTGATGGGGTGTCGTTTCATGATTCTTGCAAGACTCCGAGACTTCCGGTTGACTTCAAATTTGAACGCCTCATTGAACTCTGAAAGGAGAAGACAGATCTGCTGATAGTATAAAGATACGAGGTCCGAGCCAAAGCTACACAATACAGTAATTCTCAGCCCAGTGCCCTTAGATGTCACCACCAAATGCGTCTTACGCAGGAGTCTACAGTTTAAAAAAAGAGAAAAGTGTGACAGGTAGTAAATTTGAAACCAAAGCAGCACTATATTATTGCCCTGTGTAGTCATCAAAATGTTCAATTATTTCTTCACCTATCAATTCAGTTCAAATTCATTGACCAACTTCCAAATCACCAGATGTACATACAGTAGGGCACAGTAAAGTTGTAGAACTAAAATCACGAATAACACAAATTTGGATTGATATGGTTTTGTGGGGTTTAACACCTCAAGGTGACTAAGGCTATGAGAGACACTGTAGTGAGGGCTTCCGGAAATTTAAACCATCTGGGGTTCTTTAACATGCACTGATATTACACAAAACATGGGCACCTAGCTTTTCGCCTCTATTGAAAAATGGCCATGGAGGCCAGGATTCGATCCTGCATCCTTGGGCAGCTTCTGGCAGCTTTTTACTCAAAGAGTTTGCAGCACCTCTATCAGAGCATTCAAACAGAGCTATTTAACTTTCCTCAAGACTAACGTGCCGCATTTAAAGCACAAAAAGAAATGTATTCATAGTGTCCAAGAAGAAAATTATTTCTTCTAAAATCTAATAATGTCATTAGATTGGTATGATAAAAATATATATGGATACATTGGCTTTAAGGGACCACTACAATGAACATTGCTGTATACTTTCGGCTCATGTTATTTCGGACTCTCTACAAGTACAAAGTCACAGCATGCCTGGGAGTATGATGACCACAGTCAATGCCAGCCGCCCTGACACAAGCCAACACTTCACTTCCTCACCTGGGTTGTTAGTGTCCTTCACAGTTCTAGTCCTTGCTGACTGTGGCGCATCCTAAAAAGCGACAAATACCACAAATTATTCGTCTGATGGAAAATGGATCACCACCTCAGGATTTAGTTCGAATTCTTTCTTAGAATTATTTCTTTCTGCAGTAAAACACTTCCCTGTGTCACCAATTTTATCAAAGCAACAAACTTCTCACATCTTTTTCTGAAATTCAGTTAGTGCCTCTCTGCATGAAAAAAAAAAATGAGAATCTTTTGCAGAAGACTGTCTGTATCCCATAACAGAAGATAGAATTCACCATGTAGTGATTGTTTGGTGCAATGTTTTCAAACAATTGCACCGAACAAACTCACTACATCTTTATATATATATAATATTTCATACTTTTACCACACCAAATATATCTAAAGCAATACAATTACTAATACTTATAATTTAAAATTGCCTATTTTAACCTATAAGTAAAGTGCAGATGAGGAATGCATGAAACAACACTAAGATCGAATCACACATACAAGAGAAAGTTTTCACAAAAACAGCAGAAGCATGAATGTGGCAAAAACTGATCAGAAACAGCAAAAAAGTCACCTGATGATTACAACTAAATAGAAAAAAAAAAGTATGTTTGAGTCAGCAAAGCACTCACTGCTAAAAGTGACAGAACAATATATTATTTCTAAAAAATACTGAAATTGAAATTACAGTAAAGGCTCGTTAATTCGACTCCCGTTAATTTGGAAAATCGGATAATTTGACCTTTGCGCCTGGTCCCCAGAATTATGTATAGGAGTCTATGGGACGAAACTCTTGTTAATTCGGACGGATTTGACCACACAACGGATAATTCGGACAAATTCGGGCAGCTACCGAGGCTCGAAAACGAAAATAAGACGAACGCGGCGCAATAGCGATACCCAAAAGCAGCATCGCCATGGACATCAATTAATCAACTTGGCTCGACTTGTGGCTGGATGGGCGCTTTTTCTTGTTTTTTCACGAGTCGACGTTACTGGCGGTGCCATTTTGTCGTTTTGCTGCTGTCGGTGCGCTACGCTGTTGTATTGAAGACTGCTCACTTTAGTGCGGCTCATTGCTTCTCTGTTGTACGCTGGTATCACCGCACTCACCCCCGATGGCAACACCGGCGAAACGGCCGAAGAGCTAGGAGGCCAAGAACTTGGCTACCAAAGTGGAAATTTTGCGGGCCCTTAAGAACGGGCTCTCCCGACAAGAAGCAATGAAAAAATATGACGTTAAAAGGAGTACTTTAAGCACATATGTAAAAAACTAAGAACAGATTCTTCAGGCGTTCGAAAGCGAGAAGTTCCAAGTGTCAAGGAAGCGTCTGCGAACAGCAGCTCATCCGGAGTTGGAAGAAGCCTTGCTTCGGTGGGTGGTCAACTCGCGTGATGCAAACCTCCCATTGAGTGGACCCCTCATCATGGCGCAGGCCGAGAGGTTTGCACTGATGATGCATATCGATAGATTCAAAGCGTCAGAAGGGTGGTGTGCGCGCTTTAGAGACAGACATGGTCCAAGGAAAATAGTATCCGCGCGGGTTTCTGCGGGAAAGCAGACAAGCATCCGTGATTACTTTAAGTAATAAATGTATGTTGAGATAAAATCGTGCATGTTTTTTTTTTGTTCTCTCGATAATTCGGACATTCGGTTAATTCGGACATATCTTATTGTCCCTAGAAGTCCGAATTAACGAGCTTTTACTGTATAAGGTTATTTATACTAGCGTGTTAGTAAAGCCTACAGAGCATCAGTCTATAAGGTGATGATTGTACGCCTGTAAACACGTGGCTGCACAGTCAGATACAAAGTTTGCAGGATGAAGAATCACAGAAAAAGCAAATTACTAATGTGTGGTCAAACAAACAACACTGAAGCATAGGGGGACATGTGCACAGCACCTTCTGGAAGAATATTGGCTGACTGAGAAATTTTTCCCCACAAATCCACGTCCTGCAAACTTTTACATGCTGCAATCAAACTGTACATGCTGTAATAAAAATATATATACATATACTAGCAGAATTTAATTTCACTCCTTTCAGTAAAACACGAAATATGCTGAAATCTCAAACCTAGAAAGAGCGGTACAGCACAGACTCACATTGGGGAAGGGAAATGTAACCATCACATAGGAGTCCAAGTCGTCGGGCTTCCCTGCGCAGCGGTTGCGTGTGAGAAATGAGAAGAAGCGGCTTACTTGAGCAAGACTGGTCACGAGAAACACATACGGGCACATCCGCACGCCAGCGCACTCTTGACTGTGACCTTTCGACCTAGACGCCGTCAAAAACACGACAACCGCGCTTCAGGCTTGCAGCTCACTGCCAGGCTCAACGCAGAGCAGCAAAGAGAAGCTGCGTCAAGACAGTGGTTAAGCACTACGACAGAAATCAGGGAGGTTTTATTTCTATTAGTTTAACGTGACATGCTGAGACAGTGAGCGTGAGAAGACAGTCGGGCGAAGCAAGGCAAGTGGCACGCATTAGCATAAAGAGAGAACCTTGCAGTGTACTAAATGGGTGCAAAATCATGCCCTGCCAATCATTAGGCTGTCAATTAACTGCGCTAATTGAGGAGGCGACTCATATCTGTACTCTGAATACTGTCAAAAACCAGAAACATTATTTGGCTGTAATCCCTTAGGAACTGAATTTTCAGTATTGTGTGTCTAATTAATGAAAACATGAATGTGAAGCAGGAGAAAATGAATCAGAATCAAAAAGTGTTATTTGAAGTCAGCATTCAAATATGCTGAACCACCGATTACACCAGAGGCAGGACATTAGCATTTTGTAAATATTAAATATTCAGAATGTTCAAGTGCGCTACTACTGACCTTCCTTTGGTTCCAAACTAAAGAGCGAAAATTGAGCAGCGTCAAATGCTAAAAACTTTCGAGCTCCAGTTGAGAAGACCATAAGCCAGGCCTTTTCTTCTTTGCCCCTGTTACCCTGTTGTCCATCCACTAGAATTCACACCAAGAAAAGGCAAAAGTAACAGGATGCAAAAGAGGGTGAGGTGGATGAGATTGGGAGTGATGAGATAAGGTAGTGGGCAGGGATTAGACAGCTGCAGTTGGAGCAGTGTAGGGTTGATTGGAAAACAGTAGGAGAGGGTATTTGTACTGCAGCGGATACAGTTAAGCTGCTGCTGCTGATTGACGATGATCAACTTTGGTGTATATATCTTTTTCATTCTCCCCATCAATAGCAATACATTCACAATATGAAAATATCTGCAAAGATTTGTTTTGTACTCAAACACACAAAAAAAAAAAAACTACCTACTCTGTATTTTGTATTCATTTCCAAACTGAGAACAACTGCTACCACGAGTCTAGTAAATATTCAACGGTGATGGTAGTGAAGTGAAAGCCCTTTACCGAGAATCTGCGACAGCATGAGCTCTTTTGGCACAGCTTACAAGCCTGCAAGCAACAAGCCGTGTTTTCAACAGCATGCAAGCCCCGAACTCGCCCGAGGTCAAAGGTCACCAAGTGCTGAACACGCGACCATGCACGTAAACCATGCTGCCATGCAACACTCTAAGCACACAGTCATTCGAATCATCCAAAGCACAGCCACACAGCTAAAAAGAAAACCTATAAAACTCGCAGTTCAGACAAGAATGGTCTGGTGCGGAATAGTGTTGTTGATAAATTTGCCTTTGCCACCCCTTCTGCTACCCAGCTTGGTTTAAGTTGGTTGGTAGGATAACTGCCCCACACTATGGTAGTCCTACTTTTAATCCATGAACCAAGGAGAAATTGTTTTTAAGCTCTAGAGAGTCTGGGGAAGCTGCATGTCATTGCTTCGTAGTTGTGTGGCCGTGCTTATGTCGATGCTAACGAATAATTTCTCCCTCGATTTAAGCCCACTTCACTTTGGGCAATTCCCTCAAAATGTGTTCTAATGTACACTAAATGCAACCGCCAAGGTTAGTTCACCTCAAATCTACCGCAAACTGGTCTTTTGGCAAAGCCCGTCAATCCGCAACCCCATCAGGAGAAAGCACTATGAACTCTCAGACAAAGAAGAAACAAGACTACACGTCATTTCTGACTAGCTTCAAGAAACTGGAATATCGCCCTTCTAGTAAAAGATTGATATTTCATAGAAATCACATAATAAAATGCAGTGAAACAGCACCAGTTCATGAGAAAGTTGAAGAAAAAGACAAATTTACTGACCTGGCAAGTTGACGCCTCTGACTATGGACACCTCAATGTCGCTATCTGTCAAGTCGTGATTGCACCTGAAGGATGAAATTAAAACATAAACATAAATTTACAACTGCCCTGTCTTTCTCTTCAGTTTTGTTCCGACATAAGGACATCGCGGACACAGGGCTTAGAACTGAAGCAGCTATTTAAGGGCAATGCTTACTTTGACCAAATGTATCATGTTCCACACTCCACACACGGTGATCTGCTCAACAATCACACTCTTGATAACCATAACAATTCATTTCTTTATTTATTTATTAAAATACCTCACAGGTTCCAAACATAGAACATTGTGTGAGGGTATAATGGAGTAAGAAATGATGCATAACTTAAATATACAGAAGCCTGAAATGCAAACAATTATTAAAATGTGCATAATAACACACAAAGACTTATAAGGTCATACAACAGTTAGCGGCATTCGGCGAAATCAACTTGCACACAGTGAACGCAACGTACAAAGGTTGCATTCCGATTGCAAGGAAGGTGCTCAATTCTATTTTGTACCTTAGTGGGTCAGGCATGCTAGCAATGCGTTCTGGAAGACCATTCCAACACTTAGTAGCATGTGGCAAGGCAGAAACGTTAAATGCATGCGTTCGGCCGAATAGACGTAGAAAACTTAGATTGTTATTTAGTTCGGTTTAGTTTATCGGGTCTCATGTCACAAAGTGACTCAGGCTACAAGAGAAGTCACAGTGAAGGGCTCTGGAAATTTCGACCAGCTGGGGTTCTTTAGCATGCACTGACAACGCACAGCACGCCACGCCTTGCTTTTAGCCTCCATCGAAAAGCGGCCGCCGCGGCCGGAATTAGATTCGGCCGGAAGAGATCAGCCTCCCTCGCTGAGCTGCTGTACATAGAACTGTGAGCATGTAAGACATTTTCAAGAGGAAAAAATAAGGACAAAAATAAATCACCCAGTTAACTAAATACTAATGCATACAGATCATAAATTCACGGCCCTCAATGTATGCTAGTTTTACCACCCTTGCATATTAACAGTGACATAAAATAACTGCTCGCAAGAAGTCTGCACTGCCAAACCTTGCATAAGAACCCAGTGAGTTAAAATCATATATCTGTAACATTTTGCACTAGCTAACTGATGCACTAACATGCTTCATTCAGGTGACTAATATCAGCAATGAATAAGTCAAGGCACTAACACACTTCATTCAGCAGAGCATCAGAAGGCAGAGAATAACAGGCCTCACCGCACAATGGAGAACACCCTGGTCTCGTAGTGAAAACGTGGGAGCGGGTCATTGCGCTGCCTGAGATTTTTCACAACCAGGAGATCACGATTCGTGTCCTGGGCCAGCTTTTCGAACCTAGGAGGGGAAAAAAAATAAAAAAGCAGAAAATGGGGGAGTATGTCATGGACACTATTGATGGTGTCCAAGCCCAGGCAAATGATTATTAAAAGCATTTTAGTACGTGCTACACAGTTCGTCTTTGTAAATATGCGTCAAGCTCGCATGTGTTGAAATATTCTTTTTTCCCCCCTTTTCATCTCCCATAGCTTACTCTTCCGCTTTGCCCACAACAAGCCTTGCAAAAAAAAAAAAAAAAAAAGAAAGATGTGAATTTAAATGTGCATTTGGAAAAGGAAGTAAAATGTATTCATTCGGCCAAATGAAAAGTAGAAATTGCAATGCACAAACACAAAGTATGCTTCAACCAATACCAGAATAGGAAGTAACAAAGTCCCACAGTAGGAACATCTCCCCAGCCCTTACAGACATTAGCGAGTTGAGCCGGCTGATGAGGAATAACAGCTACCATCCCCTTTCTTGCTTTCTTGTTTTGCTAAGCCCACCAAACCATTGTAATTAAACTCTGCAGAAAGAGCTATGGTGAAGAACATTTAATCCGGGTGATAATTATGAAACATGCACAAATCCTGTCTCGACTACACCATTTTAGAATCCCACTGGCTACTTAACAACACCTAAGCCATACTTGTAAGCAGGTATATCTTGTACAGACCAGAGCACAGAGAAAAATTGCGCACTGACAGACTGAAAGCCCCTTAGCGCCATCTCTGCACCATTGTTACATCTGCGGTAAAAATGTGACCAACAAGTCCAAAACATTGGTTTACTCAAGCGTATTTCTTCTATAGCAGGCAGATCTTTGTGTTCCAACCAAGCCTTTCCTTCCGTCAATTTACTTGCCACAAATTATTGTTTTCACAACACGCAATGGCAATTACAGTCGCCGACCTCTTTTTTGGACACGCCAGTGCCCGTCCGAATAATCAAACAGTCCGAAAAATCAGTGCATTTAAAGAAAAATAATAATTTTCTGCGAAAAATTAGCTTTAAAAATCATGAACTTCGCCACTCCGCACGTTTCGTTTATATGTCGATAATAGGGAGTTACTACAGCATAGCGCAATCTGCTAGTGTGTGCAGCTTCCGTGTACCACCCATCTGCATTCCCTTACTGCCACTGCCTCACATGGCAATGATGAAGAGAAAGCCAAGCTAGTCCGTCCGAATGACTCTGCTTCACCTAGCGTTCACAGCCGCGGAAAACTGGTTGTTTGCGGCAACAATGCCCGCTGGCGTCTGTGTCATGCCGAAAAAATGAGACTTTGACCAAAAACGATCTCTACAGTATTGCTGGCATCAAATTTGGTGCGAAAAATTTAACTTTAAGACACCAGACACCATACAGTCTGAAATATCGGTCGTGAAAATGTACATGTTCATATGGGGCGCGTGACTGTTCCTGAATGAACGTCCCTAATATTCGCACCAGTCCGAATTATTGGAGTCTAAAAATTCGGTCGGCTGCTGTAGAAAAATTTTCATTTGCTTTTTGTATGTTTCTTCTCTACTTGATCATACCTGCAGTCATGTTACAAGGAATATGGAATAATTTATGGAATAATTTGGTCAACTATGAAAAAGCACTACTGGGTCATAATTGATCACTCTAGGTACATACCGCATGTTACAGCACTGAATGCGAACTGTAATATGCTTCTATTATTTAAATCGCTTGCTTATTTGGGCTGAAATTTGGCACGCAGATAGCGTACAACCGTCTATCGTTTTTAATACTAGTTTACATGATGTATACTTGTCTAATTCAACCAGAATTTATTCGAAACCTGCGCCGTCTGCATCATCAGCAACCCAAAAGAAAGCTTCCTATGGGTCACAAACGATGCAAACGACGCGGATTTCGAATGAATTATTATCAAACCAAGCAAGGACATCACCCAAGCTGGTATTGAAAATGATAGGCGGTTGTATGCTGTCTGTGTGCCGAATTTCGGTTGGTTGGTTGGTTGGTTTGTGAGGTTTAATGTCCCAAAGCGACTCAGGCTATGAGAGACGCCGTAGTGAAGGACTCCAGAAATTTCGACCACCTGGGGTTCTTTAACGTGCACTGACATCACAAAGCACACGGGTGCCTTGCTTTTCGCCTCCATCGAAAGGCGGCCGCCAAGGCCAGGATTCGATCCCGTAGCCTTGGGAACAGTAGTCGAGTGCCGTAACCACCGCGCCAGGCCGGCAGAGTTTGTGCTGAATTTCTGTGCGAATAATCAAGCGATTAAACCGAAAGAATCGCATTATGGTTCGCATTTAGCGTTTCAGCACTCGTTATACGAGCGAGCCAGTTCCAACGATCAAAATGGGCCATAGTGTGCATCACCCCACTTGACCAAACTCGTAGGTTTTAATGGGTTGCACTACTATTCAGCGAGCTATTTCAATGCTACTATACAGATCAATGCCGCTAACATAAACACAGCAAAGCAATGCTGCAACTTAGGGAAGCACTTACCTTTCTTGTGTAGCCGAGAAGTAAAACTGATATAGAATTTCGCCCCGTCGGCATTTGGCCGAAGAAATGATGCAAGTTTGCCTACACGTCCCATAACACAGTCACTGAATGACTAAAACTGTGACGGCCATCGTGTTAAGCTGACCCTTTCAAATGCATAACCTTCTAGTGCATTCCTACTTTGCTCGAAATTTACTTCTATGCAGATTGTAATCATTCATCGTTAATGCGCGTTGTTTGTGGCGGCCCGCCCTTGCGGTTTCGGTTCGTCCATGTGACCGTAACAGACGCATGAAATTTGATCTCTATCTTTGTTAGGGCGCTAGCAGAGGCCCGTGAAGACCTTCTAGGACTTGCAAGGAGTGTTGAAAAATTGCTTACACATTGCAGCAAAAAAATAAAAATAACCGATTGTGACTTTTGGTGCGATGTGTAATTTGCGGCGACTCGCCTTTGAGGTCTCATTCGCTCCACGTGGTCGCAACGAAAATGTGAAATTGATCTTTATCTCTATTGGGATGTTAGCGGAGGCTAGTGAAGGCTGATTTTTAACTTTGTTGATGCTCTCTCAGCTTATCAACACTTACAAGGTGTCACTGTTCTCCCGTTTAGTTTCATTGATGCTACGACTGTAATACTCCCCCTATATATCTTTGGCCTATTTATCCGGACTTTTACAATTTCGTTTGTTTAAAATCAGCAATAGAAAAATTTGACACTGGGGGAAAAATTTTTCGAAAATATTCGAAACACTAAGGGTTAGCAAGCATCAACATCACACAGCACACGGGCACCCATCTCGCGCAGTCCACGAGAAAGTGCAAATAAAATACATAGGGTTCTTTAGATCAAGACACTGCAGCGATCCAGAGTTACAAAATGTAAAGGCCGTTCTTACTTGGTGCCAGAAGACACATCACCCAGTTTGAAGAAGTGGTCCTTGTTCTGAATGCACATCTGCAACGCAGCATGACCGACACCTCAGGAACACGGTTCATGCCCACACATACACCAATCAGTGTGACAGAAGCCATCAAAACAAAACTGACAATGCTCTTAAGCAGGCAAACCAAAAGCAGGCCTTCACTCATGAGTGCTTTTGTTATCAGGCTTGGTCAGTGAGAAAAATTATTGACATCTATTTCAGATTTCAGCGGTGTCTGTGCATGACATAATATTTTTACACAGCAGCAGCATTCACACTGTTCTCGAGAACTACAACACGTCATACTTCTAGTGCATAAACCTCCAGCGAAAATCCTTTGAAAATCCAGTGGTTCTACAAGGGCTGATGCAGAACCAAGCTAGGTGCTATTAACAATGTCTTAAATCACTGATCCTAAGTCTCAGTTTCTTGGGCTGCGTTTGCGGGTTCCGCAAAAAGCCACATCGGCCGAAAGGGCCTTCACAATACATTCCTTGCATGTGCATATTGAGCAGAGTAGCTGCCATACGAAAACCCAATTTTACTATTCCTCTACGCTGGCCAACTAAATTATCTTTCATGCCAAGGGCCATTTGTTCAGCACAACTGAACTTGTGTATGAGATATCAGCGCTGTACTGCGCTTCATGACTAGCTTACTCAGCCAAACAATTACAAAGAAATCCGAGTTGGCAGCTGCGATTGCATCCTATTAAGCTTTCTTCCATCACAAAAGGTCACAAGCCAAATTCATCCCAGTGTTCTTGAAACAGACTGCAATCCTAGCAAAAGAAAGAGAATGCCTTGCAATGTTAAGCCGTAAGATGTATAGAAAAAGATGTATAAAGCACACAGCAGTGTCAGAAATGCATGAGTTGAGTCTAAAAAAATAAAAAGATAAATATATATATGATGAGGCAAGATGTCGCAAAGTATTCTGGGGGTTCTAGTTCTAGCTTTGCAAAGTGAAACATTTTTCGACAAAAAATGTTCACCTCATGCTGGGCCACTAGCTCCTTTTCAAGCGTCTCGTACATCTGTTCTACGTTCTCATCCTTGGGTTCGCAATCGGATGCCTCAACAACCACGAAGTCTTCTTGCAGCTGGGGTGGAATTGGGATCTGCACAAACCAAAGAGAACAACACACACTGACACGACGCTCGCATTTGTGTTGAAGAAACATTTCTCCCTATACGCTATGAACCGGGAAATTAGAAAAAAAAAAAATCAAGCGTCTTGAAGCCCTGAAAAGCAATGTTCCCATTCCCGGCATAGCGAAGAATCTTGTGATGATGCGACATGAAAAGTGATCTTCCATGATTCCCCTGACCAAAACTGCCCGCAATTCAAGTTAAATCATCACAAGAACAGTGACAGGCAAGCCACAACATTTCAATAGCAAAACAGCTGCAGCGAATGTTTTGTTCTGCCGCTATCAGGATATAGAATCCTTGCCTGATGACAATGTGTGAGACTTGAAAGATGAGAGCTAAGCATTAGGAGGGGGAAAAAAAAAAAAAAAGATGTCGTGGTTGGCAGCGCCACCACAATGCCGCCCCTGCTTGCACCTGGACTAGAAAACCTTCGCAGTTGCCCCTCGTCTGGCTCAGAGCGAACAACGACGACATTCCCAGTTCACCTTGTGCGTGAGTATCCTTTCAAATCAAATAATGAATTTCAGTTTTAAGACTCGTACAAAGAAATGTACTCACACTAGATGCATCGATGGGTAGCCCACATTCTGTAGCATGGATCATGGGGTCAATTCCCTGCAGGGATGAAAACCTCAAATCAACTGCTCACTGAGCATGACAAATGTAAAATCACTCATTTCTGTAACTATAAGTATACCTGTCACAACATTCCCAAAATATTAGCTTCTTCAAGTATGCGCATCTTCCACTGGTACATCAGTAAGTGTGACAACCAACGATAGAGATTGTCTGTCATTCAACAAATTATAGCCTTAATTAAAGCATCTTTTGAACAAAAGTTTCCAGATGCCTTCACAGTGCAGGTTAAGCGTAAAGCTATAAAGTGATGGGATAGGCCCTATGCCTTCCCTGCTGATTTGGTCTTGTTTATTGGGTGTAAGTCCCAAAGAGACACAGGCTATAAGGGAAGCCATAATGGAGGTGTGCAGATAATGTCGACTACCTGAGGTCCTTTAATGTGAACTGACATTGCATAGTACACAGGTGCCTTTGATTTCGTCTCCATCAGAATGCGACCGCCACGCTAACACGGAAACCTGCGTTTTCATGAATGATTAGGAGTTGAGTAGCCTAACCCCCGAGCCTATCCAACAGGGCAATATATACCTCCAATGTATTTAAGATAATGCTTAAGATTGTTTCTCCGAGTATCTAACTGGGCAGGGGCCTCGAACTCATTATGCTACGAAGATCGCACTGAAACAATTTTGTCCTTCGCGGAAATTTTTGGAGCTGCCAAGCCGCATCACACAGCTCCGCTGACTGCATGCGGCCCAAGCTCCGCGTGTTTCAGAAACTTTTATTAGGGTTAGGACAGCCACACATGTATCACTGTAATTAGCTTTCTGCATGCTTTTTGCTGAACTAGAATTACAGCAGAATCTCGATAAACGGAACCTCAAGGGACCGGGAAAATATGTTCCGTTTATCAGGAGTTTCGTTTAAAGAGAGAATAGGTTCAGCATTGCGTAATCCGCTTCCGCGTGAACCCTACGAGGGCTGGCGCGCGCGCGCAGTTGGCAGTCTCAGCGGATCTCAATTTGCGAAATCTAGGTAATAAGGAGAGAACAAACTTTATTAGAGAAAAATAAGCAGTGAATTTTTGTTCTAGTAGTACTAGTACTGAAATTTAAAAAAAAATGTCAAAAGAGTGGGAATTACCACTTATTGGCTAGTGAAAAAGGATTCCTGAAGAATTCCTGAAGAATTCTTGTTAAGCTGCTTTTGGGGATGGCGTACTTCGTCGCTAGCGCCGTTTTCGTGAAGCCACCACTCTCGAAGTCGTTGATGATCTCCATCTTCCTTTCCAACGCAAGTGCATTGTGCAGTCGTTTTTGCGCTGCCATCGGACCGAACAAAAGCTCTAGGGCTCTAGGGCTTAGGCCTAACTGAACACAACCGCCATGAACGCGAGCGAGCGATGCGGAGGGCAGTGTACGAGCAAACCGGAAACCGCCGGAGACGGAAACCGGAGTGGTGACGCGGGGAGGAGAAGGAGGGGAGCATTGATGCGTACCGCGATGGCACTGCGCTTGTCCAACTACTTGCAGTTTCGAGTTTTTCGGTTCCGTTAACGCGGTGGTCCCAAAATTTGAGTTCCGATTAACGAGATTTTTTTTACATTGGCTTAATACAAAACCAACCAATCGCGAGGCGTTTGTTCCGTTTAAGCGGTAGTTCCGTTTAAACGATTTCCGTTTATCGAGATTCTACTGTATTGCTTAGAAGGTGTCTGTTATACCTTGTTAACACTTTTGACTGAGCCATCCCAAATATCAAGTCAAAGTGTGTAATAAACACGCTGTGAAAAAGAACTTCCTGGATAAAACTTTTTAATCCTATTTTCAGTAGACTCACCCTTCCAATTTTTAAATACGAGGTAAATAACGTGTTTATTGCTCTTTTGTTTCTTAACAGAATTAATGAGTGCTAGAAAAATTGACGTTTTGAGATAAAATTGGCTTTTAAAAAAAATAGCTTCTTTGTAGAACTACACTAGTTGATATGTAACTTAAATGGCCATCAGCCAGGCACTCACCTCGGAACTCATTACTTTTTACATTTGAATGCTGCCTCATTCAGCTGCGGTGGCACATAGAGTGCATAGCGCGCTCTACCTTAGACTGATTCCTCCGCCACCACCCTTTCCCCGCTCCCTCGTAGACAATAAGGCAAAAAAATAAAATCTTTGAATTTTAGCCCACTCTGTTCTCTTAATGCAAAAATGCCACAGAAGCTGCCTCCAGCAGCGACATCACATACCTTCATGGTGCGGAGGTACTGCTTGGCCTGTTCCACCTCTCCCCTGCGCTTCGCCTCCAAGGCCGCCTCACGAAACAGTCGCTGTCTTTCCAGCAGAAACTGCATCTGCTTGTCAATGGTTGTCGATAGCCCACGTCGCACTGCGTACATACAGTAGTTGAGAAGCAACATCAGACCTGTCTTGTCTTGGTTACAGAGCAACCCATCTGGGAGGAATCTATGCAAGGCCAGAGCAGCAACACAATGACCACCGTGGTGTGACCAAAGTGGCAGCAGAAATGAAAGCCAAGCTATGCTCGCCTAGGGTGCTTAGGAGGTGCACTTACAGGAAAACAAGCATATCTTACAAGTGCAGATTACCGGTTAAAGGAGACGACTCTACACGGTAGTCTGGCCACATGGGCAAAAACAGACATGAGCCCTGTACCTTAGGTGCCATCTCTCAGATTTATCTCACTTCTTGATCTATACGAGTTACGTATAAGCTCACTAGTTCAGTTCAGTTCAGTCGTTCAGTCGTGTCCGACTCTTCGTGACCCTATGGACCATGTCACGCCACGCTTTCCGGTCTCTATCTTCCTAACATCACATAACTTCATCTGCAGTGCCTCGAGGATGCCATCTAACCATCGCGTTCGCTGCCTACCCCTTCTCCGGCGACCCTCAACCTTTCCCAACATCAAATCTTTCTCCAGCGACTCCTCTCTTCTCATCAGATGACCAAAGTAGCTGAGCTATAACTTTAGAATTTGACCCTCCAATGAGCAGTCAGGGTTTATGGTCGACAATATCAACTGATTTGATCTTCTGGCAGTCCAAGGAACTCTCAAGAGTCTTCGCCAGCACCACAATTCAAACGCGTCAATTCTTCGGCGGTTAGCCTTTTTCACAGTCCAACTCTCGCATCCATACATCACAACTAGAAAGACCATAGCACGAGTTATACGGATCTTGGTTGGCAGACTAATGTCTCTGCTCTTTACTAGGTGGTCAAGACTAACCATTGCTCTCTTTCCCAGAAGCAGGCGTCTCCTAATTTCATGGCTGCAGTCTCCTTCCGAGGTAATCTTGGCGCCCAAGAACAGAAAATCTGTCACAGCTTCCACTTGTTGTCCATTGATGCTCCAAGACTTGATAGGGCAAGATGCCATGATCTTTGTCTTTTTAATGTTCAGTTTAAGCCCAAACTTCTCACTCTCTTCTTGTACGCGCATCAGAAGTCTCTTGAGTTCCACTTCACTTTCTGCCATTAAAGTGGTATCATCCGCATATCTAAGGTTGTTGATACGTTTTCCAGCAATCTTCACTTCAGCTGAAGACTCGTCCAGACCGGCCTTCCTCATGATGCACTCTGCATATAGGTTAAATAGGCAGGGCGACAGAATGCAGCCTTGCCTCACTCCTTTCTCGATCGGAAACCAATCGGTAAGACCATGCCCAGTTCTGACTGTGGCCTCTTGCCCTTCATACAGGTTCCTGAGGAGACAGATGAGGTGAATTGGAACTCCCATCTCTTGGAGAGCTTGCCACAATCTGCTGTGATCTACGCAGTCAAGCGCTTTCGCATAATCAATAAAGCAGAAGTAGATGGATTTCTGGAACTCTCTTGCTTTTTCCATGATCCAGCGAAGGTTAGCAATTGGGTCTCTAGTTCCTCTGCCCTTGCGAAACCCAGCTTGCACGTCCGGAAGCTCCCGATCCACATACTGCTGCAGCCTAGCTACTCACAACTGCTACTTTACTTAACTACAGCGTGTTTCACAATTAGAGGTGCGCAGTAGGATGCTTCTCCCAGCTAAACTGCGGAATCCTCGCAGTTCAAATTTCGCACAGAAATGGCATTTTGTGGTTAGTATCTTTTAATATCAAATTTTAGGGGTACTTGCCTGATTGAATCCAAAGAAGTCGAACGTTCTTACCGTATGCAGCGGCAGCGAAGCAAAAGAAACCATCGCCCCAACGCTAACACCAGAGGCGACATCTTGTGCTGTTTCCCCCAACTCTACCGCAACAAAACAAGAGGCGACGGAAGGTGTTTGCACAAGGCGGCGCCACCAGTGTTGTCGTTGTGGCAATGGTTCCTTCTGCTTCGCCGCCGCCACATATGGTACGAACATCCGACTTCTTTTGATAGAATCAGGCAAGTACCCCTAACAAATTTGATATTAAAAAATATTAAAAATAAAATGCCATTTCTGTGCGAAATTTGAACTGCGAAGATTCCGCGGTTTAGCTGGGAGAAGCATTCTACAGCACGCCTCTAATTGTGCAACACAATTTGCAGCTTCTTAATCACGGTGCATGTATTGAGACTTACACCTACTCCAACTCTACCAGAAGAGAGGCGTTTACAAAGAACAAGCTTCTGTGCTTTGTAGCAGTAATATTTTCTAATCACGAACTCCCATTGCACTCACATGGTTTCTTTGGAGAACCAGACCCGGACTGTGCTGCACCAGCGGCCGGTTTTGCAGCTCCGGGCTGTGGAGCAGCTGGCTTGGTAGATGGCTTTGGAGCCGGCTTTGCAGTGGGCTTGGGGACTGGCTTGGGTGGCTCCTGCTCCGGCTTCGGAGCAGGTGCAGGCGCGGACGGAACCGGAATTGGCCCGAAACCTGAAACCGAAATTTCTCGTAAGGGCGCTCAGCAAGAATGTAATGGTTAAAAAAGCTCATGCAGTCATGGAAATATTCATTATTGCCAAAATTTGCCTCAACAAAATGAAAAAAAAAAAAAATCTGGGTGCTATAACAAGGAAGTGTATTCATGAATATTTATTTGCAGCTGAAGCAAATTCTGCATGTTGCCACAAGGGCCTGATGCATTCCTGAACACTCTCAATGCTTCCAACGGTGAGTCTGTAATCATGTAATATCCACACAGATAATGAAACAGCAAGAACAGTCATGACTTGTTACTAAGAGAGTGCTGGCAATCAAGGCACCCCCATTTTATCACCTTTATCACCAGGTCCCGAGACTACGCATACAAACTCTGCGAAACATATGAACTAAGTAGAAGCTTGTTCCACCACAAGTGACGCCTATGACAGTGTCGACAAGCAGAGCATGTGGATATCTTTGTGAACGATTTCATCAAGTCGCTTTCTGCTTGCACAGTACTGTCACCACCTGGCTTGAAAATCTCCAGGTAACATAACAGTCGCTCGTTAAAATACTTTGCACTTTTAAACGTACATTCCGCTTCATTCGCCACGATTGACAGCAGTAGACACTGATGCACGGAACCCTTTTTTTGACCCAAGCTGCAATAAAACATTGTGATAACGGTCCAGAAAGCAATCGCGGACTTGCACTTCAAATCCACCTTTACCTCTTAACCACAACAGAGAAATTTCCAGCATGGATCCCTAAAAGCAGCTCACATATTCACTCTCACACTCTCACCTGAAACGGTGGCATGTCTGTCCACATACAAACAAGAAGCATTTTCGAAATGGGGCATCTGAGTAATGCCATTCTATGTGGTCAAGAAAGTCTACCGTATACACGCGTGTAATGGCCGCACTTTTTTTTCCGAGATTGGGGTGAAAATCAATGGTGTGGCGATTACATGAGAAAAAAGACAGTGAAAAAAATTATTTGCGGTGGTACCTGCCTTTATTATTGTCAAAAAACTCTTCGTCCTCCTCCGCTAAACTCGTCGAGATTTCAGGCTTGTCCCATGTCCAAAACATCACTCATCGAGTGAAAAGAAAATCTTCAGCTCACGAACGCAGAACAAATCAGGGCAGCGATGCATTTCGATTGCGAGATCGCACGTGGTATGCTTCGGGCGATCGAGGAAATGGCTGTAAAACGGAGGAGCGAACAGACTTGGATTGGATTGGATTGAATTTGCTGGCCTCGCCCTTTGTAACGGGCGGGCATCGCTGCAGCTAGGAGTGCCTCCTTTGTAACGGAGGTGGTGGCCGCTGCCCCCATGCTCGACTTTTTCTTTCCTCAAATATTCTGTTCTTAGTTCTTATTGGCAATTCTACTTCTAACCTTACGCTTCATTTTGGCTTTCACTTGATTTTTGGGCCCCACCTGGCGGCAGTAACCACAAAACGTTCCGTATTTTTTGCACCGCACAGTAGACGGCACTGCTCAACTTCCTGAAACTCATGGTGCGGCTTTTACTCGGGAAATTTTTTAAAAGTATTTTTTTCCCAATTTTCTTTCTAAAGTTCGGGGTGCGGCCATTACATGCGTGCGGCCATTACACGCGTGTATACGGTATATTGCATCAGGTCGTGCTGAGCCCCACGATGCTCAGAGCGTCCATGATGGCTGAAATGCAGCACCACCAGCTTTCCCTCCAAGTAATACTATAGTAAAAAACATATACTGTTTCACAGGTACCGTATTTACACGATTGTAAGTCGATCCCTTTGTTAAAATTTGAAAATATGAAGTGGGGGGGGGGGGGAGTCGACTTACAATCGAAACCAAAGCATGACACTGTTAATAAAAGCAAGAAAGCTATATCAGGGAGGCTACGGCAAATTCGATTGCTCTACGGCTCTAAGTGCAGCATTCAGTTACTGTGCGTGCTTCTTGGGAAGAATTTTTTCTTTTTTAACTTTTACTGCGCAGCACGAACTGCACCTGCGGAAGTGTCGATAGTTTATAGAAGAGCCTCTATTAGAATCACGGCAAGGCGGCGACGCTCGCTTTTTGCACGCCACGTGACCCGACAGTCGCGTCGGGTCACGTGGCATGGCGGCACTTTCAGGGAGTGTCGATGGTTGATGGAAGAGCCGACACCGATACTTCACTGAGTTCGCGCTTGACTTCACGACCGGCAGCATGCTTTGTCACGAGCTCCCCAGTCCAAAAAGCATTCGGCACTTTCTCCATGCAGCGGCTATCATTTATGCCAAAGAAACAACTGCGCTGTGGGCCGCAAGTTCGAAGCTTCTAAACGGGCTATGCGAGAGTGAAACAATATTTTTAACTGTGACACCAAGCGAAGCGGCTTCCAAGGGATACAGTTGGTATGCTATCCAGAGCTGGAGGCCAAGCTTGCAGCTTATATCACCAAAATATGTGATTTAAAGTGGAGACGAGTAGTACAGCCAGGCAATAAATTTTCGCTGTCAAAAGCGTCCACTGGATTTTTTTTTTTTTTTTCTGGACATGCGATTTGGAGGGGGGTCGACTTACATTCGAGTTGACTTACAATTGCATAAATACGGTATGTGTCCACTGTCAAGAAATACATTGTGCACACCATACTCAATGAACTATGGCGGGAGATTTTTATGAACTTGTACCACGTCAAAATTCTCCATGGTCGTGAAAGTACCCCTGGGGTTCTACTCCAATGAACACAGTTTACAGACCACATTTTTAGCACAGACACACAGAATCAAGTGCCTGGAACGGTAAGATTTAAAAGGACGCCTTGATAACTAAGAGACTGTGCCACATACAACTATCTCTTTTTTTCGTAAGCAACAAGAACGCCAATTTCACGCACCTGGAGGAGCTGGCAACTCTTCAAAATCCACTGGTTTTCCGGCCTTGTGCAATTTAATGGCATCTTCATATTGCTGTCGAAAAAAAAAAAAAGCAGCTCTAAAAATGCTGTGAAGGTTCTGCCATTAAGTTCACCACCAGTAGCTATTTCCTTTAGTAGTACCTATTTTTCAACACGGAATCAAATGCGTACCGTATTTGCTGGTGTATAAGACGTGATTTTCGTTTACAAATGTTTTGCTGGTGAGTCTTCTAGTTTCCTTTTTTTTGTTTTGTGCAATGTTCCGAGGTGAAATTTATCATGAAACTGTGGCAGTAACGACTTCATCAACAATAATTCTATGGTTGTCTAACTGGCCCCAAGTATTTGTAATATGAAATGCCGCCAGATGGCAACGTCTACGCTCCTCACCCAGCCACATTACCAAGGCAAGTCAAGGCAAGCCAAGACAAGCTGGCTCATTTTTCCAGTTGCATGGTGCTAGCGCTGCAAAGGCATTCTCTTCACTCTCAGAAAACACACGTGCAGTAAGCCACCAAACACAGCTGCCATTTGCAACTGTGTTTGGTGGCTACTGCTTGTGTGTTTTCTGAGTGCGAAGAGAATGTCCTGCAGTGCTAGCACCACAAATCGGTGATGAGCTTATTGATAGCGCACAGAAAGATAGACCCTCTGAAGACTTTGAGCAATAACAGTGTTGCTGCTCTACCTGTGAGAGAGCTTCTTTGGGTGTGAGTGTTGCCTCTCGTCTTCTAACATTTCGAGACACACAAAGAGCATTCTCACAGACACGGAGCATTTCGCGGTGGTCGCACAAGCATCGCTTAGTTAGGTCCCGTTGCTCTAATTGTGTAAATTGAGATGCGTCTTTTATACAAACTTTTTCGCCGAAAGCCTTTAAATATGAGGGGTTCGTCTTATACAAGTGTGCATCCTGTACACTGGAAAATACAGAGTACAGGAAAAAAAAAAGTGCATCTCTAAAATGCTGCGAGTGTTCTGAAAAATCCACTGCCTGTAGCTATTTCCTTAATACTTGTCTTTCGCCATGACTACACCAATGAAGGAAAGCTAGTTACACAAGTGTTGATCAAAAAAAGGAAGGGGCATGATGCGCTAAACCAGATTAAAATAAACGAGGTGGCAAAAGTGCAGCCCCTTTCACCTTGACGATGCGCTCCAGCCGTCGTGCCTTCCGGTCGTTACCTTGCTCCTTGGCTTCAGCGAAAGTGTTCTTGTACTTGTCGAGCCTCTGCTGAAGTGCCTCCATGACCGTGGTCGCAGGGGGAGGCCCCCCAAACAGAGCAGGGTCATCCTCAACTGTGTGCAGGGGACAGTGGGAGAGGACAAAGTCGCAGCCACGCCAGCTAGTAGAAGGCTTTACAATGGTGCGTATGTTTACATACACTGAACACAAGCAGTTAAACTGTACACCACATCCACACCTTTAAAAGAGGCACTAAACTGCACTCCGTGTCCGCACCTTTAATAGAGGCATTAAACTGTACGCCAGGTCCGCACCTTTAAAAGGGGCCTCAAATTCCATCCCATGTGTGCCGCACTCAAACGCAGAGGTGATGATAACTTCAAATCTCAGTGGGGCCGTTTGTTGTTTTTATAAGTTGACCGTTCTTGACAACAAACAGATTTCTCATTAGGCCTTGCATCTGCCAGAGAAAAGCCTACGTGCCATTTACAGCCAGTGGACGAAATGAAAAATGCAAGTTGAGATGACGAATTCTCTTCGAAGCGAAGAGAGCCCTGCTTCGTAGTGCACTACCTCAAGTTGATTAGGCTATCGCCATGTCTACACTTAAGCTACATATGCTAAACAGGAAAAAGTGTACACTAAGTGTGCACTGCGGTTCATTTTAGCAGAGCCCTGGGCACGTGTACACTGTGAATTACGCCACTTTTTTTTTTAGTATACTATTCCTTTGTACATGCCCGCATACTCTGCACTAAATCTGTCACGTGATTCTTCAGTGTAATGCACACTCCCACAGTTATAGGGCAAAGTCCAGTCAGTTAGTCAATAAACAGATGACATTAAAGCTGAGGACAAATTGAAGTTGGCTTGCACTGACAGACACCTCCTTCTGATAACTAAAAGCAGGTTTCCAATAGATAAAAGAAGGCTTCTTTCACTGGAAAGAAAGTCCTCCAAGTCCTCCATGCCGTCCCGCTAATGTTATCAAAGTTTCTGCAGAAGGCGCCACAGTTCTCACTCTCGTCGATACCGGTGCAGCCGTCTCCGTCATCAGTGAAGCGCTCTGCCGTCGAATTCGCAAAGTGACCACTCCGATTTCCGACTTTTCGCTCCGCACCGCCTCATCACAGCACATTCACCCCTCCGCATCTTGCACAGCCCGTGTGCTCATTCAAGACGTCTTGTACCCCATCGAGTTTATTGTTCTGCCAAACTGCTCGCATGATATCATCCTCGGATACGATTTTCTATCGACTCATCAAGCCGTTATTGACTGTGCTCGTGCACAAATTGCCTTCGCCCCCCTCTGTGATGCCAACTTCTGTGATACCCCTCCCCGCACTGCAAAACTTCTCGTCGCCCATGACACCGACATTCCTCCGTTCTCTGCTGCCCTCGTACCACTGTCTTGTGAGTGGGTAACTCCTTTGACTGCGATTTTTACACCTTCCGAAGCCACCTCCCGTCATCCCTGCCTCCTTTTTCCGTTCGCTGTTCTCGAAATTCAAGACGGCAAGAGTGCACTTTACGCCTCGAACCCATTTTCTTGCCCAGCAGTCCTGCTCCGTGGCGAATGCATTGGACGTCTTGAAGAGCTTGATCCCAGTCATATCACCACTCTTGCTGACTCAACCCCCTCCTTCGACGTTAGTCTGTGCTCTTGCGATGTTGCGACCGCTTCGACGCCCTCCGACGTTTTCCAACATGCTATTGATGCTGATCTTCCACTTGCGCAACGTGATCAACTTGTCGCCCTCTTGCAGAACTTCGCTTCTTCATTCGACTTTCCTCAAACTGACTTGGGCCGCACGTCTGTCGTAGAGCACACCATCGACACCGGTAAAACTACACCTTTGCGCCAGCGCCCCTATCGCGTGTCGGCTTCGGAGCGCCAAGTAATTGCTGATCATGTGGACGACATGCTCCGTCGGGGTGTCATTCGGCCATCCCACAGTCCCTGGGCGTCTCCAGTTGTGTTGGTACCTAAGAAAGATGGCTCCTTCCGGTTTTGTGTCGACTACCGCCGGCTCAACAAGTCACGCGCAAGGACGTCTATCCTCTGCCATGCATCGATGACGCACTAGACTCCTTGCAGGGCGCCGAGTTTTTCTCCTCGTTGGATTTACGATCTGGCTACTGGCAGGTGCCAATGGCTGACGCTGACCGCTCTAAAACTGCCTTCATCACACCAGATGGATTATATGAATTCAACGTCATGCCCTTTGGGCTTTGCAACGCCCCGGCCACATTTGAACGCCTCATGGACACTGTGCTTCGTGGATTCAAGTGGCGAACCTGTCTTTGCTATCTCGATGATATCGTAGTCTTTTCTACCGATTTTCAATCCCACCTGCTCCGACTGAAGGACGTTCTCACTTGTCTCGCTACCGCCGGCCTCCAACTGAATCTGAAGAAGTGCCGCTTTGCTGCTCGCCGACTAACAATTCTAGGTCATGTCGTTTCTAAGGATGGCATTCTTCCCGATCCCACCAAACTTCGTGCAGTTGCCGAATTCCCACGCCCAAAATCACTGAAGCAGCTACGAAGTTTCATTGGCCTATGCTCCTACTTTCGCCGCTTCATCTTAAATTTCGCCTCTATTATTGCTCCTCTCATCCAGCTCCTCTCCGGTAGCTCCGACCTCTCCGCATGGACACCTGCTTGTGATGACGCCTTCAACACTTTACGCCGTCTTTTGGTTTCGCCTCCCATCCTCCGCCACTTCGACCTGAATGCGCCAACTGAGATTCACACTGACGCTAGCGGTATTGGGATAGGCGCCGTTCTCACCCAACGCACACCTGGTATCCGAGACTATGTGGTGGCGTACGCAAGCCGCACCTTGACCAAGGCAGAGTCCAATTATTCTGTTACGGAAAGAGAATGCTTGGCCATTATTTGGGCCATCGGCAAATTCCGTCCGTATGTCTATGGCCGACCATTTTATGTGGTCACTGATCATCACGCTCTGTGCTGGCTGGCGTCCCTCAAGGACCCGTCCGGCCGCCTTGCTCGCTGGGCTCTTCGCCTCCAAGAGTATGACATTCGTGTCATATATCGCTCAGGCCTCAAGCATACTGACGCGGACGCTCTTTCGCGCTCACCGCTGCCTCCCTCTTCGTTGCCTGATGAGATCTGCGCCTACGATTTGTCTTCGCTTGCCACTATTGACATGGCCACGGAACAGCGGCGCGACCCGTGGATATCTACACTTCTGGACTTTCTTTCAAGTCACTCTCCAGGTCGTCTGTCTCGGGCGCTTTCCCGCCAAGCTCACCATTTTTCAATTCGTGACGGGCTGCTCTATCGCCGCAATTATCTTCACGACGGAAGGAAGTGGCTTTTAGTCATCCCCCATCATCTCCGCGCCGAAATTTGTGCTGCTTTCCATACTGATCCCCAGTGCGCCCACGGCGGAGTGTTGAAAACCTACACGCGCTTGCGTCTACGCTTCTTCTGGCGTGGAATGTACCGCTTTGTCCGCCATTTTGTCCGCTCCTGCCAGTCTTGCCAACGCCGAAAAACTCCTCTCAAGTCCTCTGCTTCGTTGCAGCCGTTGCCCTGTCCTGCCCGTCCGTTTGATCGTGTCGGCATAGATCTATACGGTCCCCTTCCTACAACTTCAGCTGGCAACCGCTGGATTATCGTGGCAGCGGATCATCTAACCCGCTACACTGAGACATCATCATTGCCCTCTGCTTCCGCACGCGACGTGGCTGCCTTTATTCTGAAAAACCTGGTTCTTCGCCATGGTGCCCTCGCGAACTGCTCAGTGACCGCGGACGCGTTTTCTTATCAGACGCTCTTGAGGCTCTCCTGAAAGAATGCCGCATCATACACCGCACCGCTACCTCGTACCACCCTCAGACGAATGGACTGACAGAACGTTTTAACCGCACTCTCGGTGACATGCTGGCTATGCACGTGAACACCGACCATTCCAATTGGGACCAAGTTCTACCGTTTGTTACTTACGCATATAACACCGCGACACAGGCCACTACTGGATTCTCTCCATTCTTTCTCCTTTACGGGCGCGAGCCACCCTGTACTATGGACACACTTTTTCCCTACCGCCCTGACGTTTCCGAATCTTCCCCGCTATCCGATGCCGTCACGTACGCAGAAGAATGCCGTCAGCTCGCCCGCTCTCTCACAACAGAAAATCAGTGGCAACAAAAATACCTCCGTGATACCGGCGAAGCTTCGCCATATCTCCCGGACACACTGGTGTGGCTCTGGGTGCCCTCCACAACCCCTGGCCTTTCAAAGAAGTTTCTTGCTCGCTACCACGGGCAATATAGGGTCCTCCAGCAAACATCTGCAGTCAACTACGTAGTTGAGCCCGTCACGCCCTCTGCGGACTTGCGTCGCCGTGGTCGTGAAACAGTTCACGTGAACCGATTGAAGCCATTCTATGACCCCGCTGTGCTTTCCGCGCCATAAGTCGCCAGGATGGCTCCTTTTTTTACCCGGGGGGAAAATGTACTGTGATAGTCATCGCCATCGACATGCACCTGTGCGTTGTGCGACGAAGAAGAAGTATGCTGGGCTCGCCGTTGCAAGGTCCTGTCCTCACAGCTCTCCATCTGAGCGTTAATAAACGCCCTATTACAGTATAAACAAGCAAATGTAAGCAAACAAAAACCAAGATGTCGCCTCCAGCCATTTTCCCAAGCAAACAAATGCTTTCAACAGTTTTTTCGCCTTCATGTGGTGAAACCACACTCTCTCTTTCAGCCTGGACGTCCCGAGTTTCAACCGAGTGGTCGGAAAATTTTTAAATGCAACTTTCTAAGCAATAAATACATCATTTGCTGTTAACCAAGCATCGACACAGTCACAAAAAAAAAAACATGCAACCGATTTTTACTTAACAAAAATGAATGGGTACTGTTTCCCCAGTGTCCCTTGAATAAAACGCTTTGCATGTCCTAATAAGTTGCAATGGCTACCAACTTACAGCCTAAACAACGTGAAAAAGATGTGGGCATTACCGTTTTCATCAATGTAAGACGGCATCGGAGTGCTGTCACCTGAAGCCTGCGTCCGAGCCTCTGCAGTCTGCACACTGTGGGGCACGGCGGGTGAAGCTGTAGCCTGGTTGGGGCCTGTACAAAAAGCAAAATTTTTTAATGCAAGTATTAAATATCGGTCTTCCAATTCCTCCCTTCCGCAATTACATTATGTCCTCAAGCTTTGCGACAAACACATTTACCGGGAGCGCAGAGTACCGAGGCATTCTTTGAGTGAACTTGAAGCAGCCCTCAAAAGCCTGCGCATGCTCTAGACGTCATGTGCCCAGTTTTGGCTGATTCGTAACACAGTCACCCACTAGTCTTGAATAGGGTCTGTAAAGTGTGTGGTTTTACATTCCGAAGCAACACATGGACCCAAAGGATTGTAGAAGTGGAGGGCTCCAGATTAATTTAGATCACCTGTGGTTCTCTAATTCAAGTGTGCTAACACCTCACAGCAGTTTATGCAATTCACCTCCACCAATATATTCGTTTATTTTTCCACATGAGCAATACATATTTTGATGACTTTACTAAAGCTCATCATTATAAACAATTGATATATATGGTATATATGGTATAGTTATAAGTGGACTACACTGCACTTTAACGATTTTCAGAAGAATACATTTGCAAAGAGTGTAAGAGTAGGCTGACTAAAGGGGAACTGTAAGTCAAATCAACAAAGGGCAGGCTTTAAAATCAAGTCAATTAACGTTAACAACCCAACCATAAGCTCTGTTCCACTTGAATACACTGATCATAGTTATCTTAGACTGTAGCCACAATGACAAAAATTCCCTCATATATAGGGAAATATTTACCGCTCAGTTCGATGCAACAAGGTTTAGCTGTGCACTTTACATACAGAGATTTCACAATTAGCACAATTGTGCTTAATTAGGTTCAGACCCATTGTGGCCAAATGTGAGACCAATGTGCTCACCTCCAAACTCTGGTGGTGGGGGAGGCATCTTGGACAGGTCAACAGGCTGCCCCTGAACCATGGCTGTGAGGACTGCATCAAATTGCTAAGAGGAGTGAAGTAAACGTCAAAATATAACTTTACGAGACGACTACTGTAACTTCTCTGCCAAAGAGAATGAAGATTAGCTAAACAGTGGACAAGTCTTCAACAGCACAGTCATGGAACTGTAAACGAGGCAACACCACCTAAATTTCACATTCTCTGATAATCTGCAGTTGTACTGCTTCAGTACAAAAGTTGAGTTCCCAGTACCCCTTTGCACACTGAACAGTGTAGGCATGAAACAGTGAATTAAAAAAAAAGTGAAACTGAAGTCCTAGTTCGTCTTCCACAGACGACTTCACTTTTATATATATATATATATATATAATTGCGTCTGGCTGCAGTGACATACTTCCTACGAAATGACATTGCGGCGCAGGCAACCTGGGACAGCGAGGCAAAGTTTTCGTTATTTTTTATTTTTTCGTAAAGAAACGGCAAAATGTTCATGAGTTTGGTTTGTGGGGTTTGACGTCCCAAAGCGACTCAGGCTAAGAGAGACGCCGTAGTGGTGGACTCCGGAAATTTCAACCACCTGGGGTTCTTTAACGTGCACTGACATCGCACAGTACACGGGCGCCTTGCTTTTCGCCTCCATCAAAAAGCTGTCGCCGAGGCCGGGATTCGATGCTGCGTCCCTGGGAACAGTAGTCGAGCACCGTAACCACTGCACCACCCCGGCGGGGTGCGTTTCATGAGATGGCTTTACCACCACGCTTATGAGTTGCGAGGAGAAGCCAGCTTTACGAGAGCCTTAGAGCCATAAGGCAAACTATGCAGCATGTAGGGAAAAAAGAAGGAAGTAAACCTGGCTATGAACGTGAAAAGGAGGTGACGCAGTCCTGTGAGAAAGCGTAGCGAGAACTAGAGAAGGGAAGAATCGGCCGCAAATTTGAATCACTGAGCAGCGTAAAGCGTGAGGCAGCAGTAGCAAGAAGTGAAGGCACGACGAGTGCGGTTTTGCCGCACATGAATGTGTCACATGTATTTCTCTACTATGTACTACCTTTAAATGGTGACATCAGCAGAAGACGACACCGTGTTCATCCATGGCTTTAGGCTCACATGAAACCAAACTTAATGTATTTGTAGCCAAATTGTATTCATGCTAAAACGGTACTTCCACAAGATGCAAGCATAAATACTGATTAACTGAAAGAAAAAAAATTCGCATAAAGAGACAATATGAGAAGGATCGAAGATATTCCAGACTGTTCCTTTTATAATTGGTAAGCCATTTAATAACCACAGAGCATTTTGAGGGCCATGTCATCACCAACAACTGATATACTAAAAAGACCCTGATATAGCAAAGATTCCTGCCGGTCCCAATGACTTTACAATAGAGGGGTTTTCACTTTCATTGCCAACACAAGTACATGTCTCTCCTTCTTTTACTTCTTTCCCTTGCATCTTCCTTTTTTCATTCTGTCTTCTAGTACAAGCAGGACTAGCATCCTACCTTTAACGAGCATTATACAGGCAGCAATTAAACCAACACAAGCGGACATCTCCCTCAAGCGAAGAAAGCCAGCAGTTCGATAACAACCAATCCAAACACAAAACTTTCAGCAAAACTCTAAGGGCAATATGCTCTTGTCTCACCTTGGCCGTACGAATGTAGTTGATAGCTGCCTGTTGGTCGCCGCGCTTCTTAGCGTTGATGGCGGCCCGCTTGTACTGGTCTCGACGCGTTGTCAACAATTGTTCCTGCGGGTTGCCAGTGGGGGCAGCAGGAGGTGCCTGAGCAGGCTCTTGATCTGGGCCTTAAAACAGAATACGCAGACCGAAGATGTGTGTGCCCTCTCCGAGGAGAAGTAAAAACAGCTTAATACATCTTGTCTAATGGAAGGCACACAACTCTCGCCGCAACTTTTGCGTTAACACAGACAAACAAGGTCATGAAACCTAAAAGATCAGATACAGACATAAGCCATGCACAATGCCCTGGGTAATGCGAACAAAAGGCCTGGAATGAAGAGGTTGGGAGAATAAAAAAGAAGCGTGGTTCCTCATTACTGTATGCAAGCCGAGCTTCGTGTGGCTTCGAATTGCCGCAATGAAAACTAGCTTTCTAAAAGCCCCAAGACAGGTGAAAAAAAAAATATTAAATTCACAATTTGTAAGCTCAAGGTATTATATTTCAGAAAAAAAAAATTGTCCTATATTGAATGTACACTTTCAGATGCCCTACTAGACAGAATACATATGCAAAAACTCTAGAACCGCTGCCACCTGTGTACACACAGCACGTGCCACCGCATGTCTAGCTAGTTACCCATGGGTCCTGGAAAGCTGCATTCCGATTTCTCTATTCCATCTCAAAGGTGAAACCCGAGCTGGTAGTTCTTACGGACTTGTGGCATCACACAACCCTACAACCGGTTATTGCACAGCCATGTCATTGGTCAACTAGCACCTGTTAAAAGCATGCCCGTGATTTTTTTTCTCACAATACAGAAGCCACATTTTCAGGAGAACGAGGCCCTTAGAACTAAATGGTATCATGTTAAAAGCAAAGCACAAAGGCATTTACCAGCCCTTTAACTTCCTAAGAGTGCTGGTCGACAGCCACTTTGAGAAGCGATGAATAATACTATCCGTACATTCATTACTATAAGCGCACAAGTTCTGCACGGCTAAGTCAGCAGTACTCACGTGTAGGAATCGGGGGTGCAGGCCTTCGAGCTGGTACGGGTGGTGCTGTGGCCGGCCTCGAAGACTCCTCAGCCGGAGGGGCGGCTGGCTCTGAAAGAGGGGTGTCGGGCGCAACGTGACCCCCCGCGTCCAGTTTGGCCACCTTGGAATGCTCGTCTTCGCATCCAGAGAGAGAACAAAGGGGAAGGAGGCAGAACAAAAGAAGACAAGACGTACAGAAAAAAGAAAAAAAGTCGCGACAGATACAATTCAGCCTACGAAACACGATAGCACATAGCAGCACCACAGGCAAGATACACGAAATACACAACACATACAACGCTAGCACTCGGTCACATATAACAGCTCTTACAAATCTTGGGATAATTTTTTTTAATGCACGCATTCCCTGACATCACAATGGGCACTGTTATTAAACGAACAAAACAACAAAAAAACTGAACAAGAATAGATGTGTGAAAGAAGAAATAGATGAATAGCAGTATTATGTTGCTCGATGTAAGCTCAACTATACCTTTGACTCATTATATATAACACTATATATAGCACTATATATATATAGCACTATACATTATATATAGCACATTATACACATTATATATAGCACTATAAAACCTAGGAGACCTCTTTGCCAATCATGAGAGTGTGTTGAGTTCCTCTGTGCCGCGTCATCCGCTCCACAGCGCAATAAATGCAGATATGGTTACAAAAACGGTATAAGTAGACTCTGTTTACATACCAAACCCTTAAAAGTGGACTTCGGAGTTCTAGAATACCATTTTGCATGACGCTACGCTGTTTCTCATACCTGCACATTTACTTCAGCGTACGTAAACGAGGCCATAGCCACAATTTCAGCCTAGAGGCACCATCTCAACTTTTAGACTGAAACCATTTTTTACAATGAATCAACTTTCTTCCTTAAAAGCCTAGGGGAGGCAGGATCATGACCCGAAATAAAAACTAAGATGAAATTACTGTGGCACAAACCATTTACTACTGTACCTTTAGGGCCATTCCATAATTCGACAATTATTAATTTATGGTTCCTTGAAGGCCAAGTTAGCAAAATTTTACTGTATGAAAATTACCTTTTGCTACTGATGACGAGAGAGGGCAAGCTAGAACCCCACATCAACGCATGAGATATAGACGACCCATGGTCTTCCAAAATCGGGTATCAAAGCAGGGTTTGCTGAACTTGCTTGAGATTAATTTAACCAGCCAAAGGACGAGACACAGGGAAGAAAAGGACAGGACAAGGCTGGACTAGCAACTGAATGTTTATTGAATGAAAGAAAACAACGAAGACTCCTTCCGAAAAGCATGCACACAACCCAACCGGGAGATGGCAGGAAATTAAGAAGAAGATGAAGAAGAAGAAAATTCAAAGTCAATTCAAAGTCAAGGCCAAACTAACGACTTTTCTAATAGAGCGAATTCCTTACAAAGAAGGCTAACTGATCAGGCGTACAAAGAGACGGGTCGGAGGATGGCCCGTCTCTTTGTGCGCCTGATTTCAGTAATACGGGTGTCGTTTACAGCAATGGTTTACAGCAATCAGGCGTACAAAGAGACAGGTCAGAGGATGACCCGTCTCTTTGTACGTCTGATTTCAGTAATACGGGTGTCATTTACAGCAAAGGCAAACAATTCTGTCGAGAGTTAGTTAAGGCATACTACACTGCTAAGGCTGAGGACAAGTGTGTGGCTAAGGCATCAGTTAGCCTTCATTGTAAGGAATTCACTCTATTAGAAAAATCGTTAGTTAGGCCTGGACTTTGAATTTTCTTCTTCTTCATCTTCTTCTCAATTTCCTGCCATCTCACCGGTTGGGCTGTGCGCGTGCTTTTCGGAAGGAGTCTTCGTTGTTTTCTTTCGTTCAATAAACATTCAGTTACTGGTCCAAATTTGTCCTGTCCTCTTCTTCCCTGTGTCTCGTCCTTTGGCTGGTTAAATATGAACCCTTGCCAACTTGCCCAGTCGTCAACCTTGTTGCTTGAAACATACCACATGGTCCAGTCTTAGAGGCCAATTATGAGCACTGTGAATGCTGCCATATGAATGGACTGCGTTACAGTGCTGATGACCTTTCACCCCAGCATGATGACATGCTGCATCATTGTGCGTGGCCTGTCTTCAGCACAGCCATCAAGAAAAATATGGCAAGGCTCTATTCAGTCCTCGTGTCAATTATTTTAAAGTTAATCGCAAAGTTCAATTCACATTCGATTCTTTTTGAATAACATACACTGTTTGATTTGTTCGAATAATCGAATACATAGCAGAATATTTGATTAACTATTCAAAGTTTTTGTATTTGTACCCCCTTTTCCCTTTTTTTGCTGTGCCTCTACAGATGGACTGGCTACCAAGACCACAGGTTGCATACTAAGGACAAGAGCAGCCTGTATGGGCGGTACAGAACGAGGTGAGACTCACGGGAAACTTCAGAAGCAGCAGGGGCCGGTGGCTTTGGGATTGCTACAGGAGGCGGGATTTCCTCTTCACTCACCGACGCACCTGCCCTGGCTTTCTTCAGCAGTGACTCCAGCGTCTGCACACGCCACAAGCAAAGTCACAAGGGCACAGACCTTCAGCACATTTTTAGTGCAAACGTCGCTAGGCAAATCTAAAAACACCAAGGTATTTGGGAAGCCTCGACCTTTCACTTATCCAGAAAGAGACAGTTGCCTGATCGGATTTCAACCCAGGAACTCCTCATGGGAAACAAGCAAGAAACCAAATAGCTATCAATATAGCCGATCGCCTTGAGTGCTTACTGCCACTCTCTCACGCTGTTCATGCCGTCATCATCATCAACTTTCATTTGTGCACAATGGATTTAAATGCACAGCTATCGCATCATCCCCTTAATGCTCGTTAAGCAGCCCCAAAATATTATATACTGAACTACTGCTAAGGCGCCCAGTCACTGTTTTTGCAGATCTTCGCCTGAAGCCTGACACTGCAACCTTAGCCTCAAGCCATAAGCAAAACGAAATGCGGCGTGCCTTCATATACTTTGGATTTGGGCAACTTAAATCAGTTGCCATTTTTAGCACTACGCTTCAAATATACATATATTATGGTGAGGCTACCCAAAAGTAATAGAAAATAATATGCCTCTGCCCGTGCCACTAGGTATAACGGGCTACAGTCAAAAATTGTTACATAAACAGCTACAAGCAAAAAAAATTCATAAAACAGTTTGATATAGACATAAATTCTTAATATAAATTTAGCCAGAAACTCAGGCAGGAGGGAGATGCCAGAATGAAACCTACTACCATTTTCACCACTTCCATAAAAGTCTGCTTGATATTGACAGCCTGACTACAAAATATTCCCACTGCTGTATCTCCCAAGATGTTTGGCATGCACATAAAGTGTGAACTGTGGCATAAACTCTTGCCGTACTCCAACCAGTCACTTGCATAGTGAAGAAAAATCTGCCATCTGCTGCCCATGTAGGCACAGCTTAGCACTTAGCCGTCATGGCAAGCCACGCTCAATATAGGAGCTGAATTACATGTGAACAGTTCGATATGGCCAATAATTCATAACACTCCAGCATGTTATATTGAGACTTGGCTGTATCAAGGCTTGTAGCTTGGAAGAAGCTCTGTAAGTGGTAACAAAAAAAAAATGATGCAGCACATCTGATTTTTGTCATCAGCATCGTGGCTGACTGACTGAACAGACTTAAAATTAGAATTCCTAGCAGGCATCAGCTGTCAAAACCACTATTAGATGGGAAGCTGCTTCATTCAGACATTTTTAACGGTGAGCACTGCCAACGTGTCATTAGACACGCCACGGAAGGAACAAAACATGATGTCACCTTGACCACGAATTATTTCACTGAAAGTGCTTGGCGACTACGCCATACAAGGCATTGCTGCAGACAAACAAAGTGTCAAACCAAGCATTCTAACTTGAAAAAACTCCATGTGCATGCAAGTATAACTGCAAACCCCACTAAGGTGGAAACAAGACTGATCTGAACAAAACCAGCGAGATATCCAGTACTACACCCAATTCCCCAACATTGATCCACTCTGACAATAACTATGGAAACAGGATCTGATGAGCACATTAGACCTGAGAAACAATACCACCACTATTCCAATTCAATATTGCGTACAATGCACACTCAAGACCTGGCTTGGACAGGGTAAGAAGAGATAGGAATTAGCAACAACGTGACGACACTGAGTGCTGTGTTAGCTAAAGGCAGCTACAACGAAAGCGTTCATATGAAGTGAGAAACCGTGTAACAACCGAAGAAATCCACACTAGCCCCATGAAGCATTTGCCAATGTCGTGACGCTGGGACTAAGTCGACCCGGCCTTCACTTGGTAGCGTGCAGAGACTCGGGGTTGATGAAGGATTGAATCTTTGAAGTTGGTGAAATATGTACAAGCAGGTTTAATGGCACTTTGAGAAACTTATTTACAAGATTATTTACACGAAAAAGAAGGGTACATCAGCAAAATGGCAAGCGTTAAGAGTTCATAGCGAGAAGCGACTGGATGAGCCGTTTACCCAGGGCCCAGAGCGACATTTCGTGCTCTGCAGCGTCCTTAAAACCCCCCTATGTCCAGCCCCTCTCTGAAGATGTTGACCAACCAAATCCAGGGCACGCCCCTCAGGTATCGGCATCCAATCGAACACATCACTGCACTGATGGTCTGAAGCACTGACTGGTCCGGCATTCATTCGTTGGGCGTGATCACTTGTTGGCGGGAAAAGCTTGGGAACGGCGAGGAGAGGAGGTACATTTCTATTCTTCAGCAAAGAAACCACAGGCTGGTTCTGACAAGGGGTTTTACTTCTCAGAAACCCGAGTGCACGTGGCGCCGCATAGGGCTCCCAACATTGTCCCTTTTCGACAATTGCAAATCTTTCCTGCATTCCCGGGAAATCACTTAATGGCCGTATGAGTCATGCTCCTTTCTTGTCCTGCACGTCAGCGGACATGTCACTCTGTCGTCTCCTTTGGATAGGAGGCATTCATCACTGGAGGATAGCACTTCTCGACTGGAAGGGTGAACAAAAGAAAGAAAGCACTTCCTGCTATTTCCCGCAGGGGGACGTTTCTTTGTGTTTTTCCAGACGTTCTCTTGACAGGGTCAATTTGGCATTTGCAGAGTGTCCACAAAGCAAAACAGGCTTACAAAACAGGATTCCTGGAAACAGGCTCACTTAGAGCCATTGGACCATCACCACATTTCCACAATACTTTTCCATGCCCACAGGCGAACAATAGAGCGCGCAAATGCGGATGCTTGGTCGTAACAGCCTCCTCCCCCGCCAGAAGAGTCTCGGAGGGCAGCAGTCCCAGCTGCTGCATGAAGAGACGACTTAATGGCCTGCACGTGAACGCTTGAAGCTCGCTGTTGCTTGTCGCGTTGTCTTGATTGTTGTAGGCCAAATTGCTCGAGCTGTCTGAAACTCAACCACATGTCGAAGCAAGCACTCGGCTCCCGTCTGAAGAGACCAGGTTAAAAGAAAACTGCCATTGTTGTTCGAGAAAAGCCCACTCTCAAGACGTTCAGGACCCACGTATTCCTAGAAAACCAATCGTGCTGCTTTACATAGTCACACATATACAAGCGCACGAAAAAAAAAAAAAAAAAAAAAAAAAAAACCTGATTATCAATTTGGACACATGGTGAGGAACATCTTGGACCGCTTAGAAAGAGCGGCTAAGCGCGTCCGCATTCCCATTTAACTTCCCCTTTTTGTATCTTATTTCAAAATTGTACTGCTGTAAAACCAAGCTCCACCTAAGAAGGCGACTGTTCTTCGATGTCGCAGTTTGCAGCCAAGCCAGGGGACAATGGTCCGTCTCTACGGTGAATTTGGCCCCTCCAAGATAGCACTGCAATTTTTGAATGGCCCATACAATGCAAGCGCACTCTTTCTCTGACGCGCAATAAGCCCTCTCTCTAGAACTCAGTTTTCTGCTCAAGTAGAGCACGGGGTGCTCATTACCGTCGTCATCTCTCTGGCAGAGAACAGCACCTAACCCTCGATCACTGGCATCACACTGGACCGTGAATTCTCGGCCATAGTCTGGAGCTCGCAATACCGGACGGCTAATCAGCACAGCCTTCAGGTTTACGAAGGAGGCTTCCTTTTGTTCGTCCCAGACTACATTTGTCGGTTCTGTCTTGCGGAGAGCGTCGGTCAGAGGGCTAGCCAAAGCTGAATAGTTAGGGATGTAGTGATTGTAGTACCCAGTCAGACCCAGGAATGCTCGAATTTCCGTCTTCGTGCTCGGCCGCGGGTAGTCTGCTACCGCAGAAATCTTAATCTCGCTGGGTTTCCTGAAACCTTGACCTACATTGTGACCCAAGTAGTCCACGGTCGCCCTTGCCAGGCAACATTTCTCGGCCTTTACGGTTAGTCCAGCTTGACGCAAAAGGCTCAGTACAGCTCTTAGATGTACCATATGGTCCGCCCATGAGTCGGAAAAAACCGCAATGTCATCTAAATAAGGCACCGCGAATGTTTCACACCCATTTAAAACCCTATCCATGAGTCGGGAAAAACAAAATGGAGCATTTTTGAGCCCGAAACTCATCATTGTTGGCTGGTAGCTGCCCGTCGGAGTGACGAAAGCCGCGTATCTGCTGGCGCGTTCAGTGAGCGGTACTTGCCAGTATCCTCGAGTAAGGTCCAGCGTAGTCACATATGCCGCTCTACTGACCTGTTCTACTCTCTCCTCAATATTCGGAATAGGATACACTTGATCCCTGGTGAGAGAATTTAGCTTTCGGTAGTCTACCACAGGCCTAGGGTCTTTACCTGGAGCTTCTACTAAGATCATAGGCGAAGCATAATCGCTTTCCGAGGGTTTTATTACTCCCAATTCCAGCATGCGAGTTACTTCCCTATCCAGAATTTCTCTTTGCCTTGGAGAAAATCGGTAGCACCTTGATCGCACTGGCACGTCTGAAGTCAGCTCAATATCGTGCTCAGTCAAATCAGTTCTGCCTGGCCTGTCCACGAAGCAGGCCTCAAACTCTGTTATTATCTCGCCCAGATCGGACAGCTGGGATTTCTTTAGTTCTCCTCTCTGCTCCGTCTTTCTGAGAAGCTCCTGAGCGTTGCTTCCTTTTCCGCTGAGGCAAATCAAGTTGTCCCCCATCTCCTCGGGAAGGTTTAACGTTAGATTTACCACGGCTTCCCTCTGCACATAAGGCTTCATAAGATTGCAATGATAAATGCGCACTTCTTTACGCCTACCGGGAATTTTCACTGCGTAGTTAGTGTTAGAAAGCTTTGCAACGACTTCAGCCGGTCCTTCCCACTGTACTTCGAGCTTATTCTGCCTTGAACTTCTCAGCAACATCACCTGGTCCCCGATACAAAACGTCCTTTGACGGGCTGTCTTATCATAGTACACCTTGGAACGAGCCTGGGCTGACTTCATGCTGGCCTCAACGAGTTCCTTAGTGTTATGTAAGCGATTCAAGAGGTTCAGAATGAATTCTACTACTGTTGGGTCTTCTCCGCGCCCCTCCCAGGCTTCGCGCACCATTCGCAAAGGTGAGCGCAGTGACCTTCCGTACACCAACTCGGCTGGGCTAAATCCAGTGGATTCGTGCGGCACTGACCGCAAAGCGAAAAGCGCTGCAGGCAGGCAGGTATCCCATTCGCGCTTGTTTTCATAGCACAGTCCCCTCAGGACTCGTTTGAGAACAGAGTGCCATCTTTCTACGCTGTTGCTCTGCGGATGATGGATCGAGCTATGCACTACCTTAATGCCGCATCGCTCGAGAAATGAGGTGGTGAAGACACTCGTGAAAACGCTACCCTGATCACTTTGGACCTCGGAAGGGAATCCAACTCGTGCAAACACTGACAGCAGCGAATCCACTACACTCTCGGACGTCACCTCGCGCAGCGGAACAGCCTCTGGAAACTTTGTGGCTGGGCATAACATAGTGAGGATATAACGGTACCCTGACTCTGTCACAGGAAGTGGCCCAACTACATCTATTACTAACCGGTGAAACGGCTCGGTAATGATTGGTACTAACACCATCGGAGCTTTCCACTTATCTTGCGCCTTTCCAACCCGCTGGCACGTGTCGCATGACCGTACAAAATTTTCCGTGTCCTTAAAACATCCAGGCCAATAGTATTCTTGCAACAGCCTCTGCTTTGTTTTCTTTATTCCAAGGTGACATGACCACGAGCTGCCATGGGAAAGTCGCAGTAAGTCTCCGCGATACTTTTGGGGAACGACTAATTGGTCCCGCTCTACTCCGCGCTTATCCTTGAATAAGCGATACAGCACTCCCTTTCTCATCTCGAAAGAAATATTGTTTGCTGTCTTAGTGGCGCGGTGGCGCTCCCTTATCTCCTGTATCTTGGGATCATTGGCTTGCTCTATAGCTAAGTCCTCTCGGGTTCCACTTAAAAGTCTCGTGAGATTACTAGACACTGGCGGCAAGAGGTTACTCTCAAGAACGTCCTCATTCCGCGTCTCATCAAGCTCCCTTTCAAGTTGACATATCTGAGATGCCTCGCTCTCAAAGTTTTCTGACCTGCTATCTTCCGCATTTACCACTGTTTTAACTGCCGTTTCCTCCGCTGTGGATTTTTCTGGAATGAGCAGTGTAGCTAGTTCTCGCGCCTTTGAACGTGTTAAGGCTTGCACAACTCTGTCTCCGAAAAGGATGCCCCTCTTTCGCAGCAGCATGTCCGATTTGTTGGAGAACAAATACGGATAGCACTTAGGAAGCTTTCCTGAAACGGCAGCCTCGGTTGTTAATTCGCCGAAAGGGCCCTCGATGACCACGTTCGCGATCGGCAAGCACACACTCTGTTCCTCAACTACCTGTCGGATCCATGCACACTGTCCTGTATAGTCGGAAGGCGATACATACGCCGGATGGACAACATCCATCGTTGCGGCCGAATCGCGCAGTACCTTGCAAGGCTTCCCGTTGACTACTAGGTCATGCAGGTAGGGTTCTAAAAGCTGCATATTTTCATCGCAGTCCCTGACATACGAGAAAGCAATCTTTTCTTTCCGGCAGTTGACGGCAATGTGACCCTGCTCATTACACCTAAAGCATGTGAGCGGCTTCCTAGCCTCAAGCTTATTCTTTGTGTTCTGCACGTTGGTCACTTCCCCACTTTTCTCACTGCCGTCCTTTCTAGGGAATTTGCCTGAAGAAACCTTCATTTCTTCGTTTCCAACTCTAGCAAAGTGCCTTTCCTGACGGTTTTTCACACTGAACTTGGGATTGCGGGGCCTATCCACTGCTGGGTTGCTGAATTGTCGGCGCGAAGCATACTCCTCAATAAGTTCGGCAGCTTCAGTTGCCGACTTAATTTCGCCTCGGTCCTGTAACCAATTTCTTTCTTTTTCTGGGAGGCAGTTATAAAACTGTTCCAAAAGAATTCGCTCGACTACAGCGTCCCTATCACTGTAGGAATCTGTGCTCTTTAGCCACTCGCCCAAATTGACTCTTAAATTGTACAGGAATTCAGGGTAACTCTCGTCCCTGGACTTAGTAGCGTTCCGAAAACGTTGTCTGAACGCCTCGGCGCTAAGCCTATACTTTCTCAGAAGGCAAGCTTTGACCTTCTCGTAGTTGTCCGCGTCCTCCTTGCTTAGCCGCGCGACAACCTCCGCTGCCTCGCAGGGCAGAACCGTCAATAATCTCTGAGACCAAGTGTCTCGCTGGAAGGACAGTTTTTCGCAAGTTCGCTCAAAGTTAGCCAGATACAGACCGATATCCCCTGATATCACATATGGCTGCATGTACTTTGACATCTTGAAATCTGCCTCCTTGTTGAGACGAGGTACCGCTAGCTGGGGACAATCGCCCGACCTCTTGCTCAACTCTAGTTCTAATTTCCGGAGCTCAATTTCTAGCTTCTTTTCCTCTCTTTCCCGCTCTTTCTGCTGTCTGAGCTGTTCCTTTTTTTGCCCGATGAGGTTCCATGCTTCACTGAGCTCCTCATCATCGGTTCCCAGATCAGTGATTGCCTTTATAATCAAGGGTTTTCGTGCCAAACCACTTGTATCAATTCCCAATTCCTCACACAATTGCAACAGGTCCGGTTTCTGCAGCTTTTGTAGGTCCATGATCGCTCCGAGTGTCGGCTACTTCCAAAACAACAGTGCAAACTACCAAACCTAAAGGCGTTTCAACACTTTTTACCAGTTCTAAATTCTAACCCTGTTCTAGAACCTGGTCCACATCAGAAGAAAGCCAAGCACTCACCCACACATGCGATCGATGTTCCGAGCTGCCCTCTTGTTGGCCGATTGTTGCTCCTGCTTGTTGCTTGAGATGCCACCTCCGATCACAAGATGTTGTGGCTTGTAGCTTCAGATCCACCTCCAATCACCAGATGTTGTAGCTTGTAGATCCAGATCCCACCTCCAGTCATCAGATGTTGTGGCTTGTAGATTCAGATCCCAACGCTGGTCACCAGTGTTGGGGCTTGTAGATTCAGATCCCACCGCTGCCACCAGTTGTCGTGACGCTGGGACTAAGTCGACCCGGCCTTCACTTGGTAGCGTGCAGAGACTCGGGGTTGATGAAGGATTGAATCTTTGAAGTTGGTGAAATATGTACAAGCAGGTTTAATGGCACTTTGAGAAACTTATTTACAAGATTATTTACACGAAAAAGAAGGGTACATCAGCAAAATGGCAAGCGTTAAGAGTTCATAGCGAGAAGCGACTGGATGAGCCGTTTACCCAGGGCCCAGAGCGACATTTCGTGCTCTGCAGCGTCCTTAAAACCCCCCTATGTCCAGCCCCTCTCTGAAGATGTTGACCAACCAAATCCAGGGCACGCCCCTCAGGTATCGGCATCCAATCGAACACATCACTGCACTGATGGTCTGAAGCACTGACTGGTCCGGCATTCATTCGTTGGGCGTGATCACTTGTTGGCGGGAAAAGCTTGGGAACGGCGAGGAGAGGAGGTACATTTCTATTCTTCAGCAAAGAAACCACAGGCTGGTTCTGACAAGGGGTTTTACTTCTCAGAAACCCGAGTGCACGTGGCGCCGCATAGGGCTCCCAACATTGTCCCTTTTCGACAATTGCAAATCTTTCCTGCATTCCCGGGAAATCACTTAATGGCCGTATGAGTCATGCTCCTTTCTTGTCCTGCACGTCAGCGGACATGTCACTCTGTTGTCTCCTTTGGATAGGAGGCATTCATCACTGGAGGATAGCACTTCTCGACTGGAAGGGTGAACAAAAGAAAGAAAGCACTTCCTGCTATTTCCCGCAGGGGGACGTTTCTTTGTGTTTTTCCAGACGTTCTCTTGACAGGGTCAATTTGGCATTTGCAGAGTGTCCACAAAGCAAAACAGGCTTACAAAACAGGATTCCTGGAAACAGGCTCACTTAGAGCCATTGGACCATCACCACATTTCCACAATACTTTTCCATGCCCACAGGCGAACAATAGAGAACGCAAATGCGGATGCTTGGTCGTAACACCAACTACCTCAACCAACAGTTAATTCACATTAGAAAAAGTTTGTGATATTTTGTTTTTACTTTTCACTTTTATCATTTGATCACACTTTTTTCATGGATTTCTTTTGACCACTCAAGCACGCACTTTTTTCCACAATTTTTTTTCTGTTCGTTTTGCATTTCTACCCGCCCAAATGTGAGCTAAGATATGGAGCCTGTTTTAAAATTTTCATCGTGAATGATGCAATGTATGTAAACACATACCATTCCTGAAGAAAGAAAATGTTTCTCCTGCAACAACAGCTCATCAGTAAGCAGTCTACCGTTTAACACTAGGTGAATTACTGACTGCAACTACACAACATGAAACGATCACAACTCTCATCAGCAGTGTAGCATAGCCGTCCAGCAAAACTAAGCCTTCCAAATGGGCACCACAGCTCTGCAGCTCTTCCTTGCAGTCAGCAATGTTCTGGCCAATATCACTGTTCAATGCAGAACCTGCCAATATGCAGCGCACGGTTGAAGCGCTAGACATACCTTGATTGCCCGGCCATAGCGCCTAGCCTTGGAGTTGTCGCCGAGAGACTTGGCCGCTGACTCAGCCGCGCCATACATGCGCAGACGCTCCTGAAGGGTCTCTACAAGCGGCAGCTCACCACTGGGGCTTGACACGGAGCTTGCCGGCGAAGGGCTGACAAAAACATGCCACAACAACCAACGCGTCATCTACGAGGACATCGGAAAGCATACACGCAACAACACAAAGGAAAGAAATGGCCTTTCTAAGAGCGTTTTCATGAAAAGTTTGTGAAAAGCCAGGAGCGTGCGAGCAAAATGTGACGCGAGCCTTGTGTGTCACCTTGTTGGAAGCACCTGCACGGCACCCGGTGGTTTGGGCGCCACTCTTGGTGGTGGCTCGGGTGCCGTTTCTTCTTCTTGGCCAGGATGAAGGGCAGCCAGCTCACCCTAAAGCAACAAAAATGTGATATTATTACACTTTTGCAGCAGGCAGCCATAAAAATTTCCACTTAATAAACCTGCCTTTTGCATTTGTACGTTGCCAAACGTTTTGTATGCCCCTCCTGCTTTGGCCTTTATTCAAACTGGGTTTTACAAGCTGCTTTCGTGGGTTCTGCAAGCCACATACTGGAAGCTTTCGACATTATTATATGTACAGGGTCGTCGACTCTTAGCACAAACATGCATGCAGATGATTGCTCTCTTCAAAGTGCCACTGCATCCGAGCTGGCTGCGCATTGAACCAAAGTCACAGACCGTGGGGAGCAATACTATGTTTCAATGGGCGGCCACGTTTCATGCAATGGCGGTTTAAAGAAAGCGACCACCAACTCGCATGTTCACATTAAGAGCGGGTGACTCCGAACACAAATCATCTCCTCGGTATTTTCCTACCCCCGGCTAAATAGTGTATAACTGAATCCATTTCTTGATGCTCTTTCGAATTCATGAACTGAACAATGGCTGTGAAGTGTAAGAAGTGTTTAGATAACCTGCACACAATATGAACTGCAATATAATTACTGATGTACAGTTTTAATTCAATACAACCAGTCTGCTTCAAGAGATAGAATGACAAATTAGTATCAGCTTTACTGAAGTTTTCTTCGTGCCTCATTTTACGTGACGTAAAGACACCTTACATGGCCGAGGCATTTTTTCATTGATGAAACTGAAACCAAAAAAGCATGAGAGACAAAGCTCAATTTTAAATTAACTACCAAACATGGGCAAATGTTATCTGATGATCAAGGATCTTATGTATCATTATGAGATGACAAGGCGCAACTGAAATTTATTATCTGTAGTTCAAAACCAAAGAAGATTCGGATTATTATTTTTTTTCTGTGACAAATTACTCCCGTTTAACATAACAGTGTTAAAGGCCCTGTTCTAAAGAAAATCCGGTGCCAGCGTTGTCGCCATTACGAGCGAAAACCCACGGGCAAGGTGATGGCAGGTATTAGTAGGTTCATGGCTGGCATGGCCAGCCACTCTGTGTTAGCTGATGTCACACAACCACACAACATGGCCGATTTGGCAGGAGCTACCAAATCGGGTCTCTCCTTTCAGATGGAAGGGTAAGATCAGAATCATCCTTCCAGGACCTTTGCATTCTGAGTCAAACATGCTACCCCTAAGCAACACAGGCACATTCGTATGGTTTGGTTAAGTTAGGCTTTATATCTGTGTCTAGTGGCCTGAAGAGGATGTGTGAGATATTAGAGGAACAAATAAGTGTATTAGCAATTAGACGAGTAAAAAAGTCCATGAACATAAACAAAGATTCACAAGAATAACTGGAAAAGCAAGAGCCATTAACACTGTTGCATCATACCCTTACAGGCAGAGCTCCAAGTTTCTTTTTTTGTTATGTTTTTTTCAAATCATTCTTACCTCAACCAATCCCCTAAACACACTAGACTTATTACTCTCATGTGTAGCACCACTACATAAAATTCTCATAAGATAAGGCTAGTACTTTGTGGGACAACTTTTCTGAAATACAACTCAAAGCTGTTAGTACTGAATCACTCCGAAGCTAGCATTGGTTTGGTGAATGGGGTTCCATGTCCCAAAGCAATTCTGGCTCTGAGAGACGTCCTAGTGGAGGGTTCCGGAAATTTCAACCACTTGGAGTTCTTTAATGTGCATTGACATCATACAACAAACGGGCGCCTTGCTTTTCACCTCTATCGAAAAGCAGCCGCTGTGGCCGGGGTTCGATCCCACATCCTGGGGTACAGCAATCGAGCGCCCTAAATGCCACACCACCGCGGCAAGGCAAAGCTAACATCGCCTCACCAACAACAAATCCTCAAGATTTAGTTCTGTGCGATGATCAACGAAGTCCACTTCCACCACAAGGCTGAAACTTGCGCAAGCTATGGAGGTAAATTAGGAGCACATGTACATATATCCAAGCTCTGAAACAAAACTGCAGAAACTGACAAAGAAAAGCGCATACCATAAGCTCAGGGTCATCAGAAAGATTGGCATCATCACTTTCATCGCCCGATCCCACATCCTTCAAGGCAGCTGCCGCCATCATTTGAATCGATGCCAGGTCCGAAGCTGCAAAAATAGCCCAGCACATCAATGTCACATGCTGCAGCTAAGTTTTCTATGGTCATAAGCGCAGAACATAAGTACTAGGCTGTTTTTAAAGCTTGCTGCACTGAACTACATTTCACACTAAGTATACAAATTAGTAAAATTTGATGTCGAGGCTTTTTTATTCAAAAAAATTACAAACTTTCTGACACCAGCTGTCACTACATTCGTTCTAAACATATCTGCACTGCTGCAAGCTATTGAATGTCATGTTTACACTTAAATACATCCAAGCGACATAGACTTTACAAGGAAATGAAAATGCTTGAACAGCAATCGCATGACAACACGAACCTGGCTTAGGCTTCGGCTTCTTTGGCTTTTGCTGCACGCGACCAGTAAGCAAAGCCGACAATTCTGCTTCCAGGTCTCCATCATCCACATCATCGTCACTACCATCATCATTGCCGATAGCATCCAAATCAGGCATGTCAAATAGTCCCATCTACAGCATAGACAAACAAGAGACAGTGAAAAAGAAGCAAAAGCAAAGGTTGATTAAAGCTAGACTGTAAACTCAGCCCTTGGGCAATTTACTTTAATGCAATCCCAAATAGTAAAGCACATGACAATTATCTAAATTCAACTCAGTGCAGACAGCTGCAGCATATTACCAGGCAACCCACAATTAAATCATCTACATCATAGGGACACTAAGGGAATGACAAAATTCTTTTTTTCATCACAAACTAATTTCATGGTGTTTTCTGGCCAAGCTCATATTTTCCTGCTAGCAAAAGCTGCCTTTATTGACAAAAAAAATTGGATTAAAAAATCACATTTTTACTTTCCCCTGTCATGATTCCAACTTGCAATACCAAGGTGGAAGAGAGCACTCAGTGATTCTTATCTTGAAGTTAATAGCAGTATAGTGCAGCCTCAAAGATCTGATAAAAAAGAACTGCCTCTAAATCCCTGCACTTGATAAGTGAACTCTCATGCCAAAGCAGCTGGCATCAAGAGCAATGACTTATGAATACAAGCCAAAGCTGAGCTAGTTACCTATGGCAGCAGTGTTTTAGGTTCTTTTCCTCATTGTTTCCTTGCTTTCCGTGCTTTGTACTTCAAATTAAAGATTCCTTTAGAAAAGCTACTTTAAGCAATGAAGATTCCTGTTTTATATTGCTGTCATTATTGTTTTCTAATGATAATTTACAAAGCTCAGCCAATTAACTCACTCGTTACAAAATTATCACAATTCATATATCAGAAAATGTATGGCGGGTAGCCTTCAATTCATGACATCTACACTCTCAGATACAACAGTGCGCTACAAAACAAAGCAGATGCCCTGTATCCTCTATCCAAGGCATATTATGGAGATCTATCATAATGACATAAAAACAAAGAAGTTGCACTGATTTCAAGAATACTGCCACATTCAACTTTATAATACCCCACGTATGAAAAAAAAAAAAAAAAAGAAAAGAAAAGAAAAGAACGGTATATGTGAAAAGTATCAGTGGATCCAAAAAGCTGTCCCCAACAATAAGCCAAAGCTCTTTGTGCAGCATTCAGCTTGCAGTGCTGTACGCACCATTGCTTCCTTCGGAACCTAGGCTATAACTAGGCTGCCTACTTTCTTGCCTTAACTGAAAACATTGATAAATATCCACCAGTAAAAAAAAAATATCGAACCGGTTAATGTGAAAATTCACTGGTTACTAGCCATGTGGAAGTTAGGAGACGACTGTTTTCGCTGAAAGAATTTGCTGCTTCTTTCCTTTTAAAACTGGAGCCCAGGAGGCACTCATAGCAATACAGGCAACATTTTATTCTCATGTCAACAACAATATCACCGCATGTCTTAGTTTTCACCTTCAAATAGCCCTGTGGGCATGGCCAATCCCCTTTCGGCCACGGTAGCTAACCATATTCTAGGAATGTTTGCGTCATCTGTATCAATAGGCTCACGCACAAAAAGATTAGCCATTTTGGCAGAGAGTACAGCACGACTCCATTGAACAGTTGTCGAGCTGCAGTGGAATTTCAACGCTATTGCATATGAGGTCTCAGACAAAAAAGGCTGTTCACAATGAGCCCTTCATGACAGGTTTATTTGCAAATATTGCCTTTTCTTAAGAATACTGATGCTGTAATAGAGCGGACACAAAAGATAAAAGCATTTACACAGGCACTAGAATATTTTAAAAAAGCTCCTGAAAACAACCTCTCAAGCCATCTAAACCATTTCACAAAGTTATAAGCAAGCTTCACTCGGAGACGGATCTGTTAACGCAATGCGTCCTCTCCATGGTGTGAAGTTTTTATCCTAGACAAGAAGTTGAATCAGGAGCCTGTAGATGATCATTTAGGTGTGTAAAGCCTAACGAACATGGGAGATGAGGATCTAAGATTGTAGCTCGCAGAATTTGTGCAGCATTCTACAAGGTGCTCAAACAAGATGCTTATCAACATCCAGCACAGCACCTGCTTTGACTTGCAGTTCACAGGTGGCCCAAAGATTGATGTCCACATTATAGACCAAGTGGGTAAGAGATCGACCTTGTGAGAAGAATTTGACCAATCCAAAGAGACTTGTGCGGGACAATTTCAGTCAGAAAAATATTGATCAGGGTTTCAATCTTGCTGCCAGCACTCCATTGTTTTATGAATTTACTGTGTGCGACTAGCCCATATTGTTGAGGCGGTATATTTACGTGTCAAATATTGATGTCGAACCAGAACTTGAAGTGGGTGCTGTCAAAACAAGCATGCTAACAGTTAAATGAACAATTAAGGTAAAAAGTCTGCTACTATAACCAACTTTACCCAAATATTTCATTGCGTAATTTTCTGTCTCCTCTTCTGTAAGCATTGAGAACGTTTTCGCCGATAATCACCGCTTTTAGCGGTTGATCCGGACAAATACCGAAAAAATCCGCTGAATTTTCTCTGAAATAAACACCGAAAATACACGGCCCAAAAGCGAACAGAAGCGCTGATAACAAATACGTCCTAAACAAATATAATCAATTCTTCGTAAGCGCTAAGAGTTACCAAACGGCGACCGTTAAAGTGCTCTTTAGTAGCACACAGAATGGTGGGAAATCTGGCTGTCTCTATTTGAGTGCGAGTTTAGTGATCCGAGCGACCCGACGCTTCGGTTAACTAGCAGAAAGTTACAAGAAGCATAAAAACCGTTCACAGGGCGGTGCACCTCTGACAACACTCATGATCAGGCGACTCCCTTTCTGGGTCGGACATTCCGTTTATACCACCGATGCAACCGCTCAAAGAGGCACAGCCATGGTACTTTTTCTGCGGGCGTAGAAGTATTTGTATCACCGCGACCGTATTATGTTAACACCAAGTGACCATAAAACCCGACACAGTGCATTCTAGCCCGTAAGCGCAGCCGTTCGAGACAGAGTGGCAAGATACGAGTAATTGAAGAGCAGTTGTACTTCGCAATAGACGCGGAAAGTCGAGGAAAAGCTCGTTACCTGAGCAAGAGATGGCTTGGCCCCGCCAGAACGGGCTTTGCTACCTCCTGAACGTCTTGCCATGTCGGTTAGTTTCCTTGTTATACCATGACAACCACGAAAACAACACGATTAAAAACACTCAACGCCTTTCAGGACAGGAGCGGGTAAGCAGCTGGCTGGGCGTGAGCTGCTGGATTGGATCGTTTTGGATTAGTAGCTGTCTTCCAAGGACGATTAAAAAAAAAAAGTTCCGAAAGAAGGGAGAAAGAAAGAAATGTAGTGGAGGGCTACGGAGTAATTTACACCAGTTACTATGAATAATAATAATTGGTTCACCGGAAAGGAAAGGCGCAGTACCTGTCACACTTCTTTCTGCGGGCACCTGACCGCGCTGTAAGGAAAGGGAGGAAAGTGGAGCTGGTGGAGCCATAGAGGAGGGCTTCGGCGTAATTTCGACCACCTGGAGATCCTTAACGTGCGCTGATATCGCACAGCACACGGACGCCTCTTCGTTTCGCCCACTCTCTAAACCCACAACACAAGCCCGTCTCCCAGATTGGACGAAATTCAGACAAAATTTCGACAACACAACATCCATTACAGAGCAAGGGTACACCTCATGGTCCCAGCATTTGGTTTCACACCTTCGCTCCACCGAAACTCAGATTCAGCTTTCAGAGGTGGTATCGGATGTGGACAACCACCTACTCCACCTCTGGGAAGCTCGGCACTCCCTCGTCCGCCGATGGCGCCGGCAGAAACATAACAGAAACCTTAAAGCTCGAATTGCCGAGCTCACCCAGCGAGCGGCTGAGTATGCGGCCCAGCTCGCCGACTCTAACTGGGTGGATAGGTGCAACACGGCAGCGCGTCAAATGTCCAGCCGAAACACATGGCGCCTCTTTCGCGCCCTCATTGATCCAACTCAGACCCGTAGAGAAACACAAAAACATCTTCAGCGTGTAATCCACACCTTCTCTGGTAATACTACACAACTCGCGCACAAACTCAGGGACCGATATTTGTGCAACATACAGGACACCCGTGGGCAGGCGTACTCTTATGCAGGCTCTGAGAACGCTGAGCTTGATCAGCCGTTTAAGCTCCACGACTTACGGGCAGCCCTGGGCAAAATGAAACGTGGTACTGCACCTGGCCGGGACAAAATCACTGTTAAATTACTAGCTAACCTTCCCGACTCAGCTTATACCACTTTATTGGACTACATCAATGCAATATGGCGAGGAGATACGCCACTCCCCATTGATTGGAAAACCGCTGTGGTCACATTCATACCAAAGGCCGGCAAAGCAATAAACACGGACAACCTTCGCCCCATCTCTCTTACCTCTTGTGTGGGCAAACTTATGGAGACGATGGTGCGGGACCGGTTGTCTGAGTACCTTGAGACACAACATGTCTTTGCGGACACCATGTACGGATTTCGCCCACACAGATCCGCACAGGATGTCTTGCTTCAACTACATCGGGAAGTCCTTGACCCCCTCGAGTGCCCTCATAACGACAGGGTCGTACTCGCCCTGGACCTTAAGGGGGCTTTCGACAATGTAACGCATGATATTATTCTCACTCACTTAAGTCAAACCAACTGTGGTCACCGTGCCTTCCAATATATCCGCCAATTCCTCACAGACCGCCAATCTTACATCCGCATTCAGGATAACGAACACGGCCCCTTCCCCCTAGGTACCAGGGGAACGCCGCAAGGCGCAGTGCTTTCTCCCCTGCTATTCAATTTGGCCATGATGCGCCTGCCGGTCCAGCTGGGTGCTGTCGGGGGCGTGCAGCATGCTCTGTACGCCGACGACATCACCCTGTGGGCTACACAGGGCTCACTTGGAGACATTGAGGCCAGCCTGCAGCAGGCGGCGACTATAGTAGACCGCTATGCTAGCCGCTGCGGCCTTCAATGCTCCCCACAGAAATCGGAATTTGTGCACATCCGCCCCTCTCCAAAATGCACTACTAAAATTCAACTTACTCTTCAATCAGGTCCAATTCCAGAAACACAAGAAGTCCGAGTACTGGGACTCTTCATTCACCAACACCGCAAGCCAGACACCACATTGGCTAAACTCCGCAAGGTGGGGGACCAGGTGGGCCGCATGGTCCGCCGGGTTTCCAATAAACGCGGGGGGTTACGAAGCAAGGATGCCTTGCGGCTGGCAAACGCCTTCGTAACCAGTCGAATCCTTTATTCGACTCCATATCTCCACCTGCGGAAGCAAGATGAGGATGCCCTCGAGGTCATTCTCCGCAAAATCTATAAGCGGGCCCTCGATATTCCGGTGACTACCTCAAACCAGCGCCTCATGGCACTGGGAATGGTGAACACCTTCAGGGAATTGAGGGAAGCGCACCTCACAAATCAATATACGCGTTTGTCGCAGACGCAGTCGGGCCGCCGCCTTCTTGCCCGGCTCCACATCAAACATACGACACTTATGGAAGAACGGGCACGCATTCCAGCGCCGTGGAGATGCGCCCTCCGCGTACGCCCTCTTCCCGCCAAAATGGCACGCGAAGACCATGATGGCAGACGCCTGGCGCGGGCGGAAGCCCTGGCACGCCATTATGGTTCTAAACCCGGCGTTTTTTATGTGGACGCCACCCCATGGGGGGTGGTACACGGCCGCAGTCGTCCACGAGGCGAAAACAGTCAACGGTCTTAGCTTCAGGGCCCGCAACACAACTCATGCGGAGGAGGTCGCCATAGCATTGGCTGCTTCCCACTCCGACTCGAAATATATAATTTCCGACTCGCGAGGGGCCTGTCGGAATGTCGAACAGGGCTGGACCCCTTATCTAGCCTACCGAATACTTCAAAATAGCTCCTACATTGGGGACCCCGCTACCCGATATATTATTTGGGCTCCTGCTCATCAGGGGCTGGCTGGAAACGAGGCTGCCGACGCCGCCGCCCGCGCGCTCTCTCTCCGGGAAGTTTCCTCCTCCTCCCCCTCCGACCAGGACGCTGATCCTAATCCGGCTTATACATTCAAAGATATCGTAAATTACTACCAATCTAGCCACAGCCTTTACCCCCGCCCATGTAAAGGCCTTTCAAAGGCGGATGAGCGGCTCTTACTCCGCCTCTATACAAACACACTGCTGTGCCCGGCAGCTCTAAAACACTTCGACCCTGCTTTCTCTGGCAGCTGCCCGCACTGTGGGGTGGTGTCTTCGGACATCTACCACATGGTGTGGGCCTGCCCCTCAAATCCGGCTATCCCCCCTCACCCCAACCCAACCCGGGAGGACTGGGAGGCGACCCTGCTCGGCTGCTCCGACCTGAAGGCCCAACGGGCCTTAGTCGGGCGAGCCCGAGCGGCGGCAGACGCCACTGGGGTCCCGAACTAGGGACCTCCACCTAGTGTTTGTGAGGGTTGGCCCCTTCAGGGTCAGCTCACGCATAACCTCCTGTATTTGTCCTATATAAATGTTTTCTACCACCACCACCACCACCATCGAAACGCAGCTAGCCGCCGCGGTCAGGTTCGAACGGGGGTACTCCGCCCGCCACTCGGACACACATCTTTCTGGAGAGTGTAGGCTGTTCCTTGCCCTACGGAGCTGGGAAAGCGGCAGAGGCACGCCTACCACCAGCTATAATCCCTGCCATACACCGGCAGTTGTTTGCGACGCGCTCTCCGCACCAGTAGCATCCCAGTAAAAGAAATCAATGGGTCCAATTGGAAATTTTTTAACTGAAATGAAATCGTTGAACATTCGTTGAATAGAGCTAGGACCAGTGATACATATCTGTTATTTAGAGCTAAGTTATTTATGCCTGCACGTACAGTGGACAAAAAATCAGTGATTAAGCGGCATATAGTTTTAAAATTTTTCACTGCTGTCATCTTTATAGAGGTATGTATATATGCGCATATATCTCAGTCAAGGATATCACTGACGACTTTCCCAATTGGGATGTTCCCTTTGGACCAATTAGAACCAATGAGATGCCCAATTGGTTTGGTGACTCCCAATTGGGAGTGAAGAAACCGGCAGGATCCATTGGACGAACAATTTGGGATTGGCAGAACCAATTCAATCTAGATTGATCGTCCCATTTGGACCTTTTTTTTTTTTTTATGGAATACGCCCGTACATTCTTTTCCTAGCTCCTTGCTATAGTCGCAACACCTACCTCTTTCTCTTTTTCCACCTCCACTCCCACCTTTCTCCCATCCCTAACGGTGCTCTTCAGGTGTCCACAGAACAAGTGCCGGATAGATCCTTTCATTGAACCATTGAACCAATAGGCAAAGTATTCGACCGCTGCGTTTCCAGAGGCGGATCGAGACGTTCGTGCGCTGTGTGATCAGTGCACAACGCAATTTCTTCGTGTTGAAAATTGCATTTGAAGCCTGCTTCACGTATTAAAACTCAGCGTACCAAGCTTCTTTTGAAACTCTGGCGTTGCAAAACTCCCTGGAGAAAATCATGCTAAACAATGCTTTCGTACGTGTCAATCGATTTCAGCACACTAAAACTCAGCTATTTTTTGTAAGTGTTGCCTCGGGCCACGAAGGGCTTCATTACGAGTGAAAAGGAGAACGTACTAAATGAATGAAAAGTCTGGCAATCAGTGAAATCAGGCGTGGCCAATGATGTAGTTCCTGGATTTCGCGGCAACAATCCGCTACTACATGAACACGGTTCTCGCCGGCACGTCGGGCAAACGCACTACAGGTATTTTGGGTACTTACGTGCACGTCAACAAGCTGCAATTCGGTTTTGAGGCTTAAGACAGGCTATCTTGTAAGGCACCGATGCTACAATGAGTAACCAGTCGGCAGGGTTTCTCAGCAGTGCAATAGGCTACTTTCCACTGAATACTGTTGTCCTCACTTTCTAGTCTTTTCATTTCTAGCACAGCCAGAGGCGCTTTCGCTACACGACGCTGAGAATCAAACCTCATTAACAGTTACGTTCAGCAAAAACGGCACTTTCGCATGTCGAGACCGGTGTACATAAAATATTCTGTTCAATCCATACCATACTTCTAGATTTCTTTTCATTAACCAGGCTGCTAAGGTTCTGATTACAAGCAGCGTAGAAGGAAAATACACAAAAAAGGGACAAGTATTACCCTGGTGCACTGCTTCATAAATCAGTGGCAAACCAGCATGCCCTATTCTCCACTTTAACATGCAAGGGTCTTTTCTGCCAACACAGTGCCTCGTTTTTCTAGTGGTATACTATTTCCGTACCTTATACAGCTACACAACTCCGTAGCATGAACAGGCAGCCCATTCGGGCATGGTACTCTAGCTCAAAGTTCTTCCAATACAATGAAATTCTGCCACACGATATCTTTCTGCTAATGACCTACTCTACTATTAGGCTCTTTGCAGACTAAGATTCACTGCTTAATTCCTAATCTGCATATACGAAGGCTGTGTGCCACTTTGAATGGTTGACAACAAAGACAAAACTTGCAAGACTGGACGATTTTATTGCTCCGAGAGTGTTCTTTCTTAGCTGTTGCTCCTTTTCATGGAGCCTTCAGCACAGGTTGGAGCCCTTATTCCAGAACTCCACTTGCTCTTGCGGCACAGAGCGCAGTGTATCCGACTTGCTGGTCGTGCACAGCGTCGCTGGCCAGAAATGCATCCCATTGCTCCACACTATAGTAGGACTCAACTAGACTGCTATAACTGCCACACACAATTCCTCTGAGGCAGAAAGTACATAATACATATAAAACTAATCATCAGAACAAATTATAAGCTCAAGGATTCTGTGCTATGGCTTGTTAGATATAGTTAATACAGAAAACTGATTTCAATTACTGTTCAGCGCATAATACACATGCTGCAAACTATGGCCCGTAGTTAAAAACTGCAGTTTTTGAAGTTGTATCCTAGACCACATCAATTCTTGGTACGACCATTATTATGCAATACATCATGGGTCTTCCCACAAATCGCAGGCAAACACCTGGATATACCGTGGGGTTGACAATGTACAGGTTTGGGTATGTCCCAGTCTCGAGTTTTCTGCGTACACCTGCTTCTTTGTCGAGTTCCTCATGTGGCGAAACATATATCTTCTTCCCTATAACGTATGAGATCGCACAGTACCCGCAAGGCACTGGTGCACATGTACTTTCCTAGAAAAACTATTATGTGCTCTGCATACCTTCAAACAACACCCTTTATCTCGGGGAGACCTGAAAACATTTATGCCCATATTGCAATGCAACAAATCCGTAGATGTGGCCTTTGCGAGTACTTGTATCTGAAATTCTGTGTGGAACCTGTTTTTACGACTATTTTTTAAAACTGTTCCTCACAATCTATTAGGGCTAACACCTCATCGCACATTTTCACTGCCCCTAGCCGCCGACACCAGATGGACCCATCTAGTTCATGGAAGTGACAGGCCGCAATGGGGTGCACTCGCGATCCATTTTTCTTTTGCATCAGCACGAGTTGAGAGGAGCAGTATCCCTTTTGATCACCGACATCTTCAACGTTACTGTAAAGCTAGTTTAAAAAATGTGTGCTGTGGAGATCAATAAAACAGCAATTGCTCCTGCACTTCTCTAGCACATATCTTGTCATGGTCCCTTTCATGATTCCATTCACAAGCTTGGGAGCCGGGACACCTTTCCCTGGAGCCTAGTTCACTCGAATCAAACATTTAAAACTGGCACTTGATGCTTGCTAAAATCATGAGCCCGCAAATGCAATGAAAACTGTGCAGCTCTGTTCGCAGCACCAAATTACTCTACTAGCAAGCACTGGTTCTGCAAAACTACTTGATCTCGTACTGTGCTTTTCTGAAAACATTGCCACATTCAGTCATACCACAAATTACTGCTATCCATCTCAAAAGGCTAACTCATTTAGTCTCCTCCACATCATCACCCCTAGCCAATTTTTAAAGGGCCCATGGAATGCTACTTGCTATATTCTAATGTAAGAAATCCATAGGTGTGGTGCTTAAGAGCATTCCAAGTCAAACTTGAAAGCTTGGCACAGAGCGTAAAATTTACAAAAGAAGTGTTCTTGGCGACCGATTGGGGGCAACATAATCCAGTATGCAAACCTCCCATGAGAAGCCGTATGGGCCTGCTGGGCGTGCCCGCTCATTGAATGGTCCCAAGTTATGTGGCCGAGATGGTGGTGTGGTGCCATCTCTGCTTGTTTACTTTTTTTTGCGCACCGGTGTGGGCCAAGTTGAGGTGAGAGAGGAGGATCATCGTCATCGCTCACATCTGCAGTGCTAATAGGGCTATCTTAAAACATTTTCGCACTGCAGCGGCAATCGACAGTGCACATTTTATAATTTTAGTAAATAGCTTTTCAAGGGCCCTTTAACATACCAGTGCATATCAGGATATTAGAAAGACCATTTCGCCAAAATCTTGCAACAAACAAAATCACTTTTTTTATCACCACAAATAAAGCATTCCTATAAAAGTACTCCAGTGTTCCCACCTTCATACTGAATTTTCAAACCTTACTCCTTTCTGCAGCACATTCAGGCTTGAACACTATGAAATTAATAAGCATTTAGCTAGTGTCCATTCAGAGCATTCCACAATTACACCGAACAATTCCAAAACAAAAACTGCAGCCATGGCAGATAGGCGTTGAAATGCAAGTATAAGCTGTTCAATGGTTAAGAAGCTTGGCTACTGAATCTGAGTACCCCGGTTCTATCCTGACCACGGCGGCCCACACAAAGGTGCCCATGTGCTGTGCAATGTCAATGGACGTTAAAGATCCCGAGGTGGTTGAAATTATTCCGAGCCCTCCACTAAGGCAAATCTCCCTCCCTTATTGCGCAGTTAATGTGTCCACGGACACCTAACCACCACATGACAGATACGTGTGCCTTTTATTTAAACAATCATGGCGGCCCCTGGAGTTACACCCCCATTATGGTCAAATGACCAGAGGTCATTGATACAACTCTTTCACACATTTAAAAGCTAGACTTGACTAGCAATTTTATGTGCACTATTAAAACTGGTCCAAACCTCGGGTGACTAGCAATTAGACCACAATTTTGAACTAAATGCCCCCCCCCCCCCCCCCCCCCCCCTTCTCCCCTTTCAAGAGAGGAGCTTCAGCATCAACAAGTCCTTTTGTTTACAACATTCTATTATTCTTTTTGCAGTTTGAAGCAAATGGCATTTCAAAGGCTCTGGTTAAAGTCACGGAATCTTCACAGCGCAAAAAGACTCCCCCCCACAATACTATAGTGGTTGGTGGAGGGGCTGATAATTCCTCAGCTATAATTCCACACCGAGAAACTCAAACAAAGCTACACAGATGAGAGTTGCAGCCCAAAATCATTTATTCAACACCTAGCTATATAGACCCAATCATTCATTATTTACAACTCACACATGCGACAACGTAACCGTTACACAACAAGTATTTACAAAGCTTTGAAACGTGCCCTGGTGATTCATCATAGGTATACACACAATTCATGTTTACAAAAGGGCTACAGAAACAAGACATATCCTACATAGACTAGCAATAGATAACTATTAGAGATAATGTAATCAAAACACTCGAGAGATGTCACTTGTTTACCAGACCTACCATCCTTACTTGCAGGTAGTGATCCCCAGGTCAGCACCAAGACCGCAGTGGACGCTATAAAGCAAAAAGCTTCTCCAATAACTGGTTCTTCGAACTCAGCGCGACAGTTTCATGTTGCCCTGGCTAATGTTGATTATTCAACAGATACACATAACAATGCTATTACCGCAGTTAGAATACATACAAATAATGCTGCTTTGCACAATACAAAAAATATTCAAGCAACTGCGACCTGACGTTCTGCTAAGTGTTGTGTCAGTACAGCTGTGGTGCGTAACGGATACCAACCATCGTTAATGGTGTGCGCACTGTGACCATGTTGTCGCCCACTCGTCGTCGTGCAGAGCACGATCACAGCCCACCGCTGCATTTGGCATTCGTCTCGCCCGCGATGGTCACCTGAAACGAGAAAATCCGTGAAAAGCAAAAAAAGCGTCTGTCCAGCACAGGCATGGGTTCTCACTCGAAGTCAACTACACAGGGATAATGGAGACACGCTCTACCGACCATCGTCTCGTCTCTGATCGCAAGTTCACACTTGTCAAGGTCATGTGCGGCCCGAAACCGGTTCAACCGACGCTGCTGACTTCACGGCACTGCTGCTCTTCATCCACAAGTTTCCTGGACTTCCCAGCGCAGCGGTGACAGAATTCCAAGGACACTGCTCCATCCGCGACGTGAATGCACACACCTCCCGCCTTCTCAACGGGCGGCCTCCTCTTGCCGCTGGTGGAAACGTAGTCATGATCCTCTATCTTCCGGCGCTTTGCGGGGGCGCTATCCACGAGGCCATCCGCGAGCGAGGTCGCCAAACTAGGCCTAACCGACCGAATGTTACGAACCAGCGTCGATATTTCATCGACGTTGCAGAGTACACTTCTCAAGTACTGCACTTCATCGCTCAACTCTTCGATCTCTCTGTTCATCTCAATAGACCGCCTCTTCAGAGTAGCGTTCTCTGTCGACAGGGCACGGACGCTGCGTTCTAGCTTTTTTAGATAAAGTTTTTTCTTAATTCTGTTCTCTCGCGCTGCAATGGCGTTCTTGCTCATGCAGCTTCCGCGGGTCTTCAACGCTTCAAGCAAGTCCTCTTCCAGCTCACCCGGCGAACCGGCGTCTTCATCGTCATCAATGTGGACTTCATCAGAACTGGAAAGGGACTCGCCTTTGGCACGGGAGCGAGACTTACCAGCGAGAATGGTGTAGTTAGGCCTAGATTGGCGACCGGATTTCAACCTGGTCGACACCGCCTGCTGCCGAGTGACTGCAGGCGACGACTTGGACAGGACAGCTTGTACACCGTCATCGCCGGTATCGCAGGTTCCGGAGGACGCTATCAGCTCGCTGACTGCGATGTCGGACAAGATGCTGTCATCTCCGCCACCCGCGTAGTGACCCAGCATGATGTCTCGAAGAATTGGCCCGGCGTCCATGTCGTCCAACTCGGCCTGGAGGGCTACGGGGAAAAGAGGAAACGCGTCCACAGACATTATTGTGGCTTTGCGATTTTACTCTACACAGTAACCTATCTCTTTTGCAAGAGTAGCGTACCCGATTGAACCACTTTTCGCAGATAATTTCGCTGGCGGACAGCAGTGACCGCACCAACTGAACGTTTCTGCAACGCACGAGTCGAACAAAAGGCCGATGATAATAATGATGATGCTTGTGGACAAACTTTTTTAACAGGTGATCTAAAAAACTGACTCGTGTTGAGCAAAAAAAAAAAACAACTGAAAATAGCAAATGAAAAAGTAAAAACGTAATATTAATTTGATGCTTGCCTGCTGGCTTTAATGTGCCGGCTGCGCCACTACCACTGCCACTGCTACCACCGCGTGGCGGTTTGTTTGGTAAATTGGTTTGTCCAAGTGTGGTTACCTCGAGAAGTAAAGAAAGACACCGACTTCTCCGCTTTTATTTCATTAAATGCGTTTCCCTCTCTCTAAAATAAGACACCAAAGGTAGGGAATTAACTGAGGCAATTTTTTTTTTTTTTTTTTGAACGAAAAGCCAGCATGTGCATGGTGATACTTCGCTGTCTCTTCATAAGGCCGAGAACATTTTCGGTCGGATGTTATTATATCAACCGTGATTCGTGAAGATGTTCCTTGTGTGCGCTGCGTCCATATATTTGCTGTTTTACCTTCCAATAAAGCAGTTGTGAGCTGCGCTGAGTCCTGTAGCAACAAAAACGTGCAATTTCTACATCTAAAGTAAAAGGCTCGAAAAGGCACACAAACACAAGAAATTCTTGTGTTCGTGTGCCTTTAGATGCAGAAATTGCACGTTTTTATTGCTTTTCTAGATACGTAAAGAGGCCTCAGGCGAGGGCTTTACATGGCGGGTAAGCTCAATTGCAAGCTACGATTCAGTTGCTTTCCAAAATTATCCAGGTTTGTATATGAACATGACGCGGTGAGGCTTGTTCGAAGACTCCAGTCCCAATTTTTGGACGAGTGGAGGTGGGTCGTGGTGCAAGCCGGAGATGGGTGAATGGCCTTGTGGTTTGCCTGGACTGAAAAACGATGACCAGGTTAACTAGGGAAATCATAAGGGCAAGTTTGGTTTCGTTTACATTAGATTAATGCCCCAAGTGACTCAGGCTAAGGGGGTACTGTAGTGGAGGGCTCTGTAAATTTCGATCAGCTGGGGTCAATTAAGTGCAATAACATCGCACATTACACAGGTGCCTTGTTGTTTTTGTTGTTTTTTTCCAGCCTCCATGGAAAAGCAGCCGCTGCAGTCAGGATTGAAGTGCATCCATGGGTTCAGCAGCCAAACGCCCTACCCGCAGGGCCAGAGCTGCGCCGTCATAAGGAAAAGTTTGATATATCCTATGATATAATGATGGTCTTGTCTTTATTCCCACTTGAAAGCAATAAGTTTTGGTGCTTTCAAAGCTCAATTTAAACATGTCTGTCGGGTATATGTGGTTCAAAACTGCAAATAATTAGGGTGCTCTTGCTAGCCAATACTTGAACTACAAAATGAAAAAATGCCTGCGAGGAAAATCTAGTTTTTGAAAATCTGAGAACTGAGAGAGCCTGTTATTTCCCGTACATTTTTATATAAAAATGCTATAAAGTAAAAATGTGCGGTTGTCATGAATATTGCAAATGACAGACACTGAAAGAGTAAATGCGAAATTATGATCAAAAGAAAAGTTGCAAACTCAAGCATTTTTTTGTAACGGCAATCTTCAAAGGTACGCAAATATCATTAAGGACAACAATGCCAAATGTACTGAGTGTACAAAATGCTTCAAATCAAAGGGACTAATATGTTTTCAGTAGCTACAAAAGAAATCATTCAATGACCAAGGCTCGCATGTCGCTGCAAAAAACAGCTCTAAAATATTGACACATACAGGCATCCAACGAGCACAGAAAAGCAGTAAAACTTCTTGTGGATATCATTCAAGAGAAATATCCAAGAGCAAGCTAGCATCTCTGGCAGAGATGCAGTCGTAACAGCCCAGAAGTGTTTTAGCATATGAGCAGGGCACCGAATGACAAGTATCTGTGCTTGCAACATTTTTATGTGTCATTAGCTTTAGCTCAAGGTTGCATACTTAGGATGAGCATGCAGGCATACTTATTTTGAATGAAATGCTATTGCCACTATTTACAAAAAGAGCCCGATAACACAGCTTCTATGGGCTTCCCAGCAGTGCCGCATGGAAAGATAGGAGGGAGGCAGGCTTTTTTTTCAGGTAAAAAATGGAACCAAATCTTTACCAAGTAATGTTGATGCACAACAAGTAGCAGCCATCACACTGCAAACATTCTCATTGCATATAGAATAGTATGAAAGTGTCCTGGCAGCAGGCAGAAGTTATGGCTCATTTCTCGAAGTCTGCATCACTAAAAATAAAACATCATCTTGCACTCATTACTATTAGTAACATTAAAAAATTGAAAGCCAAACAATGACATCATCAAAGTCATTTAATATCAAGCAATTGTCCATGCTCAGTGAGATAAGCCATGCAGCACAACCTACAGGCCTATGCCAAAATTCGCACTTACTAATAGCAAAGTAAAACAATTGCTTCAAAACTGAAGGTTGGCTTCATGGATGTTTGGTTTGGTCTGTAAGGTTTAACGTCCCAAATCGACTCAGGTTATGGGAGGCACCATAGTGGAGGACTCCGGAAATTTCGACCACCTGGGGCTCTTTAACGTGCACCGACATCATACAGCACATGGGTGCCACTCCGCTTCACCTCCATCAAAATGGAACCGGCGGCGGTCGGGATCGAACCCGGGTATTCCAGCACAGTACTTGGGCATCTTAACCACTGCACCACCACAAGGGGCGGTTGACTTCATAGACTATATAATTATGATATAGAATGACTAATATTGTAGCAAGTCAGCAAGCCTCGATGAGCAAAAAGAACAGCGGCAGTTTCATTTAAATGAGTCGAGTTCAAAAAAGGGAGAGTGTGGGAGCACACATACTGATATCATGTGCACCCATCCTTCACAAGTCTCACAGTTTGTAACGAATTACGTCTACATAGCAGTTATTTTCCCTGTTTTGCAATTCAGTCTCCGATACAGACACCTGGACCAAAACATTTGAGACACTCACAAACTGTGGCACACTGCAACAATAAATGCTATGCCATGCCATGCATCATCAACTTACATCACATATAGTTTGTAGATGTCTGCTGAAAAGGCATGGTGCCAATGAGACAGACACCCACGGGTTTGTCAGGACACAGTGCTATAGAAATGGCATGAGCATCTAAATAATGAAATGATAGTAGTGGTTATGAAGAAAATAAAGGTGTGTGAAAACTGTCTCACTCGCAGAGACCAAGAACTCACCACGATGAAGGAGGCGGAAGAAAAGGAGAGGAGCTGGGGTGGATTGCTCCAAAATAATTGTGACCACCACCGGTTTATTACCATCCACTGCCATCGCTCCGCACAACCATTTCTGAATTTTGCTTCCACCCATATTCGGGCCCCCCATTCTCAGCAGTCAAATGCCGTGATCATTCAACCACCAACGGCATGTCATGCTTAACTGCATAAGTAACGTGAAATGCTTAAGCACATGCCGATATAATTATTGGCATGCTTCAGCGTTACCTCCGTCAAGTTCACACTTGAGTGCACAATGCCATTTATTTAGCCGCATTGAAAGAAATAACTCCGTACAAAAGTGGGTCATCTTTTGGACCGCTTGGCTTTTTGTTCCTTTTCTGTCTTGTTCTTGTGCTTTCTACTCATGGTCATCACACCATCTAAAGTTATAGAAAACGAATGACTACACTCAGTTCAACACTGCAAAGCATATTTTCAGCATATACACAGCCAGTTGGTACTGAACAAGCAAATGACCATGATTACTGAATGCCATTCCATGCCTTTAACACACCTCTTGAAGAAAAAGCAGAGAATGGAAATGTTGTTCTCTTCTTTTTGCAACCAGAGCTGTAGACCAAATAACATGCCATTATTATGACACATTTGCAAGGCATTTCCAATAAACAGGACAAGTTTTCTGATAGCATTTCTTCTCTTGCAGCTTATATAACCAAACCATTCATTAGTAAAAACGGTCTACAATATGATAATGAATACAATAAAGGAAGCATAATTATTCTATTTCAAATGACCTCAAGAAATGTAGCACTTAATACCAAGATGCATATTTACTTTGGAACTGTATGTTCAAAGTATAGTGGAGGCCAAGCCAGACTCTATTTAATGCAAAGGGCACACCAGCAAGATCTTGGAATCACACGTGCAAGATCTTTCTTTCTCTTGTAGAGAGAGTAATTCCAAAAAGTGGCCTTCATGCCATTAAAGCAAAAATAAACTGGCCCAATAAGATCACGTTCTCCCTTCCTAGTCTGAACTTCTCTTCTTAGCATATCATTTCATATTAATTAATAGCACACGGCCAACAAGTAGTCTGACATCAATCAGCAAAGAAAGACGAATGCAAGAATGGAGCCAGTACATTGTTAGGAGAACACGCTCATCATTAAGAACCACATTCACTACAGTGTATCTTTTATATACCTACACAATGACCACTTCATAAAACTGTTAAGGTGCCTCTGTACAATTTACATTACTTAGAAGAGAGCTTTTGGCATTACAATAACTTTCTTAATGAGGAAGTTTTCTTGCATCTATAATGACATTTGTCTGTGGCTATAATACAACAATGTGCAGAACAGAGGAAGTTTGGTACTCCTGAACCTTGCTACCATAAAGCTTAGCTAAAGATTATGCTTAGACAACACACCCCTATTACTGGTTCCAGGTCGCGAATTCTGCTACTTTTGTCATGAAATACGCCCCATAATTGAGGAAGCATCCGTGTCTTGTTGCGGGCATTATTCGAGTGTTGCCTGTGCTGGAGATAGGGCTGAGTCTTTTCTTTTTCTCAGCAGCGAATTCCTGAAACGACAATCAGGCGATCACTTTATTGATGGCTGCGGAATGCTAAATTTGTCACTTTTGTGAAGGGGGATAAAGCAATCATGTTTCCACCCGGATATTCTTCACCTGTCCTAGCGTGGGGTGGGGAACTGAATATTTTTCCTTTCAAAATGGCAACCAAAAAATGAGACATGAGTGTGCCACTGCACATTTGTAAATGGGAAACGACAGCGCCCGCCTGAGCCATTTGTCACAGATAGGTCTTCCACCTGCACAACAGAAAAACGAAAACGACTTCCCAACGCAGCCCTTTTGTCTGCCCGTGTCTGGTTTCCCCTTTTGTTTTTAAGACCCGGTGGCGAGCAGGATGAAACAAGTTTGAGGTATTTCATGGGACACGGAAGTGTGGAAAGGGCGACAACGTCGGGAATGAAAGTGGGAAGGAGACCCTTAATCCTGAAGGGAGAGGGCGCGGGCTCTCTCACCAGAAAGAGTAACGATTTCATTTATTTTGGATGGCTTCATTTTGTCAGCAGGGCGCTGGGTCCGAGGCTGAGCTCAACTCACAGGGCAGTGCTCGTCCTGCTTGACCTTTTTTGATTGGTTACCTGACACTAGTGGGAGGCCACCGAAAATGAGCGCCCCTACCTCTTTCTCTACCAATGACTTAAAAGATGAAGGTAACCAAAGAGCAGTCAGTCTATGTTGAGGCTCCGTGCTTAGCACGTAAGTCTACAAGTGCCTCGGCTTTAACTGAGACACTCAGTCGATAAGTAAGGTTTTGTAGGCAGTTTCTCTGTGTGAGATTGTTTTAAGTTTCAGTTGTTTTTTTGTGTGTGTGACGTTACATTTGTAACTTGCAGTTCATTCTTGTATTTGTGCAAATACTGTAAATACATTTCATCATCTTCCGAATCATCACCTCTTGCTTCAACAATCGCTGAATCGCTCACGTTTAGAGAGGTTTTAACAGCTCCAGAAGAGAGCAAACCATCGTTAAGAATATTGCTGCGGGGTAATTTGGTTCCACACGGATGCTTATAACATAAATCTATTTCAAACCTGAGCCAAATGGCACAAAACGCTGCCGGGCTGATTCGTGTGCCGAATAATCCAGGTGTGGTCTCTTTGGGGAACCTGGAGCTGGCAACTGTAGTGGAGGTGCCATCTTTTTTGTCAGTGTGGCCATGCCAACAAACGTGCCTCCAACTGCAAACATGATAAAAAGGAATTTACTCACAGGGTCACGGTCGGAACACAAGTAATGAACATGCAACTAGTATACTAGTTACACGTTCCTGAGATGAAAATGCACATGCAATTCTTGCAAACTTGTTGACATATCATACATTAGTGAACAGAATATAGAGCCTATGACATTAAAATGAAAAAGTAATCACAACAAGGTGGAGGCTGCCCTTTTTTTCTATCCGCTGAGGTGGCCTAACTGCTACGTCGCGCTGTTACTGAGCTTGAAAGGGTAGGTTTAAAATGCAGCTATGAAGGTGGCATTTCATGGCTATGGTTTAAAGTTCCTCACTTTTTCACAAAAATAAAATGTGACAAAGGAGCATCAACAGTAAAATTTAGGCAGCTCGATCTTACCAAGCGTCATCTGCTCACTCATCTCATCTTGCACCAAGATGCTGAGCTTCTGGGTTTCCTGAGAATGCAAAGGAAACATCAGTTTTCATGACTCATATTTTGGGAAATGAGGAAGAACTTGGCTCACCTTGTGATTTTCTGCTTTTTTAAATTCATATGTGTTCTCTCCAATTTGCACTGAAGCTTGGTCACCACCTCTAAGAGAAATCTTCACTCCATCCAAGTTTGAGATATTGACCTGTTTCAAAACAAGGGGAACATAGAACATCAGATTTACCTATGTTGTAAGCATATGCATGTCGCTGGCAATAGAATGACTAAACCTTAACCAACATTAGATATAACAGGAACATAAAATAATGCCACACGTAAAATTATTTTGTGAAAATGGAATTTTATAAACTAATAGCAGGTCCTTAAAATAGCAACGCAAACTAGAATTCTAATGCATAAGACCTGTTTAATGCACTTCCTTCAGTTCTCTATTTAAGTCAGTTGACTCGACCACAACCTGAGCCGTACTTATACTTACGTGCTAAACTGGTAGGTTATGCTTGTAACCTTTGTAACATGCTTGTAACCTTTGCTATAAAGATTTACAATTAGCATATATAGTTTATCCTCCATACTATATGCAGTCACTAGTGCTACATTGTAAGCATCACAAAGAGATGCAAGTCAATGATAGCAAACAGCTTGTAAGCATGCAGGAAAAGAAGTTTCCTGCCAAGGGGCAGCACTATTAATTTTGGAAAGACAAAGGCATTCAGAAGATTGTGGTAGGCTCTGTTCTCTAAGGTACGCTGCTTCCAAAACAGCACAATTGAGTTACTCCAATATATACACACTTACGTCATTTGGTGCCTGAATAAGCCACACCCGATGCTCGTCAGCGGACACTTCCTCTGCTGGAAGTGCAACGCCATTTGTCACAGCAGCGAAGCTGTCGGGAACTTGGTATCTAACATAACATAACAAAAAAAAAAAAAAAAAATCGTGAGTCAAATACTGCAAAAACCCTACTGCAGTATGATCAACAACATATGAATGCATTGAGCAAGATGTTTACGATAGGGGGAAAGAACTTTATTTCGTCCAACAGAGCACGGCCAGTCTCGACGTAGACTGGCCGTGAACAGAGAGACCAGTTAAGTCCAGAGCGGAGGGAGCTCCAGGCGTGTCTGGTCACCTTAGGTGAGGCCTGAGAGTTCTTGTGTCTCGGCGGCAGCCTTGGTCAGTCGTACTGCCAAATATGTTTACAAGCACCAACAGTAAGCAAACGAAAGCGCTGGTTTAAGTTCTTTCATATGCTTACTGGCGATATCAAGATGGGAACTTCGCCGAATACGTGCGCAAACATACGAGAAACAGTTAAAAAAAAAGAACAAAACAGCATAAGTATTCAGGCGCACACAAAGCCTTTCCCAATAATTACTGCTTTCCAAGCGCCAGCAGTAGATAGAGTGCACGGCTCACTGTTAACAAATGAAATTTCTGCATGCATGAGACCACCGTTAAGAGCCAGCGATCGCAAACCGTTAAGAGATCATGACTAAGGATCAATAAGCACTTTCACCGGATGCGCAATAGCATAAAACTGTCATTTTAAGCAATTTACTACACCGCATCGCCTTTACAACGCCATTGATAAAGGTTGTACAGTGCATTCGCGCTGCTGTCAAGCGTGTGTTTCGAAGGATACGTTCAAAACGGTATTGTTTAGCTGCGCCGGACTAACTTTTTGGTTGCTGCAGAAGGCATCAAGGATGCTCTTGTGATGGTTTCGGCAACACGAAAGATCAAAATGTTGCACAGCTAATGCAGAAGCATGAACAAAATCGTTGCCACCAACTCCACCACTCAGAGCAAAACAAATCCATGCGTTATTGCGCCCATTTGGCTTTGGATTGGCTAGTGCTGACTTTCGGTTCTCTATACATTTTTGTTTGTTTGTAGGAAAAAGAAAGCATTGAGAGAAAGGGAGAGAGAGAGGCGCACTTTTGTTTGTTTTGTTTATGCGATAGAGAGAGAGAGAGAGAGAATAAACATTTATTTCATCTATTGGCCTCGAGATCGAGCAGAGTCGCCACCTTGCGGCTCAGCGGCGAAACCTACTCAGTGTGGCAAAGAATCTTTGTATTAAAGGGGTCGTGAAACGTTTTCCGGAAATTTTGCATGGCTTAGTTAAATGGAATCCTTGTCCTGCATCATATAATATACCTCGATTCGTTTCATCGCCCGCGTTGATTTAATAGCGACAAAAACAGAATTTCGGTTTCCTAGCGCGCGTCCTCCTCAACTCAACAGAGTACATCATAGCGCTAAGCCAATGAGAAGCTCCCGTTGCCGGAGCCTGCTGAGCCAAAGTTGACCAAGCTCGGTGTATTTTAGAGGTTCTAATTGTGCCCTACTCTACGCTCACACAGGGTTTTTTAATATGGCCGACGCCTAGGTTCCTTCCTGGGTTCCAGCGTCGCTGTGCTGCTATAGTGAACTAGAATATAGTCGCTACTGTTAAAACATGGTTACATCGTGGGCTTTGAGCCTTACGCCGACGCAACTTTTCGGGTGCCAGGTCGGCGAAGATGGACCCTGCGAGCGACCGGTACAGTAACACTTGTGTCGAGAGGCCGCGGTAACCGCGGCACAACTCCGGCTTGCAGAAGCCCCGACCGTCAGCCTCCCGATCCCAGCCGTTTCGGAACTACGCATTGGTATGTATGTCCGAGTCTTGCAGCCTAGCCTACGTTTGACCGTTGCGAGAGTGCGCAATCGCTAACCGAAGCTTTCGAACAGGTGCAGCTGCGGGCGGTGCGTGCCGATGCCGACTGCTCTTGAGAGCATCTGGCGAGATCCCGGCGGCGACTACGTAGCTGAAGCAGCCGTCTGGGTGTTACAGATCATCCGCATTTACTCCAAATGCTTCTTGATCATGGACTGCTAGTCGAGAACACAAGGTAAGAACCTTGAGCGAAAGGCGACATAACTTGAACAAGCGGCACCTGTTTTTCATTTTCTCGAGCAAGAAATGCTGTAATGAAATCTATTGCGGAAGGCAGTGTTAATAAAATAAAGCTTCCCCTTTAACGTTACTTACCTGCGATCATCTACACTGTCTACAGTGTTGATATTGCGCCACGTTAGCGCGAACACATCGCTGGTTTTCATATTTTTCTTGTTTTCGTAGAAGCGCATGAGCATGACGTTTCACCATGCAAATTACTGGTTTGCTTAATTCCATGCACGAGTAAATGAGAAAACACGCATCATCTGATAGTGTGAACTTGCTAAATGGAAAGGGCATGCACATTGATGTGAAGTAACGAGGGGGGGGGGACGCTGTCCGGACAAATTTGCTTGTTTTATTAGCCAGTTATGACCTTCAGCAAGTGCAGCACTTCAAAACATAAATACATAAGGAATGCCACAAGAAATGCAGTAAATAAGTACAAAAGCAATCTCATTTCGGAGGACTCTGTGCTAGTAGCCTGTCTCCTGCGGAAGCTGTGGGAAAATGCACTAAAAAACAACACAGAAAAGAAAAACACACAGAGCAGGACTGGCTTCTGCAGACGATCACTAACTAGCCCGACAACTCTTGTTATAGCCTGTCCCCACTTGCTGCCAGAACAATCACCATACCAGCACTCAAAGTTTTATTTGCTAGTTTTTTTTTTTACCCACTTGCATTAGGTGAGTGTTGTATAGTGTGCAAATATAATTAAAAAAATTGACTTCACTGATACCATCATCAACACCTGCACACAGTAAACCTCTCCAAAATGCTTTGACACTGACATTTTACATGTGCTGAAATGTAACAACCAAAAAAAAAAAAAAAAAGAAAGACGTTCTCCCAAAAGCCAGTACACCGAAACTTCCACAGTTTGAGTAAGTGTTGGAAATTTTACAGTTAGCAAATGAAGTTATACAGTAGTTTTGCGGCACTTGCAGAAAGTTTGGCACGTGCCGTGTTGTGGGAAAACAACGGAGAGCTGTTGACAGAAGTGCACTTGTAGTTTATGGCTCCTTCGAATAGAATGACTCCATGCACAGAGCTGCTTAATGCATAAGTCGCATACTTAACATCTTCGTGCTATGCGGATGATATCAGCGTGGACATTGACATCGGCCACAACACTAGTATAGAGGGTGTAAGACGACTACCAGGTTTTTTCAGTCAAAAGCTGCATTGCCTTCAGGCATTATTTTGCTGCAGTAGCAAATTGTGATTGCACTGGAGTTCTAATATTGGGTGGGTCTCATTCTCTCTCAATCACCTGCAGCAGAATTCAAAGTTTGCCATACTTCCAGGGAGAATAAATTGACAGTGAAAGTTACACTGTACAGCTTCTGTTAGATGGGAATTAATTGTACAGATGCATGAATAACTTTCAAATTTGTAAAAGACCTAAATCATATTTTCATTTTGCTATGCTGAAAAGTGAATATTGCTTTTTCTCTTGTCAACAGGAGGCACCACTACATCTGCTACAGCCAGCTTGCGCACTGGCTTTGGGGATGCCTCGGCAGACATCACAGTAAAGTCCTCCCTATTTGTAATGCAAGCCAAATAAGGGAAAGGTTTCCATCTGACAGTTACACTGGTTTCCAGTTTGTGCAATGTTTGTAGAGTCATCACCTTATTCATTCTGAAACAAGCCGGAAAATATGAGAAGAGAGAATTGCAGGACAGCTGGACTAATAACTGGAATTTTACTAAAGGATAGAGGCAAAAGAAGACTTGCACAGAGATGCACATGTAAAAAAGGCCCCAAAAGACTGTTGACCGATTTCTTAGCCACACACACGTCCTTAGCCTTTGCAGTATAGTGTGCCTTTGGACTTGGATCTGTGGCTTCCCTTTTGTAACGAGTGGTTCTTGACCATAAGGAATTTGCTTTTTTTTTAGATTTTGATTTTTTAGACCCTTTCTGCTTTCCACGCTTTCACTGCTTTGGGGGTTTTTCGTGCACGTGCATTTCTGTGCGAATCTTCTTTTGCCTCTTTCCTTCAGTAACATTTCAGTTGTTAGTCAAACTTTGTCTTGTGCTCCTCTCACGTGTTTCGTCTTCTGGCTGGTTTTAAGATGAATCAGTACCAACTCATCCAGTTGTTAGTCTTGTTGATATCACTAGCCTGACTGCACCCACTGCTGGGCAAATGCTTCTCCCATATCCATCCGAATAACCCGATCCTGTGCCAGGTGCATGATTCTCGCAAACTTCCTAATTTCATCTGCTTGCCCAAGTTTCTGCCGCCCCCTGCTAAACTTGCCTTCCCTTGGAATCTAAAAGACATATATAGGCTCACTTAGAATGAATTTTGTGTACTCACTCCCTTCCTTTACCTTTGATGGGTAGAATTTTTCTTCTTTTGGAACTGACCGCAGATACATCAGCTGCATCCATATGATCCCCGCAGACTTCCTAATCTCATCTGTCTGCCTGAATTTCTGCCGCCCCCTGCTACGCTTGCCTTCCCCTGGAATCTACAAGACATATATAGGCTCACTTAGAATGAATTTTGTGTGCTCACTCCCCACCTATACCGTTGATGGGTGGAATTTTTTTTAGCACTGACCGCAAATGCATCATAATTGTGCAGTTGTGTATATACCTGCTTGTATAGATGTCTCTCCCATATCTATCCAAATAACCCGATCCTCTGTCAGCTGCATCCATCTGATCCCCGCAAACTTTTTATCTGCCTGCCTGAGTTTCTGCTGCCCCCTGCTATACTTGCCTTCCATTGGAATCTACAAGACATATATAGGCTCACTTAGAATGAATTTTGTGTACTCAATCTCTAACTATACCTTTGTTGGATGCATTTTTTTTTTATTTAGCACTGACCTCAACACATCATGATTGTGAAGCTGTATATACACATTTGTATATTTAGGAGAGAGGAAGACAGCAAAGAAGCGTGAATAAAAGATGTCTTGCTCTAGGTCAACTTCCTTCTAGCCTAAAAATTTTGTATGTGCTGATGAACCTGCGGCTAACCAATAAATTATTTTGAAAGCAACATGTCTCTAACACTCATTTGGTAACATTAGATAATGCCCAAATGTACTACAAAGTGGTGGTCCTTGTGGCACTGACAAACCTAGATTTTCTAGTTGCCGCGTTCACCTTTACACGGCCTCGAAAAATAGTGGCTCATGGGGAATAGAAAAATCAAACCGTTTTCTGCAAAAGCTGCTTTGAAAGGTGGCCACTATTTTCAGCATTTTGCAGTCTCATTCAGAAGCAAGCCAGCATAATCTGCAATCTGTAGACATGCATACAATAATATGTGCCTTATACTTTGAAATGTACCAGACTTTAACCAGTCATAAAACAGCGTGCTGAAAAGGTATGTATAGTAAAGCCTCCTTCGTTGATGATACCCGTAGTTTGCATGAAAACATCTGCACTAGAACCTGCATGACGTTGAGTTAATTGGCCTGCTGGTTGAATATGCCACCAAAATGCTGGTAATACAATGAACTTTGTCGGTGCTGGGTTCAAGTCTAGAAATATAAAGTTGGGATGATTTAATTGTGAAACCTTGCTGCTGAATTCACTGCAGGCTAGAATGTAACAGGATTAAAGGGCAGCTGTAGACGTAAGGGCAGTCCACATTGTCACGGCATCTTATGCGTCCTAGTACACATATCTACATACCGTGCATGTTTTGCTAGTAAACAATGTATCCACAGATTTGCGAAGCTCCAAGAATGCTACACTGATGCTGTCTGAGTAGCTGCTTGTGTCGCTGAATATTGTGAAAGCCTTTTGATGGAACGAAAACTGCTTGGTGAATACTTATGCAGAGTGAGGTTGGTCAGGAGCGCAGGTGATATGTACACCCTCGCAATTTAACCATATACAAGCACAGACTGTATGATACTCATACAAATTGAAAAATATAAGGGAAGGAATTGAACTGAAGACTTCGCGGTTCGACAGTCCAAACTTCTACTACATGTGCTTTGGGCTGTGTGTGCTAGCCCGCCTGCAATCTGATTGCCCGAGCCAGGAAAATGGTACACACCCATATGAGCACCACTCCCAGTACTCTTTAACATGTACATAGAAGTGCAGGTGCTTGGGATAAACCTTGGCTGCCACAATGCACCTCAAACAATGGCATGTTAGCCAGAATAGCAGGTTGGGCTTGTTGGTTTTCCATCCTGAGGTAACAGCGCAAAATGTGGACGGGAGCACAAGACGAGAAGACGATGAGACATTGTGTCGTCTTCTCGTCTTGTGCTCCCATCCACGTTTTGTGCTGTTACTTCAGAATGTCACGTGCCTGCCCAATATCTACATAATTGTCACACGAACCACTTTGTGTGTATTTACGACTACTTGCACAACACCATTGCCACCCACTGATGATGAGCAGCTGAACAGCAGTTTTTCACGTACACTCCGCTGCCATTAATTACAAATGCTATCACGCTACGACTTCCCATACCACCCCACCCAACCTCTGTGTGTAATGACTCAACCTTTGGTGCGTTTGCATGTTCTCGGGATACTGGAGAAATCCAAGATATCAATTAGTAGATTCAAGCAACTTAATCTGACATACATCTGGTGAGAATATTACAACTCTATCCATGTATACACAGATCTGTATCACCGCAAGCGTCGCCTACAATTGTGGTGATGCCGCTCAGAACATGACTCATCTTTTTTTTAAGGGCATAATTCTCCACAAACCTCTGCTGAGCTTGTGGCCCCTTGGTAAGAGGCTTTCCACATCTGTGGGAAACCACTTTAGAAGTGGTGTGAATTCACAGTTTCAAAGCCTGCATTACAAATTTTTGGAAGTTTTCAACACCACACCCTTACCACTCTTTGGCACTACACATCACTGAGTTCCTTATATCTACTTGTCCTCAAGGCCACAAGGTAGTGCTTTAGTGGATCCATACCCACTTGCCAATTATATGCCATTATGCATGCTTTCTCCATAGACCATCTAAATGTGGTTTCACACACAAATATTTATACTTAATTGGACAGGCGGACTGCCCAGAATGTTCCACATGTGACATTACGGAGACTCTGGAGCGTGTACTAGCGGTGTGTCCCAGTATATGCGTGCAAAACAATAACTCGAGTTACTTCTTTGAAGTGTTTTGGCAACAGGCCTCTCTCAGAGGACTTATTGGCCGGTTGGCCAGAAATGGAAAGCTCTACAGGCTGTGCAGGCTTTCTGCTGCTTCTTGCATGACACAGGACTTGACTCGTGACTGTGGTGCAAGTTACTATTCCTGTATATATTTTAATCAAGTCATGACCCTCTTTGTTCTTCTCTTTCTGTAGCAGGTCAGATATTAAACTTTTAAGCCAATCTATCCGCCTTTCCAATCAATAACACTTGTGTGAGTGCATTTCTCCTGGATGGTTGATCTGGTAATCACACCATCGTAATGCAAGGACATGGGGCGTATGAGCTTTTGAGGTGAACAATTTTTACCCTAGAAATGTCTTTTAAATGATGTGAAGGATTCTGCATATATTTTAATCAAGTCACGACCCTCTTTGTTCTTCTCTTTCTGTAGCAGGTCAGATATTAAACTTTTAAGCCAATCTATCCGCCTTTCCAATCAATAACACTTGCGTGAATGCATTTCTCCTGGATGGTTGATCTGGTAATCACACCATCGTAATGCAAGGACATGGGGCGTATGAGCTTTTGAGGTGAACAATTTTTACCCTAGATATGTCTTTTAAATGATGTGAAGGATTCTGAGCTCTGCTCAACATGATCCTCCTCTTTGGAGTCTTCATCAGGTTCTATGGGGCTAGATGAGTGCTGTGGAAAGAACGTGATCGAAGTGGAACCAAGGGGCCTGTTCTGGGTGGTACGATATGCTGGTAGGGGCACCTGTTGTGCTGGCCTCACGGTATCGCTCAAAATAAAAAAAAATCCAAAATGCGCATATTACTGCTATGAGGGCAATCTGGCAGGAAACAATCAAATAGAACTGGTGGCTTCTGCGAGTCGAGTAGTTCTCAAATAAGCATATCTGTAAGGCTACAAATCGCAACTACGTTTACTGCCTTTATCACGCGACCTACACTTTTTTTTTGCCAATGCACTGGGCCAGCGGTTTTGCGTCGGTACGACGCATCGTTTGAGGTGAGCTTTCTTCGTTTCCGGTCCATGCCGAGCTTCGAATGACGCCGAGGTTCATTTAGGACTTCCAGTAGAAAGTAGTACGAACACATGAACCCAATCGGTGTGCCAAAACTTGTGAAAGCGAACGTTACTTCCACTCGGAGAAGCCGTGCTGCAATCGATCGCGACGTACACGGTTGGCATATCGAGCACTCAAATCACGCACAACACGCCTAAACCCAGAACCTAACGGTGACAGGAAAAATAGGCGAAGTCTGAGCACTGTAGACGTTGTAGGAAGTATGCTTCCTCTTTTTTTTTTTTTTTTTTTTTGAGAAAGGTTACGAGAGAGGCGTCGGGAAGGTGGGGGAGCAAAGCTGCGACAACGCGTAGGGTGAAAGGGCCACCCAAGTACATTGTAGCAACCTTTTTTTTTTTTTTTTCGGTTTCCGGCTTTTCGTGTAGTGCCATAGTTCAGGTCATCCGGCCGAAATAAAGGAAGCGAAGCTCGACACGCTATTCTCAGTGATGCAGCGCGGAGGCGAGCAACTATACGAGTACGCGCCGCGGCGCCCGCTCCTGAAACACTCCACCCACCACTCGGATTGAACACACTTGTCGATTTCTTTGACCTGGAACCGTATTTAGATCGTATCTTTAATGACGCCGGGAATAATAATACTTAAAAAAAATTACAGCAGCGGCCGCACAACCAAGTTGTACCGGTGGTATGAGACTGCTCAAGACGTTGTGCTCCATCACGAATGTTCACAAAAAGAAAAAGAAAATAACAACAACAAATTAGATTGGAACCATTGTCATTTGGAGTACCCGGCGGAGCGAGGTATAGCCGTCGTTACCGAAAATCTGAACTTGAGCGTCACCTCTCGCTCTGTTCCAGAGCGCAGCGAGAAGCAGACACCACCCGTAAAGTGAGCTTTACCACCCGTCCTGCTCCGCCGCCGCCGCCGACCGCGCGTCACGTGACAGTATTGTTGAAGAAATGCGTTTGCGTGAGCGAATAATTGATATAATGTATTTTTATTTGCTAACTTTAACAGCAACCTACTATTGTATGGGAAATAATGATTATATCTGCGTTTCCAAAAGGCTAAACATGACGTAGGCGAGTACTTCTAATTCCGGCCTACAGGGTCGCATGGTCGCTTCAGGAACGCAAAAATGCTTTCATTTCAGAATGGTATTATTAAATGCAGAAGCAATATTTCGACGAGATATTTTGGAATAGGCATACCTAATGTTTACTGAAGCAAGGAAAATTGCAACTGGGCTGCTACATTTTCGTTTCACGACCCCTTTAACTCTATGGTGTGGCACGGCCGGTCTCGAGGGAGAGAGCGCTTCTCTTCTCTTACGGTTTCTCCAATGGGTCTGTTTCCACCGCCCGCCGCGCCTCGGTGCTCCTCCTCCGCTACAGCCGTTCACGCGCAAGGGAAACGCGCGCTCGCTTTCAGCTTCGCCCGCGTCAGTTGCAACCAGCAGCTCCTGACATTTCGCCCCTTATGGTTTATACAAACTGCGTCATCAACATCGAACATTTATCGTGTACGATGAATAAAATACAGTCAACAATCCGCTCACGCGCGCTCCTTCGTCAGTGCGGCCGGGCACGGTCGAATGAAGCTTCGGGTACACTTCAACATTTTTTACACCTAAGTTTTGTACAAAAATAAATTTACCAGGCTATGCAATCTGCCTTCGAATGTTTTAAGCAGGTGTAGCGCGACCTGACGTGAGTGCATGGTGAACTGTTGGGTGGAGATTCTGTCAACGGCTACCGTCTTCGTTTAGATCAGAAGAGGCACCGGCAAAAATTCATAAATTTCACTTGTCTAGTGGAGTGGGCTGTTCTAGCTTCGTTCAAAACATATCAGTCGGTTGAAAGACCGAAGATGTATATGTAGTCTCGCGACTACTTTTAATCAAGGAAATGGGCTTAAACAGTTAAGCAGAATCGAAAAGAGCGGCAACAATAAAAAAAAATTGTCCTCCAAAGTTACACATTGCATTATATATTCATCAATTCATCAAAATGCGACCTGCGTCTAGAAAATTCAGTCTCAAAATCTTCCTGCACGGCTTGTGCACATCAGGAGTTGGCCTCTCGGTCTTCTCTATCACTTTCCTGGTGTAATCAATTGAGAAGAATTCTGAGAAATTTTTCAAATATCAAAGAAGCGGACCTAATAACATAGATGTTGTCAATTCATTTCTGGCAACTCAGCGTTGAGTTCTGAAATGCTGACTGGATCAGGATATTAAGTACTTCGAGAACATTTGTGTGTAGTAGGTGCACGGCAGCTTTTTCGAAAAAAAAAAAAGCTTGTCCAATAGGGCAACAAGCTCTGGTTTCGGATAATGAAGTCCACTAGAACATTGTCCTCGTAGAAGAGCGTACTACACGGGGCTGCTTCTTTCGCTAGTTTCAAGAAGAATAACGCAAGCGTCACACTCGAAGTTGATTAACTAAACGATATGTTTATATCCAGCGACGTAAGGCGAACCGGAATATGTGACAGTGAGAAATGGGATGGTAGGAGATGCCACCACTTTCTTCAGTGCCTTGATTTTGCTCTCAGATGAAACGTCCGTCTTGACAATGTAGTCATGTGCCGCTAGCTGTTACGGCCCTCGCATCTAGCATATGTCATTCCCTTCCGCACATTAACCTTACTTTCCCGAAGAGAGCCTCATTGGGTCGCTATATAAAGCTTGAAATGAGTCTTCAGTGAGAGTGTCCTTCTTTAACGCTTTAGAAGTTTCTTGCATACTTTCGATATAGCAGGTGAACTCATTGTAAGTCACTGCATCGAGTATCACCTTCATCATTTATTGGCCTTTCTTTACCACTTCGAGCACAAGTGGTGTCATGAATATCAACCATTTTTTGTTTTCATATTAAGCATAATATCATGTAAAATGTTTATTAAAATTTGCAAAATTAAAATAATGTTTATAATACCACACATTGCCAAGTATATGAATTGTAATAACACTTAAAACTCAACCCTACAACGTTTACTTTGACTGTTATACTAATACTTTATATCATGCAAGCATTTTGCAATTTACATTTTTATGAAATTATTTTCATCTTCGGTGCTACATGAATGTTTTCGCATCTAGCGCTGAAAGACGGTTTTGCTGTTGCAGACGAGTTGCTGTCATGTTAGCCTTGAAGAAGCTTCGATGTGATCACTGCTCATTCAGTTTTCTTTTTGTTCCTATTCTTGTACAGGCTTGGGGAAAATTCGGATTAAAATGGACAAAAGTAGCTACCATGCCGCAATGTATGCCATGCTTGTCGAACGTTTGCTGAACGACAGTGATTTTTTTTTATATCCGTTCACGTGTGGTACGTTGACGACATGCCGCTGCAGCATCTACCTTCTGTGCTCTTTAATTTCGGTGCTGCACTCACCACGAAACTCGCGAGCGACAGCGCGAAACCAGGCAAGAGCCACCCGCCTCCGCTGAAGCAGACGCGGAGCGAACAGTGAGCAGGTCGCGCCCCTTGTGGTGGCGGAGAGCATAACTCAAGGAGAAAAGTTCTCATTGTTCCCGCGGCGATTGAGAAGGCCGTACGAAAGAGTGCGCGCTCCGCGCTCTCTCCCTCGAGACCGGCCGTGAGTGTGGATGCGTTTTCGTGTCGCGTACCAGCTCGCAGTGATATACGCGCGCGCATGCGGCGTGTACAGGAGTGTTTTTGTTTGTTTCGCAGTTCTTGTGAGCTTTTGCTTACCTATATGCCTCTTGCAAAATAAATATGAGCAGTCTATAACCCCACGCTTCATTAAAAAAAATATGCTTGTCGGTATCGAGCATGTCATGCTTGGATAAGGACATCATTCATCGCGATCTTCGGCGCTTGAGATCCTTTGACATGCAATGTCTCAAACGAAGTGGTACGGTCGTTACCGCCGTGTCAAAGCAAAACAGGTCGTTGCCGTCAATAAAAGTTAATGCAAACACTCAGAAATCGCATATTCCCGTTTCTGTTTGGAATACCGCAGCTACTAAAACATATGCCACCGCAGACTGCTTCATATAGCAGAATGCAGTTTGAACAGACCACTCTATGCCTACTATGCCGTCTGTATGCATGATAGAGTTTTGTGAGTACTTTTTGTTTTGCTTTTAAACCTCTGTCGCGGTGTCTCAATGGTAAGGGCGCTCGACTGCTGATTTCGAGAACGGGGGATTAAATCAAAACCGTTTCGAAAGGCGTTCCCCTGCTGTGGGATTTGGCTGCTCAATAAACAGTCCCATGTGGTAAATGGGGTGTTAATAATGAAAAAAAAAAATGACACCAAAACCAGCCTCTGCAATCATCCGTCATAGCCGATGCCGCTTTCATGCGTTAAACCCGGGCCAATATGCATTTCTTTTCTTTTCTTTTTTTTGTTGTTGAAGGCTTCTGTGCATCCGTAAAAGTTTTAGTGAGCACATTTTGCTTTAGAGAAATGCTCGAACGTTTGGGAAACATATTCCCTACACCTAATTGTTACCCTAAATATTACATAATGCACCTAGATCAATGTACTTTACTGGTAGCGTATTATAAACATTATAATCCCTTTTCGTCCAAGGGCTGTCTTCCGACAAAACGCGTCATTTCTGACAAGGGGAGAAAAAATGCTTCATGCGGACTTAAATATCAGTGCTTAGTTCGGGAATAAATACATTTTATAGTCGCATGATAGGATGACCACCATTTCTTTCGGAATAGTTTTAAATCCGGCATCTGTTTTGGAAGCAACCCTAATATTTTACTTCGCATAAGATTTAGTCACTGCTAAATAATTAGTGATAAAGAAATTTTCAGCTTGTAAAATTGCTTCCCAGAACATGACAGTGTCCATGCGCAGTTTATAACGATGTCTTCGCAGCTAGTAATTCGTAGATTGCACTTTAAAGGGCAGCTGCATCACTTAAAAAAAAAAAAAAAAAAGAGTTCGGAATACAGATATATAGTTTACGACCCCCTGAACACGAACACGACGTTAAATTTAGTCATAAGTGACCGCAAACTACTTTTTAATCAGAAAAAACGTGCACCAACGCCGTGGAGCGTTTTGAAAGTGGCGCTCTTGCCTCTGATTGGCCAAGCGCGCCGTGACGTCAATGACGGCGTGCCATTGAGTGGCAGCGGCGGTCCAAGTGATTGTACATGCACGCACGTGCTTTTCTGTGGATGTATGCCGCTGAACATGCAACGGTCACGCTGCTCAGGGGAATATGATATTGAGCAGTACTTGTTCGAACCAGCGGCGGCTTAATGACGAGCGAGGAGACGGCGCTAACCTTTTCCCGCATGGGAAATTCACACCGGTACGTACCGCTGCACTGCACTGCTGTATGCGCCTGTGATCCGCTCTCAATTGAACATATCTGCGTTACTCGTGCCCTAAATCTCCTGCCTGACTCGAACGAAGCAGTGTCACGTCAGTGCGCTTGATGTGCCGATTGTAAACAAATGAATTCATCCAGACGAGCCGTCGCCCCACTTTTGTTGCGTGAATTTAGTCATTTATATGTCAGCAAGAGCAGCAAAAGTCATGCTCTCAGCTCCCGCAACCTCGAGTACGTATACATTTTATTCTGGCGGGATTTAGCAAATTAACGCGGGAACGCGGTATCGACGAGAAGCCAGGCCGCTGCCTTGCTGCGCGCGCGTAATCCCATTTAGAACACCGGTAAAAATACCGAAACGCTAGGACAGCTATCGGCAGTCACGCGCTGCCATGTCGCGAGTTTAGCGCACTTCATTTAGCTGCGCTTAACATCGCGACTTCGACCACAGACATCAAGCTGCCCCGATTTCTTTTCTTAATTTGGATAGTTGTTGAAATGAGTCTGACAGGGGTAGCTCCAAAGAAAGATGAACACAGAAGGCAGGGAGACAAAACACACACTAGACTTGCGACTGAATTTTACTCCGGAAAGAACGAGTTTATACGCATTTTTTTATCTTTATCCAGGTGCAACCAAGGAAGATAAATAAATGCATAAATGCATCCTCTTCGGAGTAAACTTCAGTTGCAAGTCTAGCGTGTGCCCTTGTTCCACTGACAGAGATATATAACTCGCCCCAGTCCGACGCGCGCGGCTAGCGCGGTCGTTCGCGTTCTCCCGGTTCAAGTTACGAAGCACGGCGCGCACTTCGTGCACTGGGTGCGGCGTTGGGGTTCCTGGCTATGCATGAGAGCGTGTAGAAGGTATGGCGCTCCTCACATCCCACTAATTACCCACTCCCTCCTCTTAAAAAAAAAAAAAAAAAAAAAAAAAAAGTCCTACTCTCTGACATTACTTCTCAGTTTTCCAGCCGCGTCAGCGGGCGCCAATGCTGAATAGTTTTACTTTCACCTGTGCCTTCATCTGCCCGGCCACCCATCTGCCCCACAGAACAAAAACGTAAACAGAACAGAAGAGCAATATGATGTATTGGGCCTCTTACTTCGAGTTTTCCTCTTTTTGCGAAAGCAGCTCTTGGCGGCGGAGAGGTGCTCTTGTGTGCGAAGACAGAAGGCACAGCACCGGTTTTCAATCGCGCAGATTTGATCGGTATCCCAAAAGATCGCATCAACGACAAGCTTTGGTAATAGTCAGTGTCGCGAAAATGATCTGAGCAGATCACCGACGATTTTGAAGGCGTGAAATCCTTCCTCTTGACCGCGGCAACCCACTGCGCCGATAGCTTGCGCTCCTTTGGGAATTAATGAAACGCGACATCCTCTCGGCCGCCAGTGTTCGTGCAGCCATAGGCTGCGCAGAACCACGGCATGGTCGTTCTTTTCGTGAAGAACGGTGCAAGATGCACTGAAAAAGCTTGCGGTTACGTTCGCAAGAAAACAAGCGCGAGACAAGAAAAAGGTTGCACTGCGTAGCCTGCAAGCGACAGGTGATGCAAGGCCTGCTCGGGCAATAGAAGCGGAAGAGAGGTAGACGCCGTCCTTGACGTCACTACCGCCTGTCGTGCTCCTGTCGTCTGCTACTGACATCCCCCCTCCAGCGCTGTGCACTGAGGAGAAGCCTGAACGCGGTAGCAACTTTAATCGATGATTACGTCACTATTTCAAAAGCTAAAGCGAAAATATTTCGTATACTTAACATACAAACCCTGCAGATTCGACCCTTTGAAGCGCATCAAATTCTAAAACCGGTGCAGCTTCCCTTTAACATTACTGAAAATTAATCGCTGATCATTGTAAATTCTGTCAAGTGTGTAAAAGTTCTCTCACACGGTGAAATTTATTCGCATTGCAAAACAAAATAATTACACTACTAATTTACCGTTTGTAGGGCTCGTGGCGCGCCGCGCATTCGAAGGCCGCGCCACTTCCCAATGCTCCCTGCGCGCGTGCCTGTTTCCCTCTCCCCGCTCGCGCGGGGATAACCGGTCCCGCGCGAGGGGGTTATAAAAGAAGGCACGCGCCGCCGTCGCGCTCTCTTCTTGGTCCCTGGCGCTTCCTGGTCCCTGGCTCGTCGCTCCCGCTTCCCTCCCGGCTCTCCACGGAAACGACCCGCAGCCACCCGGACGACAAGATCCCTGTGAGATTAAATATGTTTGTTATACGGCCCACTGTGTGTCTGTCGTGCGCATCCCTCGGGCAGAGGAATCGCCCACACGTTATATATTAACATCACACACATCAGAAATCCCTTATACTTTCCTCGGTTTCAGGAAATCATTTACAGTTAGTGGCGCATGCATTAATACACTAACACATTCTATGACAGTGGCCGCAAGAAGCATCTCGGCAAATTCAATCCACTCAGCGCTGTACACATGAACAATCAGGTTTCCTGTATAGTGTCGGCGTGAGGAGGAGGAGGAGGAAGAACATTTATTTCCGCCGAATATGGTGCAGCAGCCACCTACGTGTCCGCACGCAGGCGTCCGGGGAGGCAGTCTGTCACACCGCGGCCAGAGGACACCCGGCCTCGTCTAGGAGAAGAGGTCTTCAGCCTCGGCCGCCAGGCGGACGGCGAATCGCTGTGTTTTTTCGTCGGAGCTTCTTAGCGTGGTCTCCCATTCATCGCTAGTTTTAATCGCGTTGCGCCCTGGGGCACGAACGCATCTCCATATTATATGATCTAATGTTGCCACGTGGCCGCAAAATTTACAAATTTCGGTTTCTGCACCGTCCCTCTGGCACCCGTCCAACTCCTCCACAGGGGCGAAAAGAAATTTCGAGCTTGGAGTCTTCTCCAGTCGTACGATTCCTTTTTACTCAAGGATCTAACCGGTGGCGGATATATCCTCCGGTCTTTCTTCAAGTTGTCGGTTACATCCCTAAAGGTACCTATACATTCTTTGGTTTTAGATGTTGTGGAGGCGTCCGCAGCACCCCGAGGTAGCGAGGAGCGGGCGAGCATGTGGGCTGCCTCGTTGCCGGCGAGACCGGCGTGTGCTGGGGTCCAGATTATGGTCACGCTTTCGGCGAGAGACGACTCGTTCAGAAGTTTTGCAGCACGATTGCTGACTCTGCCCTTGCTAAAATTTCTAACCGCCGCTTTGCTATCGCTGATGACGTGTTTCACGCCTGGTCGTGCAGTGGCAATGGCTATTGCAATCTCCTCCGCCTCTACCGGCGGTAGATCTCGATTTCTTTCTATTCCTATGGCGATCCCAGTGTCCAATAGGGCGACCGAGGTTACGTCGCCTTCTTTCCCGATCGCTGCATCGGTGTAGGCGACCGATCCCGGCGGGAGTTTGTCCAATTTGTTAGCGAGGTGCTTAGCTCTGCTTTTCCTCCTCCCCTCGTCGTGTACGGGGTGCATGTTCTTCGGTATGGGCGAGACGTATAGATGCTTTCTGATTTCTCGATCTATGCTTTCTCTGACACTTTCGCCTTCCCCGGGAGCTAGTAGGTTTACCCATTCGAGGATTTGCCTACCCGCCGCCGTTCCTGCGAGTCGCTCTCTCTGGGACAGCCTGACCGCCGCAGCCAGCTCTTTCCACTCATTATGCAACCCCATTTTCTCTAGAATGTCGTTAGAAGTAGTTATGGGGAGTCCTAGAGCGCACTTCGTGCATCTCCTAATTATGGTGTTTAATTTGTGTTCTTCGGTCTTCTTGATATTTAGGAATGGAGTCGCGTAGCACATTCTGCTCGTGACAAAAGCTTGTACGAGTCTGAGTCTACTAGCCTCCGTGAGACCACTCCTTCTGTTGGACGTTTTCTTAAATACTCTGACTACAAGCTCCGCCTGATCTTTTAATTTCTTAATCAGGCTTTTGTTACTACCCCTGCGGTTGATAATCATACCTAATATTCTAATTTCATCGACTTTCCGGACTTCGTTTCCGTTGACTTTAATTTTGATATCTGGAGTTATCTTCCCACTACTGCTGGTCATTACCAGGAGCTCCGATTTTTCTGGCGAACAGCATAGACCTACGTCCTCTGCGTGATAGCTGATTATATTTGCTGCCTCTTGGAGCCTGGATGTGATGTACGAGTCGTTCCCTTCGCACATCCAGACGGTCACATCGTCCGCGTAGATGCTTAGTTTTAAGTCATCGAGATGGCCAAGCTTACTGGGGAGCTTCCTCATTACGATGTTAAAAAGGAAAGGTGAGAGCACAGCCCCCTGCGGAGTTCCTCTGTTACCCAGCGGGAACTCCTCCGAACATAAGCCCTGAAAGCTGATGATCGCCGTCCTGTCTCGCAGGAATGATCTAATGTAGTTGTAGGTTCTTTCGCCTACTCTAAGCTCAGCGAGCCCGTCGAGAATGGCGTCGTGACTGACGTTGTCAAAAGCTTTCTTAAGGTCTAAGCCTAGAATAGCTTTCGTATTTTTTTTCCTGAAGTCTCTGACAACATCGTTATGTAGTCTGAGCATGGTATCTTGCGTACAAAGGCCGGGCCTGAATCCGACCAATTCAGCCGGCCCCGCACCATTCTCTTCGGTGTATTTGGTTAGCCTCCTCTGAATAACTTTCTCAAGTAGTTTGCCTACGCAGGATGTTAGTGATATTGGGCGGAGATTCTCCAAGCCCGGTGGTTTTCCCTGCTTGTGGATTAGGGTGATCTTAGCCCTCTTCCACTCTTGGGGTACTTGACCACTCTCCCACACCTGATTTAAATATTTGGTTAGGGCATTGATCGATTCGTCGTCCAGATTTGCGAGCATCTTGTTATTAACGAGGTCCGGCCCGGGGGCCGAGCGTCTTTTTAGGCCGTGCAGCTCCGCTCTGACTTCTGCCACTGTTATGGACGCGTCAAGCTCGCTGTTCGCCGGTCCGTTGTAATCTCTGTAATGCGCTGTGGCGGGGGGAGCTACGTACATGGACTTGAGCTTGTCAATGAGCTGTTTGTCCGTACCCTTAAAGTTATACCTCGCCTTGACCTGTTCTATATTGGCGACCGTTTTGGACTTAGTCGGGTCTATCAGGAACCTGAGCAGTTGCCACGTCTTGGCCCCATTCATGGTGCCCTCCATCTCGTCGCATTTGTTATCCCAACGTTGCGACTCGAGTTTCCGGGCGTATTTTTCTATTTCGACGTTGTGTCTGGCTATCTCTCTCCTGAGATTGCGGTTCCACTTTTGCTTTTTGAGCTTCTTCGTTAGCTCTTCTTTCTTTTTGAACATGCCGAATAGCCTGCTATCCATCGCCTCAGACAGAGCTTCGCCTTTAATTTCTTCGGTGGCCTCGTTGACATGGGTAATTAATTGGGCGGCCCAATTTTGAATGCACTCTATATCTCCAATTTCTTCCCGTTCTCTGATCTGTCTGAATTTATCCCAATCCACTTGGGTTTCCGTCCGACACACAGCGCGCTTAACGCTCACTTTCCTACTTAGTTCTACCTCTAGCACGTAGTGGTCGCTACCTGGATCCTGATGCTTGTTCGTCCACTTGACTATGCCAGTTCTATGGCAGAGAGTTAAGTCCGGGTTTGTGTCCGCTGACACACTGTTGCCCACCCTCGTCGGGCATCTAATGTCGTTAGCGATGTAGAGGTTTGACTCAGTGATATCTTCCAACAGCGTTTGACCCTTCGGGCTGCTGGTCGTGTAACCCCATTCTCGATGTCTGGCATTAAAATCGCCGGCTATTATTAGTGGGTTCTTACCTGCCAGGCTAATCGCTCTCTTAAATAAATGGGGAATACTTGTGCGTGGTTGTCTGGGGCCAGAGTTGATGTGCACTCAGTCTAAAGCAACTCGCCATACAGTGCGCTGCCAGTGCTACATTTAACCTGCTTAATCCTCGAGTCAAGTGCGATATAATGAACCAGGCTTTCTCGATTCAATCTAAATTACTGCAGGTCAGAACACGAACCTTGTATCTGCGTGGGCTTGACACTAAATTCGCCGGACTCACTCGCACGAGACACGCGCAAACTTTAAAAGTCGATAAGAAAAACAAAGCTGTCATTAGGAAGGCCCAAGCAATAGGCGCGTGAGTGCGGTACAGCGCAAGAAACGCGCAATGTAAAAGACTGGTGGTTGCGTGCTTTGTTTTCCTAAAATCCCCTCTTCTTCTGCTGCATTGGCAAAATCCTTGGATTTTGTTTCTGCAATATTGCAGAAATACTGCAGAAGACACGTTTTCATCGCCAACAAACCCGCCGTTAACTCGGAAGCAGACCTACGCCGCGTGCGTTTCTGCGAGCGCCGCCGGCTGCCGATCCACACTATCGGAGTGACGGTAGCGCCACCTCTAGGTCGATCTCGCGGCGAATAGAGTTTGTGGCGGTTAGGTCTACCATCTTCCGTAGCGGTGGTCGTCCGCCCTTATTCCAGGACCCCGCACGAAACTTATGGTAGAATGGAAACTTGCGATAGAAACTCGTTCGGTCTAAAAGGCATCGCCACCACCATCGTTTGAAACCACCGTAACCCAGACCTGAGATAAACGTGTCGGACAAAAATACGCACGTTCTTTCTACATCGTTCAGGGTGGTGTCATATGCCATTTCGCTTCCCATATTCAGCATCCATCGGCTGGTTATAAGCTGGAGGCTAGTTTAATTGGTTTGTTTACGATAGGGAAATTAAGTGTAGGTTTTGATCCCTTCCCCCCCCCCCCTTTCCCATTGTAAAAAAAATAGAACGGCGAAACCTTTAATACGTTGTTAGAACTGATGCTTGGGCGAGTTGGTATGCCATTTTCTGAAGAACAGCGCGACTTGAACAAGGACGGAAGGAAGACAACACGGACAGGCGCTGACTTGCAACTGAAGTTTATTGCTCGGAACGTGGTAATATATATATCAGGCTCCAAACAACAAGAGAAAACACAGAAGCGATACACATTTGATTAAACACTTGAAAACTCGTGTGATGCCACCACGTCACTTCCCTGTAGCTAGATATCTAAGCTCCTTTGCTGACAACGCCAAGGACGGGCTGCTGACACAGGCGTCACTTGACAATGCGATTTGTGCGGCCTCAATAATTTCACGGGTTATCTTGTCCCGATGCCTATTTAACACTTTTGTTTTTTGGAAATAAGGTTGGCAGTCGTTACTTTCGCAATCTCTGCAATGGATGCCGAGATGCCCTTTAACGGAGTTGAAAACATTATTATTGTGTTCTCTTAGGCGCTCATTAAGGCATCTGCCCGTCTGGCCGACGTACTGCTTGCCGCAAGATATTGGGATGGAGTAGATAACACCATCTTTGCATGCAACAAATTGATTCTCATGTTTTATAGTGCACTTTTCTCGTATAGATTCAGCGTTAACAAGCTTGCACAATTTCCCAAGCTTTTCGGGAGCCAAGAAGACAACTCTCACATTAGCTCGGTGGCCTATCTTCTTTAGCCTGTGGGAAAATTTGTGGATATAGGGAACGACTGTCGTCCTTTGTTTTTCTTTGGCGGATTCGGCCGTTTCCTTCTTTTTGGTTTTGCCTAAACACGCAAGCATCGATTCAGAAACGGACACGAGCAGTTGCTCGGGATATCCTGCCTTCACAAGGCGATCGGTTTGACGGTTGAAACTTTCTTTTACGGAATGAAGGCATGATTTGTTTAAAGGGACACTAAAGAGAGAAAGGAAGTGGGTTTGCATCGATAGAATGCCAGTTCCTGATTACAAAAAGACCACTCTTACTGAAAACAGAGCTGTTATAAGGCACTAAAGAAGAACAACAGAAATACAGGTATCGCCACCCCAGCCAAACGGCCGAGTCTAGCAACTACAAATCACGTGACGCGCTAGGAATCCCGGAGGCTGACAAATGCGAATTACGTTGCATGTTTGAATGCGGTAGTACGTTTTTTCTCAAACATGATAACACGCTTTTATCGTACGTAAACGACGGCGAAAAGACTACGTAAACGTTGCAAGGCAAATACAAAAATATACTTGGAGGCGCCACAGGCGCCCACTTCAGTTTTGGTTATGTTTCGGCTCAGGCATTTTGTGCGCACTCGGATGGTTTGTTTGAACCTGCAGCGCCTGAATTACGAGCTTGGAGCAAAAGATGCGCCTTGATGGTTCCCATTTGAGCATTCGGAGGCACGAGCGAGCGAAATTCGCTACCGCCGACACACTCCTTCGTTCACACTTCTGCGCCAACAAATCGCCGCCGTTGCCGCTTCGACTGCGACCTGACCGCTTGACTGCAGCTACGTACGCCACGAAAAGCATACATATGCTAAGTACCGAAGGAAAAACGCATTATCATTCAATTGTTCACTAAATCATGGCACATCTGACCAACATATACTGCGTCAACAAGACCTTCATCGTGCTATTTGCAGGCGTCGTAAACAAAAGGGGCATACTTGCCGCTCATACCAAGGAGAGCGTCGATACATTGCGCTCGTCGCCCGGCGAAAAAAAGGGCCTCGGGTAAAAAGTAAAAACTAAAAATAACGAAGCACCAGAAATACATTACAAAAGGTTAAAAAAAATCGATTTGTAAAAAATAAAAAAAAAAACGCCAGGAGGGTAGGATTCGAACTCGGTACTGCTTGCTCCGTAACATTCAGCGCGAACCGCTCGGCTACGCCGCGCCACAGGACCCTCAGAAATATTTCCAGTCTTTATGTCATATCCCCATTTACAATAAATTGTTTCTGCTGCCGGTCTGAACATTACAACTTCTTGATCATCGGCGCATGCTGCCTGCTCTCACGTCTTGCAACTAATGTTCTGGATGCCTATGCGCACTATATTGTGCACTGGATCCATTTTAACATGTGGAATTTCACAGCGCTGGCAAATGTAGTGGCGCCGGCACTTCGGTCATGTTCTGCTACCGTGGACGTAATTTTCGCTGAACACGGAGCTGTAGCACAAACCTTGAAGGAAAAATGTGCGACGAAGCTTCAAAACTGACAAGCGCAGCAGCGAGGACACTATTTTGCTGGTAACTAAATCTTATTTGTATGTAAACATGTCAGGAAGCGTTGCGATGACCGAGGGCTCGGTTTGTTTATACACAGTGCAAGAAGGAGCGCAAAAGCTTGAGAAACATGTAAAGTATTGTGCATTACAAGTGCTCTATGTTTTTTTTTTCTTTCTTTATGGGCCCATCGCTCGGTAAATTACTCTCTTCGTCGTTTTATTTATTTCGGCTGAGGCCGTCATTGCGAGTACGCTGTTGCCAAGTTGGCCTTTGAGGGATGCGACGCCGCGGGCCGCGCCGGCTCGCTAGCTATCACGGAGTCTCCGCTTACGTCATAGTGTGCGTCACTCAACTCCAACTACGTAGTTGGAGGCCATAGTTTGAATTCGACCGGCGGGAACAAGAAAAAACCTCAACTTCTTATCGCAATATCTCAGCAATTATTCGATTTTTTGCTGCCGGATATGCGGCGACAGTGTCACCAAATGTAGTTTATTAGATTTTCATACCATCTTTGGCTGTCTTTAGTGTCCCTTTAAGGCATTTGTATAGCACGACTTAGCCACGGCGCGTTTTACGAGCTTAGAGTGCGACGATGCAAACGGAAGCAATGGCTTGTTGCTACGTGGTTCATAAGACCAGCAGGTGTGATTTGGCCGGAAGCTGAGTCTGAGATCAAGAAATCTTATCTCATTATCTTGAGGTACTTCGTGAGTCAACGTGAGCGGGTGAAGGCACTGAACAAAAATATCTTGAACCTGGTGCATGACGTAATCAAACTCTTTGTCATCGGTATTTAACAAAACAAGAAAGTCATCAACAAACCGAAAACACTGCAAACATTTCGATCCTTCTAAAAGTCGTTGGAGCATTCTGTCTTTTTTTGCGAGTAATAGATCACTGAGCACGGGCGCTACACATGAGCCAATGCACACTCCTTTTTTCTGCAGGTAAAGTTCACCATCCCATGTCGCATAAGTTGATTTTATATACACTTGTAGTAATTCTAAGAAACCAGCGACGGAGAGGCCTGTCTCGTTTTGGAAGGCGACAACTCCGTACTTGTCAATACATTCTTCGATGCACGAAAACAGCTCGTCATGCGGCAGTAAATAATGAAGATCTTTGACGTCAAATGAGCAAGCCATGAGATTTTTGTTCTTTTGGGTTTCTAAAACCTGGATTACATCCTGTGACTTTTTCACCAGAAATGGATCGTCTATGGTCATTGAATTTAAAATCTTCTTAAGAAATACAGCTACAGTTTTTTGCCATGTGCCATTTTCGGATACTATAACCCGGAAGGGACATTCCGGTTTGTACGTCTTTGCAATGAAGAATAGCTGCAGACTGAGTCGTTTACATTTGTCGATAGAATTTTTCAAGGCATAAAGGTTATGCTTTTCACATAGTTTCTTGGCTTTAGCCTTGACTTTAGCCAAGGAGACCTTCTTTTCAACACTAAAGCACGACAGAACGGCTTCGCGACCCTTAGTTGCATAAAGATGCGACGGGATCACTAGGAAACCTCCTTCTTTGTCAGCCATAAGCAAACGCAGCGAATGTTCTTTCAAGTAGGACACAGTTCTCCGGACAGGAACAGAATTCACATGAACCTTACACCGTAGCAATGCATCGACCCCTTCGGACACACACCTGTCTGATTCGGCCACGGGTGTCAAACTGGATACTTGTCTCACCATGCCCAGCAGTTCTGCTCGTGACCTTCTGGGTGCGGTGGCGAACTTCGGTCCCTGGGAAAGGACGCACATCGGTGGGCAGTGAAACGTTCCCTGAGGTGTGGATGACGTTTTCCGCCTTGCGCTTCTTTTCCGGCTCTGAGGCTCGGAGCTGAAGAAGTGTCTGCTGCCAAAGGAAGTCAGCAGTAGAGTTGGCCAGGTCAGAGTATTCTTTCCATTTCTTCCTTGCTTGGGCCGGGGCCCAAACGTTGTGAAGGTGGAGATAAATGCAGTGCCGGTAAAACCGAGCTTGTCTATTCCATTCAGATTTCAGGATCTGGCAGATTCGGGAGCAGTGACCTTGCGATGGCTGGAAACCCCCAAACAACTGCAGAATTTGTCTTGGAAAGCGCCTTTCCCTTACGACGAAGGCAAGGGTTCGAGCTTGGCACAGGGCGATGGCGACGTAGGTGACAAGAACACAAGGATGGACAGACAAACAGTTAACAGGGCCCGATGTACTAGAAATGAAGGTTGTTAGAACTGATGCTTGGGCGAGTTGGTATGCCATTTTCTGAAGAACAGCGCGACTTGAACAAGGACGCAAGGAAGACAACACGGACAGGCGCTGACTTGCAACTGAAGTTTATTGCTCGGAGTTGTCGCCTTCCAAAACGAGGCAGGCCTCTCCGTCGCTGGTTTCTTAGAATTACTACAAGTGTATATAAAATCAACTTATGCGACATGGGATGGTGAACTTTACCTGCAGAAAAAAGGAGTGTGCATTGGTTCATGTGTAGCGCCCGTGCTCAGTGATCTATTACTCGCAAAAAAAGACAGAATGCTCCAACGACTTTTAGAAGGATCGAAATGTTTGCAGTGTTTTCGGTTTGTTGATGACTTTCTTGTTTTGTTAAATACCGATGACAAAGAGTTTGATTACGTCATGCACCAGGTTCAAGATATTTTTGTTCAGTGCCTTCACCCGCTCACGTTGACTCACGAAGTACCTCAAGATAATGAGATAAGATTTCTTGATCTCAGACTCAGCTTCCGGCCAAATCACACCTGCTGGTCTTATGAACCACGTAGCAACAAGCCATTGCTTCCGTTTGCATCGTCGCACTCTAAGCTCGTAAAACGCGCCGTGGCTAAGTCGTGCTATACAAATGCCTTAAACAAATCATGCCTTCATTCCGTAAAAGAAAGTTTCAACCGTCAAACCGATCGCCTTGTGAAGGCAGGATATCCCGAGCAACTGCTCGTGTCCGTTTCTGAATCGATGCTTGCGTGTTTAGGCAAAACCAAAAAGAAGGAAACGGCCGAATCCGCCAAAGAAAAACAAAGGACGACAGTCGTTCCCTATATCCACAAATTTTCCCACAGGCTAAAGAAGATAGGCCACCGAGCTAATGTGAGAGTTGTCTTCTCGGCTCCCGAAAAGCTTGGGAAATTGTGCAAGCTTGTTAACGCTGAATCTATACGAGAAAAGTGCACTATAAAACATGAGAATCAATTTGTTGCATGCAAAGATGGTGTTATCTACTCCATCCCACTATCTTGCGGCAAGCAGTACGTCGGCCAGACGGGCAGATGCCTTAATGAGCGCCTAAGAGAACACAATAATAATGTTTTCAACTCCGTTAAAGGGCATCTCGGCATCCATTGCAGAGATTGCGAAAGTAACGACTGCCAACCTTATTTCCAAAAAACAAAAGTGTTAAATAGGCATCGGGACAAGATAACCCGTGAAATTATTGAGGCCGCACAAATCGCATTGTCAAGTGACGCCTGTGTCAGCAGCCCGTCCTTGGCGTTGTCAGCAAAGGAGCTTAGATATCTAGCTACAGGGAAGTGACGTGGTGGCATCACACGAGTTTTCAAGTGTTTAATCAAATGTGTATCGCTTCTGTGTTTTCTCTTGTTGTCTGGAGCCTGATATATATATATATATATATATATATTGTGAGACAGCACTTGCACAAAACGTCTGTTCTATTCCAGAGCCAGCTGGCACACAGCGCGCGACGCTCCGAGCAGCAGTCAGCGATGATGATGATAATGATGATGGATCTATACAGATGAAAGAGGTGAAAGTTTACGCGTTGCGCTCACACAAATCCCCCCGACAAAAGAGCGGCCACCCTGGTCGCTGATTACAGGGATGAGGGACGACGGGCATAGGGCTTCATGCGCGAGGCGTGGACGATCTCTTCGGAGCGACGACGTCGATCTGCGACGGTGTGCGAGGGAATAACGCGATAGTTCACCGGAGACGTTTGTTGGAGTACTGTATAAGGGCCAATGTAACGATGGAGAAACTTCTCACATAGGCCAGGAATGCGGATTGGTGTCCACAGGAGAACTTCATCACCGGGGTAAAAGCAGGGAGTTCGATGGCGTTGATCATACAGGGCTTTGCGTTCCTGTTGAGCATCTTCAGTGTTCAAACGGGCAAGTTGGCGACACTGGGCCATACGAGTGGCAAACTCTTCGCCCAGAGATTCAGACGTAGAGGGAGCAGAGAAGAAAGTAGTGTCCAGTACTGTCGATGGTTGACGGCCATAAACTAAAAAGAAAGGGCTATAACCAGTAGTGCGCTGAACAGCGGAATTGTAGGCGTAGGTGACGAAAGGTAAAACGTTGTCCCAGTTCCGGTGATCAGGAGCGATATACATGGATATCATGTCGGACAAAGTGCGATGAAACCGCTCGATGAGTCCGTTGGTCTGAGGGTGGTAGCTAGAAGAAGTCTTATGGACGGTGTTGGCTGCGCGCAGTACTTCCTCAAGGACTTGAGAAAGAAATGTCTTTCCACGGTCGCTAATGAGAATACGAGGAGCACCATGACGCAAAACTATCGCACGCAGGAAAAAATCGGCGACTTCAGAGGCGGCACCGGAGCGAAGAGGTGCGGTTTCAGCGTACCGCGTTAGATGGTCGATGGCAGTGACAACAAAACGGTTGCCGTCTGACGTCAAAGGGAGAGGACCAAATAAGTCAATGGCGACCGTGTCAAAAGGGACAGATGGGCAAGGTAGAGGTTGCAATAGGCCAGCAGGAGGGGATGTTGAACGCTTGCGATGCTGGCAAGACGGACATGATGAAATGTATTTGGCGACGCTGGCAGAAAGCCCAGGCCAGAAGTAGCGGCTCTTGATACGGTCGTAAGTTTTAAAGTGGCCTAAATGTCCAGCAGTGGGGTCGTCGTGGTAAGCCTCCATAATTTTAAAACGAAGGGAGCGAGGGGCAACGGGTACCCAGCGTTGACCCGTAGGGTGATAAACGTCGCGGTAAAGTGTTCCATGGTGAAATCGGAACCGACGAAGCTGACGGCGCAAGCGACTGTTTGGGACAACTGATTCTCCACGGAGGCGAGCGATGATTGTGCGGCAGTAAGGGTCAGTCAGCTGCAGGGACGAGAAATCAGCATTGTTCTCGAGTGGAGCTGTAGTGATGGGTGCAACATTCAGGTGGCCAGAAGAAGGCTGACTCGGATGGCAGCAGGGAGAGGAGACCGTATGTGGGGCCGCGTCAGTAGGTAGCAATGGGCAGCGGGAGAGGGCGTCAGCGTCGAGGTGTTTTCGCCCAGATTTATAAGTGATGGTGAAGGTGTATTCTTGAAGACGTAGTACCCAGCGACCCAGTCGACCCGATAAGTTCTTCAGCGATGACAGCCAACAGAGTGCGTGATGGTCTGTGACAATGGTGAAGTGGCGGCCATACAAATAAGGTCGAAATTTTTGAACCGACCAAACAACAGCGAGGCACTCTTGCTCGGTAATAGTATAATTACGCTCAGCTGCAGTAAGCGTACGACTGGCGTATGCGACGACTTGCTCTTCAGACACTGCGTTGCGTTGTAAGAGAACCGCGCCAATACCGTGGCCACTGGCGTCTGTGTGAAGTATGGTGGGCGCGTCAGCGTCAAAATGGCGAAGCACAGGGGTGGAAGTGAGTGCCTGCTTGAGAGCTTTGAAGGCGTCTTCACATTCAGTGGACCAGGTGTAAACCACTTGGGAAGACACGAGCTTGTGTAGCGGGGCAGCAATTGTTGCAAAGTTCCGAATAAAACGGCGGAAGTAGGAGGCTAAGCCAAGGAAGCTGCGAAGATCTTTCTGACGTTGGGGCCGAGGAAAATTAACGACAGCCGTAATTTTTTCGGGATCAGGCTGGATTCCTGCCTTACTGACGACATGGCCGAGTACTTTGATGGTCTTACTGGCAAAGTGGCACTTCTTGGTATTCAGCTGAAGCCCCGCCTGGGCAAGGGACGTGAGGACATCAGTGAGACGCTGCAAGTGCTGAGTGAAGTTTGACGAGAAGACAATGATGTCGTCGAGATAACATAGGCATGTTTTCCATTTCATGCCGCGAAGCACGGTATCAATCATGCGCTCAAAGGTGGCCGGCGCATTGCAGAGTCCGAAAGGCATCACGTTAAATTCGTAGAGACCGTCGGGGGTAGAAAAGGCAGTCTTGTCCTTGTCTGCATCGTGCATAGGAATTTGCCAGTATCCCGAGCGGAGATCGAGACTGGAGAAATACTCAGCGCCTTGAAGACAGTCTAATGCGTCATCAATACGAGGCAAAGGGTAAACATCCTTGCGCGTGATCTTGTTAAGTGCCCGGTAATCCACGCAGAAGCGGACTGAGCCATCTTTTTTGCGAACGAGGACCACAGGTGAGGACCAAGAGCTCGTGGATGGTCGGATGACATTTCGAGCAAGCATGTCAGCAACTTGCTCCTCAATGATTTTGCGTTCTGCTGCTGAAACGCGATACGGCCTTCGTCGAACAATAGCAGAGCCGTCCGTCTCTATGCGATGAGAGGTGACGGAGGTCTTCCCCAACGCTGAGGCGCACACATCAAAAGACTCTCGGTGCCGCAGGAGGACGTCTAGCAGAGCTGTGGACTGCTCGGATGTAAGGTCAGGGCTGATGGCGGCTGCGAGCGCAGAGGATGTCGGAAATTGAGGCTTGGCAGGAGGCGGTGGTGCGCTGGAAAGTGTGTTGAGGGGAACGGGATCGCAGTCAAAAATAAACCCAACTGTGGCTCCTCTGGGCAGTAAGAACGGCTGGAGAGTTGTATTAAGGGCCGCAACGACCGCGCAACCGCGGGTGAAGGAGGTGAGGCACGAGGCAAGAGCTAGGCCGTCGGAGGTCCACCGAGGAGCGGGCATAACGAAGGCTTCGCCATCGAGAGGGTAGTCCAATGCCACGATGATCAGCTGCTCGCGTCCTGGGGGCAAAACGAAATCAACTGCTGCGAACACGTGTGGTGGTGAACAATCAGAAGTCGGTAATGTATCGGGGTCCGCAAGATGAATAAGGCGCTCACGGCAAGAGATGAGGGCGGACGCCGACGATAAGAAATCCCACCCCAAGATCATGAGATGAACGCACGTGGGGAGCACAATAAATTCAATATGATGCCGCTGGTTATCGATGAGGACACGTGCTGTGCATTGGCCGGTGGGTTTCATAAGAGTTCCATTAGCTCCACGAAGTGGCGGACCGATGTATGGCGTTATAACTTTGCGCAGATGAGAACACAGAGAGAAATGCATGACGGAATAAGCGGCGCCGGTGTCGATGAGGGCCTCAACGTACAATCCTTCAACAATCACTACTAACATATTCGACGGTCGCCCAGGAGGAATTGTAGATTTCGAACTCGAAGCAGCTTTCCCTCCAAAAACTGCTTCGGTTAGTTTTCCGTTATAGGTTGGAAGGGTTGCGAGGCAGGACGAAGCGGTGAAGTGCGGCGAAAAGGCGAAGGGGATCGGCGTCGGGAAGGACGCGAGGGCCGTGAAACATTGGTGGAATTCGGAGGAGAGGAAGAACGCCGGTAAAAGTCTGAGTAGGGCAGTGCAGAATCATCAGGCTGGCGCACGCGGGCACGTTCAAAGGGAGCATAACCCCGTTGCTCGTCTTGTTGGCGGCGGCGACAGACACGGGCAATGTGGCCACGTATCCCACAATAGTAGCACACAGGGCGGGAGGGGCGCCAGGCTGTAACAGGACGATGCACTGTAGGATATGGTGCCATTGCCGCGACGTGACCGCACACGGGTGCCGAACAAGTCGGGGAAGGCGGAGTGGGTTGCCGTGAAGTAATCTCGGCATAGGTTGGCAAGGAATGTTGGGGGGCGTTGGGAGGCGGCGAGGGAGGTTGGGAGGCAATGGGAGGTGGGGCAGGTGCCACAGTGCAGTTGAAATTCGTCAGTTCATCTTTGATGATGCTGCGCAAATTCACCGTTGCTGGCGGAAGAGTTGGAGATACTGCAGAGGGGTTGGTGAGGCCGTAGAGCTCCTCCCGGATCATGGTGCGGATTAGGGACCGCAAATTTCCATCTATGAGGGAGCCACCATCACTGGGGTCTTGCACGAGGCGGCAGGACTGTAGCTGGTCCAGACGTTGACATGTGGATGTGATGTCGGATACGGACGACGGGTTTTTAAACACGAAGGCATTGATAGCAGCAGTGTTGATGCCCTTAATTAAGTGGCGAACACGCTCAGATTCAGGCATAGCAGCGTCGACACGGCGACAAAGGGCCAGAACGTCCTCGATGTACGACGTATAGGACTCGCCGGGCTGCTGGAGACGAGCTTCAAGTTTTTTCTTTGCCTGCTCTGAGCGACCAGCCGGAGTGCCGAAAATTTTCTTTAGCTGGTCCGTGAATGTAGGCCAGTCAGCGATGTCATCCTCGTGATTGAGGAACCAGGTTTTGGCGACGTCAGCCAAGTAGAAGACGACGTTTAGCAGTTTATGAGCGTCATCCCAGCGGTTAAATGCACTGACCCTGTTGTAGTTGTCGAGCCAGTCGTCGACATCTTCACCGCGAAGGCCAGCAAAGATTTGGGGATCGCGCTGGCGGCTGGTGACAGTCCAGGCAGGGGCAGCCGCAGTAGGAGGAGGAGACGCCGGGGGTGAGCGAGCACCGTTGCCCTCATCCATAGCACAGGACCGTGGACGCAAGCGAAGGCCTGAACGGAGCTCCAGGGAGAACGGTAGGCGGGTCTAAAGCGAGAGGTGGGGAATACGAATCGCACCTCCGCCACTTGTGAGACAGCACTTGCACAAAACGTCTGTTCTATTCCAGAGCCAGCTGGCACACAGCGCGCGACGCTCCGAGCAGCAGTCAGCGATGATGATGATAATGATGATGGATCTATACAGATGAAAGAGGTGAAAGTTTACGCGTTGCGCTCACAATATATATATATATATATATATATATATATATATATATATATATATTACCACGTTCCGAGCAATAAACTTCAGTTGCAAGTCAGCGCCTGTCCGTGTTGTCTTCCTTCCGTCCTTGTTCAAGTCGCGCTGTTCTTCAGAAAATTTAATACGTTGCCAAACTCAGGGGTTCGCCTAGGACATAGAATTAGGGAAGGTGCTCAAATTTCAAAGGAGGGGGGGGGGGGGGGGGTATGTGTTTGTATGGATGGTGAAGCGGTAATAATAATAATAAAATTGGAGGCTTATCAAGGTTAAGCCCAGTGGATGCGAAGCATGTTGTTAGGTTTGGGGTCGCGTGCCGGGGTAGCGTACCGCTGCCACCAGTTGTTACGTTTGAGGTCGCGAGCGCCTGGGTAGCGTTGGCCTGGCGGCTCCGTGGACGGCGGACGGCATCAAAGGTGCCAGCAAAGACGAGGCGTCTTTTAACGAAACAACCTTTACTGCAACATCATGAAGAAACGGGCAGTGAAGCTGACCCGGAGAGATTACAGACACTCCCACACAGCTGGTGTCTAGCGTCGTGCCAACGGCGCGTCAAAGTAGTCTATCTCAGCGGAGTCTGCCGCTGCTTTATATAGGCATGCCAGTTCACAGGGAAAGGGTAAACTCTATCAGGAAATGGAGCGCCCAACGTGTCTGGGCAAGATGGGATGACTCAATCGCAGCTGGTCCGAACGCATCTCCTCCACCTCCTGCAGACGGGCGAGGGCGACGCTCTCTCCCTCGAGCTCCAGGCTTGGCCGGCGTTTGCACACACACGCACGCACACACATTTGGCGCGTGGCAGGATCACGTTGAGACTTGTCGGCGGGAGGAAGCGTTGCGCGGCCGATGAACGGCGTCGAAATGGCCGATCCGCTCGCGGTTCTGCCTGTTGCTATGCGGTGGCCGCGTCAGCTGTCCCACTTCTCGGTGGAGAAACGTAACAGACTGCCCCGCCGGGGAAGGGAGATCCCGAAGGGCAGGGGACTGCATCCGCTGTCCGGAGGGATCGGGATGTTGCTGCTAGCCGGGGTCGTCCGACTCTGTTTCTCTTGAGCCAGTCAGCCTGAAGAAGTCCTTGGCAAGTCCGGGTTTCCAAGGCACTCTGCAACTTGTCTTCAGGAGAGATTTCTGACAACCCACAACGTCACAACCACGCTAAAAACTCAACCGGTCAGCCAGCAAGCACGGCACAAACTTCACTAAGTTTTGCCAGACTATTTTCCTCTTATGCCCCCATCTACATTAAAGGGCAGCTTAGCAGCACTTGGAACGCGTCCACAAATTTGAAAATCGCATTTTCAAAACAGCTCTTCAAACAAAGATAATACTGTCACGTAGCCGTTTAGGCCCGTAACCAGAAGGTTGGTTTTAATAGGGGGTTGACCTAGAAGGCACAGAAGAGTAGGTCCAGAGAGCACTGAGAGACAGCAGCCGACTTCAGCTTCTTCTCAAAACGCCACGAGACCACTTCTTCCAGTCCGCGCACGAGACTCTCAATGAGCTGCCGCCTAGCGGCTGCTGTTGCACACGCTACATTACCCCCCTCTCTAAAAAAATAAATGCGAGTTTGATGAATTCAAAAGCAGAAAAAAAAATAAAGCAAGAAACATGCGGTAGGCGGTGCGCTAATTTTCTCGCGAAAAGTACGGTTTCATGCGCACGACATGAGCAACCTCGGATTTCTGCTGACGACGAGTAGAAGAAAAGCCGTCCGGAAGCACTTCGTAAGTCACGTCGCTCAGCTGACGGAGCACTTTGTATGGGCCAAAGTACTGTTTCAGAAGTTTTTCGGATAGTCCCCGACGTCGAATCGGAGTCCAGAGCCACACCCTGTCGCATGGTTCGAAAGTCACTACACGGTGGCGGTGATCGTACCGCTGGGCGTCTCGACCTTGCTGGTTCCGGATGCGTGCCCTCGCCAGCTGTCGCGCTTGTTCTGCGCGTTGAGTGAACTCCTCGGCGCCAACTTCGAGGTCACGGCCGTCGTGGGGCAACATGGCTTCGAGCATTGTCGAAACTTCACGGCCATACAATAAGGAGAAAGGCGTCATTTGCGTTGTTTCCTGCTGCGCCGTGTTGTACGCGAACGTGACGTACGGGAGGACGTCATCCCAAGACCAATGTTCAACATCCACGTACATGGACATCATGTCGGCGAGAGTTTTGTTCAGACGTTCTGTCAAGCCATTAGTTTGTGGATGGTAGGCTGTTGACCTGCGATGGGTAGTGCCGCTTAGCTGCATGACAGATTCCAGTAGCTTGACAGTGAAAGCAGTGCCTCGGTCCGTTATTATAACTCTCGGGGCGCCGTGCCTGAGGACTATGCGTTCGATGAAAAATTTCGCTGCCTCGATTGCCGTACCACGCTGGAGGGCCTTCGTTTCAGCGTAACGCGTAAGGTAATCTGTAGCGACAATTATCCACCTGTTGCCGGAATCAGAAATTGGAAAAGGACCCAACAAATCCATTCCAACTTGTTCGAATGGGTATCTTGGCACTTGAACAGGATGTAGTAAACCGGCCGGTTTCACAGGCGGTGTTTTTCGTCGCTGGCAATCATGGCATGTTCTCACGTAATGGCGTACTGCGGCCGCAAGGCTTGGCCAATAATAACTCTTCTTAATTCGGGCCAGAGTTCGAGCATACCCCAGGTGACCCGCGGTGGGCTCGTCATGACATGCCTGTAAGATTTCTTCGCGAAGAGACTCTGGTACGACGAGGAGATAATCTCTTCCCGTCGGAGCGAAGTTGATCTTGTATAAAACATTGTTTCGCATGCAAAACGACGAATGCGTTCTGGCGAAGAGACGGGGAATTTCTGTAGTGCGCTCTTCTAGAAAATCAATAAGTGGTGCGAGAGCCGGATCATTACGTTGCTGCTGCGAAACTGTGAGCGCGTCGACGGCTGCGATAAGGGGAAAGTCTGGTTCTTCGTCTTCCCGCGCAGCCTCGACAGGTGAACGGGACAAGCAGTCAGCGTCGTTGTGCTGACGTCCAGACTTATACACGATGGTCATGTCGAACTCCTGTAGCCGTAAGCTCCATCGTGCAAGGCGTCCGGAGGGGTCTCGCAAGTTTGTTAACCAGCACAGAGAGTGGTGGTCACTCACAACCCGAAAGTGCCGGCCATAAAGATAGGGTCGAAATTTCATCACCGCCCATACAACGGCCAGACATTCTTTTTCGGTGGTTGAATAGTTTGTTTCGGCACGGGACAAAGTCCGGCTTGCGTATGCGATAACTCGCTCGGCACCGTCTTGCCACTGGACGAGTACAGCGCCTAGACCCACGTTGCTGGCATCTGTGTGGACCAGAGTCTCGGCATTCGCATCGAAATGGGCAAGTACAGGTGTTGTCTGCAAGCGGTGCCGTAACTCGTCGAATGCCTTTTGCTGTTCGTCCGTCCAGGTGAAGGTGACATCATCCCGGGTGAGACGTGTCAACGGAGCGGCAATGCGTGAAAAGTTTTCAATAAATCTGCGGTAATAGGCGCAGAGGCCCAAGAAACGGCGAACTGTCTTCTTGTTACATGGAGTAGGGAATTTGGTGACGGCAGCTGTTTTAGCGGGATCGGGACGAACTCCTCGATGGCTGACGACGTGGCCCAAGAACATGAGCTCTTCATAGCCAAAGTGACACTTTTGTGGTTTTAACGTGAGGCCGGCAGATCTGATAGCCCGTAGCACAGCGGAGAGACGTTGGAGGTGTTCCTCGAACGTTGGTGAAAACACAACAACGTCGTCCAGGTAGACTAGACACATCTGCCATTTAAGACCAGATAGAACTGCGTCCATCATTCGCTGAAATGTCGCTGGAGCGGAGCACAATCCGAAAGGTAGGACTTTGAATTCATAAAGTCCATCGGGCGTGACAAACGCTGTCTTCTCGCGATCACGTTCATCGACTTCGATCTGCCAGTAACCGCTCTTGAGATCAAGCGATGAAAAGTAGCGCGCGTGGCGCAACCGGTCTAATGAGTCATCAATGCGTGGCAGCAGGTAGACGTCTTTTTTTGTGACCTGATTGAGCTTACGGTAGTCCACACAGAACCTTAAACTTCCGTCTTTCTTCTTAACGAGGACAACAGGCGAAGCCCAGGGACTCCTCGATGGCTGGATGACACCGTCATTTAACATCTCGTCGACCTGTTGAGCAATGACTTCGCGTTCCCGCGGTGACACTCGGTAGGGGTTCTGTCTGACTGGTCGGGTGCGGTCGTCGGTTATTATGCGGTGCTTGGTCAAGGGCGTCTGTTTAACCGCGGAGGCGGATGAGAAGCAGTCTTGAAACTGAAAGAGTAGCCCAACGAGTCTGTCCTTCTCTGCCGGTGATAGAGCGGGATTCACATCAGGGTTGAAGTTGGGCGTTTGGCTGGCAGAGGTGTTGGTCTCAAGAACAAAGCAGCCGTGGGCTGCTTCTGCGACACCTTCAAAGTAAGCTACCGTGGTGCCTTTAGCGATGCGTTGCCGTTCGTTCCCGAAGTTCGTAATCAGTACGTGAGCTAGACCATTAGTCAGATGAACTATACTGCGTGCAACACAGACTCCATGATGTAACAGAAGCTCTATGTTCTGTTCGGCAACACCGGCAGCACAGGACTGATCGTCGCACCTGACTGCGACGAGAGCAGACGAACGCGGCGGCATGAATACATCCGCGTCAACGATGCGTAAAGGTGCGTGGCGTCTTTCTGAGTCAGCGGTCATCGTTTCAGGCGTCGAAAACGTTACAGTACGGCGAGGAACATTAATAATCGCCCCATGCTCACGTAAAAAGTCCATGCCGAGTATGAGATCCTTGCAGCAGTGTGGCAGGATAACAAAAACGGCTACAAAGGCTGAATCGGCGATGGTTACTCGGGCAGTGCATCGTCCGATCGGCGTCATAAGGTGACCGCCAGCAGTACGAATTTGCGGCCCCAGCCATTCAGTTTTCACCTTAGAGAGCCGATCTGCGAAATTTTTGCTTATTATTGAGAAGTCTGCTCCGGTGTCTACCAAAGCTGTTACTGGGTGTCCGTCGACGAGAACGGAAAGGTCGGCGCTAACAACTTGATCGGCTTGAGGTTGATTGGGAGTTTCGGATTCATGTGGCGGCGGCGGCATCCTGGTCACAGCATCGGACTGAGTCGTCACGGGGGGGTCTTCGGGATATCGGTTCCGTTCGTCAGCAACCTGCCCCCCTGAGGTCGCCGCCTTCAGTTTCCCCGGTGTGGGCTTGGCGACCGGCGCCTCGGCGCATCATTAAAATCACGGCGGCTAGGTGACGAGTAGCGCGCGGGAGAAGACTGTGTACGGCTGCTTGAAGAGGTTGCACGGGTTGCGAGGTATTCCTCGATTTCTGGAGGGCGTTCGCCGACCCGGGGACGCGGGGAATCCCGAGAAAAACCCCGAAGACCGAGCTCACGGTATGGACAACGACGGTACAAGTGGCCGGGTTCTCCACAGTGGTAGCACAGCGGCCGTTGGCGAGGAGTGCGCCAGACGTCTGCCTTCCGAACCGGTGGCTGCATGACGGGGCTCTGCTGGGGCGGTGGCTGGTAGGAAGGCTGGTAGTATAGTGGCTGAGGAGCGGACGGCTGTATGACGAGGCTCTGCTGGTATGGCGGCTGGAAGGACGGTTGGTAGAACGGTGGCTGCAAAGTGGGTGGCGGTTGTGCTTCGAATCGAAGCTGTTGCGCAGGAGGCACTGCAGGCCGACGAAGAGCCGCTGCGTAGTTCATAGAACGTGGCTCCGACGGTGACTCAGGCGGGGACAATGTCTGACGTATTTCTTCCCGCACGGCTTCGGTGACAGCCACGGCAGTCGGGTTAGGTGATCCAAGGTTGAACTTGAGGAGCTCCTCGCGAACTACCTCGCGGATCAGCTCACGCAGAGAGTGATCGTCAGTGGATCCGTTCAATGTGGCCACACTGCTGAAGGGCTGACCACAGGCAGACTCCGTGCGCCGGTATCTTTGCTGCAGGGCTCGCTCAATGAGGGTAGCTTCATTGATGAAGTCCGCGACGGTTTGAGGTGGACTCCGAACCAGACCAGCGAAGAGGGGTTCTTTTACGCCCTGCATCAGGTGGCGCAACTTCGCTGATTCCGTCATGTCGGGATCAGCCCGTCGGCAAAGACGCGTCACGTCCTCAGCGAACATGGCCACGCTCTCGTTTGGTAGTTGCACACGAGCTTCTAGGAGGCGGCGTGCGCGATCACGGCGGTCATGGCTGGAAAAAGTGTCCCGCAGCTGCTGGCGAAATGAATCCCAGCTTTGAAGACTGGCTTCCCTATTCTCATACCATGTTTTTGCGCAGTCCTCAAGGGCGAAATACACATTGTGCAGCTTCTGAGCAGGGCTCCACTGATTGAATTGCGCCACTCGCTCGAACTGGTCGATCCAGTCGTCGACATCTTCCCCAGTAGCGCCATGGAAACTGGGGGGCGTACGAGGCTGCTGAAGCAGCAACTGGTGCTGACTTGCCTGTGCCATTACAGAAGTCTCGAAGTGCTGATCAGCTGGCGTCGGTTCAGGTAGAGGAGCGAACTCCGGCGCCAGACCTCGGAGGCGACGGCTGCAGCGATGAACGGGTGTCGACACGAGCGGAAGCCGGTTGGGACTCGATGAGCGGCTGCGAGAGGCCCGAGACATGTAATTCAAGGCCTCACCTCCACCAGTGTCACGTAGCCGTTTAGGCCCGTAACCAGAAGGTTGGTTTTAATAGGTGGGTTGACCTAGAAGGCACAGAAGAGTAGGTCCAGAGAGCACTGAGAGACAGCAGCCGACTTCAGCTTCTCAAAACGCCACGAGACCACTTCTTCCAGTCCGCGCACGAGACTCTCAATGAGCTGCCGCCTAGCGGCTGCTGTTGCTACAAAACAATACAGATGTTCAAAATCCTATGCCAGGAAGAAAAACACCAAGAAGTGAAAACTGGGGCTTCTTCTCACGTTTTGGGCTCCGACTTAAGCCATCGGCGTTACTGTTGAGATCACCCTTTTCACTAAAGCTTCGGCTGTCCGTTTCACGGAACAACCGTACCTTCCTGTTTCTGTGCAAAGAAACGCATGAGCATAAGTCACTCACTTTCCTAAACAACCTATCCCTCTCCTTACGTGTGGCGCACCAATCACGCATTTTCTTTGCACGGGCGCATTTGTGCCTTTGGGATAGTCGCTTTCTCTTTCGCGATAGCTTCAACTTTCTCGCGCCTGCCTTTCCGTTTTTTTCTACGGCAGCACTGAAACACAGGCGTTTTGCTTTCTTTTCGCAATCGTTTGAGTGTCCTCTCCTTACGATGGCAGCATTCTTTATCGCGCCTGCCCTTTCGCGTTTTTCGTCGGCAGCACGGGAATACTAGCCTTCCGCTTTCTTTCTGCAATCGTTTGCTCTCCTTACGATGGCAGCATTCTTTCTCGCGCCTGCCTTTCCGCGTTTTTCGGTGGCAGCACTTGAATACTCTAGTCCTACTTTCTTTCGGCGCGAGCTCTGGCAGGCTAGCGGTTACCGGAGCTAGTAGGACACCGGTGTCGTCTGAGTGGTCAAAGCAGTCAAAGTGCGGCGCCGCGTCTACATCGCGGCCAGCAGCGCATGACTCACTTTCAGTCAAGTTCGAACAACAACCGCTCATGCCAGCCCTCAAGCTAGGCATTTCCTCTGGCGGCGGCGGCTCGCCACTCACGTCACGCGGGTCCTTCGATGAGCCGCATCGCTCAGCGCTAACCGGCGCACGATCAAGCTCATTTGACAGCTGGGGCGCTTCGGATAGTGTGAGGGTCATGTGTGCCACGTCCGCGTTCGCACTGGGGTTGCTTTCGCGAATACAGCCTAGCGTGGTATCAGGGCACGAACGATTCTGACTCTGCTCTAGACGTACGCTGTCGCCTTCGCAAGTCTCGCTCTCTACAGCGGACGCGCACTCCTCGTCGGTCTGCCCTAGCTGATCACAGCTCGCGGGCTGCGCAGTTTCGCTTATCGGCACTTCGTTTTTCTGCGTGCCCTGCTCTACGACACAGCTGATTTCGGAAACTGAAACTTTATCCACTCCTAGCTCATTTCCTTCTCCGTCGCGCTCTACACAAGCTTCTGCTTTCGACTCGAGAGGCGGTTCAGTTACTACCAGTTCCCCACACTCATTGGATGGAACTGTATCTCCTACAGCTACTTGGGTCGGCATGCAGTTAACCTCGCTTAATGGCGTCACTTCGGACTTCTCGCCGATTAAGCCTGTGCTAACCGTCTCAGCTGGCGGCTCGACCAAGGTAACACGATGCTCTTCTGTTAAAGGCTCGGTCGGCTCGCCACTGCGGTCACGTTGCTCGGCCGCTTCCCCAAGCTGTTTCTCACACTCCGGTGCAAGTTCGATTTGCTCCGGAACTTCCGCACTGTCTAGCCATTCGCTTACAGCGGCTTTCAACTGATACGCCAAATCAAAGTACGACTTGTAACACTTTTTCTCGCTCTCATATCTTTTCCGAAGATCATGAGGCGTTATCTGATACCGTATCAGCAATGACTCTTTTAGTGCATCATAATTTTGCAACCGGTCGCCAACTAATCGCTTCATTTCTTCCGACGCTTCAGCGGAGAGAAGAGCTACCAACTTCAGCGCCCAACTGCCTCGCTCGAAGCGCTTACTTCTACAGACATTCTCGAAGTCTGCCAAATAATCTACCATATCCTCGGCGATGAGGAACGGTGGCGTACCGTCTCGCGGTATCGAACCGTTACGCTGAATGGCACTGAAAGCGTCAAGCTTTTCCACGCTCATTCGATGTGCTGAAATCTCCAGCTGCATCAGTTTCCTTACGAGGGCGTCCTCTTTCTCGAAACGTTCCCTACGTTCACGCATCTCTTTCTCGTGACGTTCTACACGTTCACGCATCTCTTTCTCGTGACGTTCTCTACGTTCACGTTCCTCTTTCTCGTGACGTTCTCTACGTTCACGTTCCTCTTTCTCGTGACGTTCTCTAGGTTCACGTTCCTCTTGACGTTCATCAATGATCTCAAGGCATTCCAAAAGCTCGTCATCTTCAGCTTCCAACGCAAGAATAGCCTTTAACACTTCTGGTTTTCTGAGTTTGTCTGACAAATCCAGACCCAACTCCTCCGCAAGCTCCAGCAATTTCGGTTTGCGCAACGACTTCAAATCCAAACCCATGGCTGTTCCGAATGCTGCCTTCTCTACTGCCCACTATTGCCTTGCTGCACTTAACCCAGCAACAACGACAACACAATTACCAGCTCTGTTCTCTACTTAACAAAAGCCTGGCAAAACTCAGTAGAAGAAAGTCCCACACTCACCAAACCTCGCAGCCAAGAATCCAACGCAGTCGTTCCGCTGCAGGCAACCAGTCATCACACAGGGCTCGTTGCACTGCTCCCGCCTTTCCGCTGAGCTGCTTTGATTCACGGGTCACGCCTCGGACATCTCCGCTCTTCCCACCAGATGTTGCACCTCGGTCAGGCCTGGCTCGTTTCACCGACCACGGTCACTGCTTGGTCGTCCTCGTCTCTCCGCTGTTCACCAGTTGTTGGACGACGGTATCGCCTGGCTCGTCCCTCCAACCACGATTACGGCTTGGTCGTCGTCGTCCCACCGCTGTTCACCAATTGTTACTTTTTTGGTTTGCGCTGCCCCTCGGTAGCGTTGGCCTGGCGTCTCCGTGGACGGCGGACGGCATCAAAGGTGCCAGCAAAGACGAGGCGTCTTTTAACGAAACAACCTTTACTGCAACATCATGAAGAAATGGGCAGTGAAGCTGACCCGGAGAGATTACACACTCTCACACAGCTGGTGTCTAGCGTCGTGCCAACGGCGCGTCAAAGTAGTCTCTATCTCAGCGGAGTCTGCCGCTGCTTTATATAGGCATGCCAGTTCACAGGGAAAGGGTAAACCCTCTCAGGAAATGGAGCGCCCAACGTGTCTGGGCAAGATGGGATGACTCAATCGCAGCTGGTCCGAACGCATCTCCTCCACCTCCTGCAGACAGGCGAGGGCGACGCTCTCTCCCTCGAGCTCCAGGCTTGGCCGGCGTTTGCACACACACGCACGCACACACATTTGGCACGTGGCAGGATCACGTTGAGACTTGTCGGCGGGAGGAAGCGTTGCGCGGCCGATGAACGGCGTCGAAATGGCCGATCCGCTCGCGGTTCTGCCTGTTGCTATGCGGTGGCCGCGTCAGCTGTCCCACTTCTCGGTGGAGAAACGTAACAATGTTAAGCAGCTGCCTCAGTGTGGATGGGGTTAAGTAACGGGACGTGGTTTTGGGTTAATCGTCGTACTTTATTCTTTGCAGCCCGACAAACACACTCTTATGGTCCGTAAATGCATGACTCTTGGTTTGCACGTCACTTACGCATACACGCCCGGCGCAAAGACGCTGGCGCGGTTGCGGGCACAGACTATCTAGGCACTGTACACAGACTGACGCGACGGCGGGCGCGCGACGCTTCATCCCTGGCGTGACGTCACATATCACGTGATGCAGCGATGATGGCGCTGCCGCCGCGTCGCGCGCGACGGCGCGAATCGAAGCGTGGAGGCCTCCGCCGGGCGACGTCCGACGGCGCGATATGAGGCCCCATCTGCAGCCGGTGTGACGTCATCACGTGACGTCATGTCACGTGGCCCCACTTTAGGGTCAATGGTGGCCACCGCCGGGCGTCGCGCGAAGGCCTGAAACCTACGTTAATATGCTTCGCATAATAATAATTGGTTTAAAGGAAATGAGAGGTGCTGTATCTGTCATACTTGTTCTGTGGACACCTGAACCGCGCTGTAAATGGAAGTCATTCTAAAATTATTTTGATATGTCGCGTAATCCTATAGCAGCCCGCATGACAAGGATAACCGAGAAGCAAGCATCTAAACTGAAGAATACAAGACGGATATATTTACAATGGGAAGCAGAGGAACACTCCAGGGCTCAGCCATTTAATTCATCCCTACTTTCCGACATTGCAATGATAAACCTTCCAAATCACAGCTTATACGGAGAACCTCACGTTCTAGGCTGCGGGAGGCAGTGATGGAGAACTTGAAAAATTTTGGGTTCAGTGATAGTTCTTGTTGTTGTTGATGTTGTTGTGGCTATATAGAAAGAACGAAACGAAAATGCACGGCTACAGAGCCAGTAGCAGGCCCGTGCATTTTCTTTTCCTTCTTCCTACAGCCACATTGCAACAGCAACAAAAGAGAGAAAGTAGAGGAGAAAGAAAAAGAAGATGGAGAGAAAGACGCGCGCCGCAACAGCCGTCGTCACCACAAGCGATGGCAGTTAAAAACACAGTGTGAAGAAATTGCCGAGCTTAAACGGCAGGTACAACTCCTTTTAAGGCGAGAGCAGTCCCCTGCAGTATTGCAAACCCAAGCACCTCCCACCATTTCCAAAACTCCTTCAAACTCTCCCCCCTCCGCGTCCTCTTCGCGTGCTACGTCGCCTGCTCGTGGCGTTCCCGCAAAACGCAAGATAGCCACTGGGGTAGTTCCTTCCGAGCCATCAATGCCAGACCAGACTGCCCTCCTTATGACGGCAATGCAGTCCCTGGAACGCTCGGTACAATCTTTCCGCGCCTATACCCAGAACTGGATGACGAACGCCGCAAACGACTAGAGGCTATTGAGAAGCGTCAAAGTACTCAAGAAGCCTCGTTTTCTTAAATCCAAACCCAAGTTTGTGAGCTTCTCCCCAGAGGTTGCACTGTACTACCCATCCCTTTAGCTTTTACTGATAGCACCCAACATGGCGGCACACCCCAACAGAATTAGCGTGTGGCAGTGGAACTGCAGAGGTTTCCGCACAAAGCGGAATAATCTGCAACTTCACTTATCTACCCTATCCCCTAGCGAGATATCGGCAGTGATAGCGCTGCAGGAGCCGCTTGTTTCGGTTAAGCTCCGCGACTATACTACTTACAAGCCCTCCACCCAGCCTCAATCCAGGGTAGCGCCGTTGGTGCACCGCAACTTTACCGCGGTCGAACACCCTCTTGAGGTGGATGACGTGGATGGTATCTTGCTGGAACTCCTACCCCGCACACGAAAAGCACACACCCTTTTTGTTCTCAACCTCTATAGCCCTCCCAAGAGCCCTCCTGCCCCCCTCATTGGCGCAATCAAGAAAGCCCTGACAGTTAGCGCGGGAGGATCCCTATACTACTGGTTGGCGACTTCAATGCTAGACATACCAGCTGGGGTTACCGAAAGAACTGCCGTAAGGGTACGGCAGTTTTGTCCTTCGTTCAGGACGAAGGGCTTTCTATTCTCAACGACACCTCCTATCCCACCCGAATCGGATCTAGCGTTCAGCACGACACAAGCCCAGACTTGACTCTCTCAAAAGGCGTTCGAGAGAGCCGCTGGACTAATACCACTCAGTCATTAGGCAGTGATCACCACATTTTATGCACCGAGCTCTCCATCTCTTCCCTCACCCCACCCAAACGCAATCGGGCCTGCGTGGTCGATTGGGATCGATTTCGCCGCATCCGGAAAAACGCCCCTGACACCATTGTGGACTTGGAAGCCTGGGTGGCTTCTCTCACACAGGATGTGGAGTTGGCGACATCCACTATCCCGGAACCAGAGGACACTTCGGCTGCGGATAGTCACCTTCTCCACATGTGGGAGGCACACGCCAGCCTTCAGAAACGCTGGCTGTCCCAAAAGCATAATCGCACCCTCAAACGGCGAATTTCCCGCCTTGTGAAAGAAATTGAAGCTCATACAAGGGACCTCGCTCACCAGCAGTGGGGGCAGGTCTGTGACCGCATGAGCGGTACTCTAGGCCTTAAAGACACCTGGTCGCTTTTGCGCTACCTCCTTGATCCTGGGCACACCAAGGCCACGCAGCGTAAGAATATTACCCGCATTATTCATCAGCTTCCCCTAGACGATGACACCCTCCTTCAGACCTTAAAAGATCAGTACATCACTACAACCCCTTCTACCCCCCTCCCTTCCTACACCGGCTCTCCCAATCCTACCCTCGATGAGGAAATCTCTTCAACTGAAGTCAGGGCGGCGATGCACTGCCTCAGAACGACATCAGCTCCGGGGACGGACCGAGTCACAAATAAGATGCTTCGTAACTTGGATGACCCGTCTGTCGATGCGGTCACGGACTTCTTCAACCAATGCTGGCGCACGGGAACTCTTCCGGCCCAGTGGACACACGCCCGTATCACATTTATCCCTAAACCCGGCAAACCACTCGACATCAAGAATCTCCGACCCATATCTCTAACTTCCTGTCTTGGCAAACTCTTTGAACATGTTGTGCTCGCACGCCTCCAGAGCCACATCGATGACCACAACCTCTTCCCTGACACAATGGTCGGCTTCCGGCCACATCTCTCCACACAGGATGTTATGCTGCAACTGTCAGAAGATGTCCTTCACCCCCGCCACGCAAAGCGCACCCGAGCAATTCTTGCCCTAGATCTCACAAAGGCCTTTGATAATGTCCGTCACGCAGCCATTTTAGATGCTCTCTCATCGCTTCAAGTCGGCTCGCGTGTCCACGAGTACATATCCGTCTTTCTTAGTCATCGCACAGCAGAAATCACCATCGGCTCGCTCTCATCTCCATCTTTCAAACTCGGTAGCATTAGCACCCCACAGGGTTCTGTCCTCTCTCCACTGCTTTATAATATTACCTACCCTTATCCCCATGGAACACGCCCTCAACCAAATCCCTGCCCTGTCCCATTCCTTATACGCCGATGATATTACACTGTGGATCACCACAGGTAACATTGGCGCCATGGAAGATACATTACAGGCCGAAGCAGACATTGTAGTATCTTTTGCCGCAAATGTCGGCTTGGCTTGTTCCCCTACCAAATCGGAGCTTCTCATACTCCAACCTCCTAGGTGTTGTACAGACAAAGGCCCTCCTCCCCCCATCTTCTTGACAATTGACAACACCCGGATACCAGAAGTGGACAACATCAGGATTCTTGGTATTCTGATACAAAACAATGGCAAGGATACCGCAACCATCACTAAGCTGACGGTGATGGTTCATAAAACAATCCGCCTCATTCGCCGCATAGCCAATCGCCACCGTTGCATGCGCGAGCATGACCTCAGACGCCTGGTACAGGCATTTGTCCTGAGCTGTGTTGTGTACTCGCTGCCCTACCTTTTCCTCACGCGGGTGGAGGAAGAACGCCCTTATCCGACAGGCGTACAAGGCCGCCCTCAATTTACCCCGCTACACTTCCAATGAACGCCTTCTTCACATGGGCATACATAACTCCCTAACTGAGCTCGCGGAAGCACCGCTCACCCAGTTGGAGCGATTATCATCTACCCTCACCGGCCGGAACATCCTTGCTTGCATCCATCTCTCACCTCCCGGTCACTGCTCTACACAACATACACTGCCCCCTGCGATACACCGCGTTCTTAAGGTGCATCCCCTGCCAAAGAATATGCACCCAGAGCACCATGTCACTCGCCGCAAAGCACGCGCAGAAGCTCTTCACAAACACTATGGCTTCCAGCCAGAGACCATTTACGTAGACGCTGCCTCATACCCCTCTCGCCCAGCGTTCGCCCTCAGCGCTGTTTGCAACTCTTTGCAACTGGTCGCGGCCGGTACAACTTTTGCCTCCACTTCCCTGGAGGCGGAGGAGGCGGCGGTTGCCCTCGCCATAGCTACCACCCGAGCTACAACCATCTTTAGCGATTCTAAATCCGCCGTACGAAACTTCGCCCGCAGTCGGATCTCTACCCCAGCCTTCCGGTTCCTCGCCTCCCTTCCCCCACCCGAACACCCTATTCAACTAATATGGGTGCCCGCTCACACGGGTCACCCAGGCAACGAAGCAGCTCACTCTTGCTCGAGGATACGTCAGCCGAGCAGGGACTGCCACTGCCTGGGGAGATGCTCGCGAGCATGGTATCCTATCACGAAATCTCTCTCCAGTACCGTGATCAACGAACCATCTACCCTCCTCCTCACAAATCTATGACTAAGCTACAACAGGTGACGTGGCGCCAACTTCAGTCCCGTACATTCCCATCCCCTGCTTTCTTATCTTTGATCTATCCAGGACTGTTCTCGCCACAGTGCACCCTGTGTGGGGCACCTAAAGCTGATTTTGAGCATATTATGATCAAATGCTCGGAATTCCACCCTCCAGCCACTTGGCAACTCTCCGACCTCGAGCGATGGGAGGCTGCGGTGTCCAGCTCTGACCCGGCCGTTCAAAAGCGGCTGACGGACTGGGCTTTGGGTGTCGCTGAGAATACGACCTACTGTAGGTCGTGGCTGGGAAGCACCAGCTTCTGGCCACAACACGCAGCCAAGAGCCGACCCGTCATTAGCATGTAATCCCTTAAGGCTCCCAAATATGAAGTTTTTCACCACCACCACAAGCGATGGCGGGTGTAATGACGGCCTACAACAGATAAAAATTCGGACCCCCCCCCCCCCACCTCCCTCAAGCGGCGTTGGCCTACCAGTCCCATCCTCGTAGGGTAAGGAACAGCCACCCTTCACCACTAACGCCCTACCGCCGTCAGCTGCGTATCCATAGAGGCGAAACGCTTTCACTCTCTTCACTCCTTCATTCGCAATTGATCTTAGCTCATAGAGCCAAGAAGCGGCGGCAGCTTTTCGATAGAGGCGAAAAGGAAGGCGCCTGTGTGCTGTGCGATGTCAGTGCACGTTAAAGAACCCCAGGTGCTCGAAATTTCCGGAGTCCTCCACTATGGCGTCTCTCATAGCCTGAGTTGCTTTGGGACGTTAAACCGCACAAACCAAAACGTCACTGCCTCATTCTTCCCTTCCCTTACATCACAGCTCTGGTGTCCTCAGCACAAGTATGACAGATACTGCGCCATTCCTTTCCTTGAACCAATTATATTTTTATTAACGGGGAGGCATCCCTGGGTTGTGCGATGTCCGCGCACGTTAGTAGTTGTTGTTGTGGCTGTAGGAAGAAGGAAACAAATGCACAGGCCTGCTGCTGGCTCTGTAGCTGAGCCACCTCCGCTGCCTAGGGCGGAGAGAAGAGAAAAACAATAAGGAAGAAAAAGAAGCGGGAGAGAAGGACACGCGCCGCAACAACAGCCGTCGTCCACCACCGAAGCAGTGGCGGGTGCAATGACGGCCTACAACAGATGGAATTCGGTGGCTGGCTAGCCCCCGCCGCAAGCGGCGTTGACCTACCTTCCAAGCCCCGTAGGGCCAGGAACTGCCACCCTTCACCACCTCCTCTCTCTCTCTCCTTCGCGTTCATGCCTGTCTTCCGGCGCTATTAAACAAAACTAGCTCTCGTATAGTGTGCAAAACATTATTTGTTAGAAATAAAAGGTGCCTTAAGAAAAGCGAGGAAGTTGTAGGAAACAAAAGTTAGGGGGACGCTTATATGGCCCATGTAAAGCTATTTACTAAAGTTATAAAACGGGCACGAGCAATAGATATTTCATCTATTTAAGCTAGCTTTATTCAAGTTCAAAATAACTTTATTGTCAATTTTCACCAGCGTCTCAACTGAGAAGCGGTTGAAAACAGGGGTACATAATACGTGGCGTGAAATCGCTACTGCGGTGAGGGAGGCGCAACTCTGGAGGCTGAGTTCTGCAAGGGCAGGAAGGAAGATCCTGGCCAGCGTAGGGGAAAACCAGAGGGAGCTGCCATACGTGGCAGCAGAAATAGATCTTCAGATTCAAAAAAGACTGAAGATCGTTCCAATTCCGAAGAATATGCTCCCGACACACACCAAACAGCGCAGGACACATAGAGTCAAACTTGTAAGAAAAAGACTATACGAGGGATAAACTCTACTCAAATTGCGTACTGCGATGTGGCCTGCGGCCAAGAAGGGACTGGGTAATGGAAGTAATCGACTGGGGCTACGAGACGGTGGTCACCGGATCCAATTCAACACTATAAACTCGCTCATAGCGGAAGAGACTTCTTTGGCGTTAGCCTGCATGTGCACCAAAGCCAAATTCATACTTTGTGAGCAAGATAGCAGTAAGAAACATTAAAAAGGGGATCGTTTCGAAAGAAGCAGTTAAGATATTTGGAAAATCGGTATTGGATAGAGAGATCTCTATCATGTGGGTCCCGGCTAACGAGGGGATTCCAGGCAATGAGGCTGCTAACAGTCTTGCCCGAGATATCTACATTCGGACGGTCATGGAGTCACCCTTACCCGGGTCGAATGATGCGCTTATCACGTACATGGAAATCAATGCTGCACACAGGAATGAAAGACTAGACCTCCCACCTCCCAGATCGGTCTCTCACACTAAGGAGTGCCGAGACTGGCGAAAATTACAAACCGACTCTTTCAACCTTATCTATACGGGGAGGGAGAGGAACCTGCAAAGTTATGCACCAAATGCGGGATAATAGCCAATCAGGATCATCTCATTTGGGAAAGCTGGCTTTATTAGCACTGAATTAACATATGGGCGATCCCCCCTCAACTCAACCCAAGCCAGAGCGCCAGAAAAGACGAAGAAACCAAGTCGCGATGCCGCCCCAACAAGCCCCGTCCCGCCTGCGTAACTTGAGAACGTCCAATGAGAGGACGTGGCCAGCAGTCCCACTGATGTCAGTTACGAGATTTTGGCGCGGAGATGGGTCGCCTCGATCGGTTGCGAGCGGTCGCCATGAACACGTTTTAAAAATTACTTGAAAATTATACTCTGGCTTATTATACATTGCCTTTGCGTTCTAAACTGTTTGACACCTTTGAACGTATTTTTTACTTTATTCAATTAATTAATTCGTCAATTACACACGGTAAATTTTCCTATTTGCATCATCAAGTATTTACTTTTCATCCCGAGCTGCTGGTACAATGAAACCCCTTTTCCAATTCTTTACAATTAATTAATTACAATGATTTCATTAAGTCGCCATGGCCTATCACGCACCAATGAATCGTCAATCACTAGCACTAAAACTTACCTCGATACAATTTTTTTACGCAGCTCCTGATTATTTCAGACACTCAGTGCCGACTACTACTTCGTTTAAGGTCGACATCTTTTACGTCTGCTCCAAAGGCAGTGCGCGTAAGACGTGGAAGAGATCACATTTACCACATTTGCTGGAGAGAAGACAGATTACGAATCAATACATAAAATCCGAGAGAGAGAGGAATAGTGATGATGGTGATACTGGCTGTACCCCCTTTTCAACGCGAAGACTGCGGCGTGCAACGCATTTAGTAACCATGAAAAATTCTCGGTAATTTCCGACGGTACGTATTAGGAGTATTGATGGTAAAATAAGGTGGGCGGGGGAGCAGGAGATATATACTCGGTATATTTGTCAATAGATCGCGCGCCGTTCACATACCTTTATCTTTGCCTTCACACTGTCATCATCATATTGCCATTTCTCTGCGCTGTGTGCAGAGGCCGCCAGACAGCATCCAAAATTCGCTCTTCTGACCGTGAGAACCAACAAAATCCTGCCGGTCGTCTTCAAGCATTCAGCGAACGATGTCGGCTTCGGTGCAGAGTAACGCCGAACAACGCAATGCCGCCAATGGTACCGAACCGATCCCTACTAAAGCCATTCCCCCGCCTCGCTGTGCCAGCAAGGTGCACGGGGCGCCGAAGAACCGGCGACCTGCTGCAGCGGCTACCAAGAAGGAGGCCGTTGCCGAAGAAGCAGTTTCCAAGCAGGTTATGAAGTCTGTCATGTCGGGTGGAGCTGGCTCTAAGCCCGCCATTCTCGACGCCGATCAGCTTGCGTCTTTGCTGAAGGACATTCCATCGTCGGGAGCTGCAAGCGCTAAGAGAGCTTCGTTGAACGGCAAGACCACGGAAGAATTCCACGGAGATTCGGCATTTAAAGGGTCGCTTCGAGGAGCGACCGTGTCTGCGTCGACGGGCCCCACCAAGGTGGTTACCACGGAGCACCACCGAGTCATCACTGACGAGATCGGGTGAGGCTTCAAGCATACTGTGGAGACACGTGTGGAGGACACGCAGTTTCTAACAGCGTTTATTCGAATTAGTTTCTGACACAATGCGGTAACTAAATCTGAATAGAACGAATGTGTACAGCTGCCAAAAATGTATAAATGGTGTGCGCGAGGGCCGCATTTTGTATGATTTTGAGCGTTACAGAGGAGCTAACCTGCGAGTAGTTCAAATATAAACAAGGGCTCACCAAGGCCTTCCTTAATCGTGGCCTTCGGGCAAGTTGTGTTCGCCTTAAGGTGAAGGAGAACAGAGAAGGCTGCCATCGGCCCACCTTCACCCTCCATATGAACTTTGTCGCGTCGTTTTGAAGTCTGGCGGCTTACATACAGAATCATTAACTAGAAAAAAAAACATAGAACAGCTAATCGAGGGCGAATCCAAATGCTTCCACAGAATTAGTGCCCCAGATGTCTGATCGTCGTTTATATTTTGTTTCATTTTCATTTCTGTTAGTTTAGGAATCGCGTGCGCGCTCCCTAAACTAACAGGAAACTAACAGGACTAACGGCCCCTTCCCCACACGTGTGGGGAAGGGGCCGTGGACGCGTAACCAGTCGACGCAAAAAAAGAAAAATACAGATGGCCATCAATGTGTAATAGCATTTTCAGCCCCAACTACAGACAAGGTTGAATTTAAAATTATTTCATCATCATCACCATCATCATCATCAGCCTGACTATACCCACTGCAGGGCGAAGGTCTCTCCCATATTTCTCCACTTGACCCGGTTTTGTGCTAGCTGCATCCACTTGACCCCTGCCAACTTCTTAACCTCATCCGCCCACCTACCTTTCTGCCGCCCCCTGCTACGCTTTCCTTCCCTTGGAATCCAGTTTGTTACCCTAAGCGACCATCGGTTATCCTCTCTTCGCACTACATGTTCTGCACAACATTCTTTATTAATTATCTACTTTTCAGGTACAGGGGTGAGTGTGACACCTATGCTGCCATTAATAGTAACGCGGTCTTTGGATCACACAGATTGGCGATGCGCCATGCGACTCCTCGAGTCACGTCACTGCACGCTGACCAATTAGCATGAAGCGATGTTACGCTACTGCTAACGCCACAGAATTGAAAACATTCCTTTAACAGCTATTGCTGTAGAACTGGCTTTCTTTGTGATGCAATGAGCACTGCTGCTTTGGCAAGGGCATGGAATACGCCATTAGTTTTATGGCGAAAGCCTTTAATGGCTCATGCTGACGTGGACAAAATGTGTCCCGCTTTTGCGGCGGTTCTGATTGGCCGAGGCGGGATGATGTCATAGAGGTCTTGACCAATCGTAGAGCACCACCACAGTATGCGCGAATACGTACCTTATATGGCCATATGGCAATCAGTGATCAAATACTAAATAATTAATAATAATTAATCGATTAGTTGTCAATTTGTGACAAATTAAGTAATGTATTAATTAATTAATGTCGAATTACTTCCTTAGCGGCTGAATAACTAAATAATTAATTAGCTTTTCATTAGTGCCAGTTTCGTAGCTGAATGCGGCACTCAGGCTTTCGCCTTTCACTACTTTAGTCGCTAAAGTCCCTCGTAATTTTTTTAATTTACATTCCTGCATTCAGTGAAACCATATCGCTTACACGGGCTCTTCAACTCCCAATATTTAGGTTCGATGCCCCAAAGGAAGACACGACGACCACTTCGTTCGAGGCCCACGTGCGCATGCGCATGTCACGACCGCGGGTTCCGGAGAGCAAGGCCGCCACTCCGCGCCAAGGCGAGAAGCCGCAGCGTCAAGGCGCGGTCTCGACGCGGAGCCACCAGCATTCGTCATCTCGCCGAACTACTGCTGCTGCTGATGGGGCGGCCAGCTCGCCATGTTCACACTGCAACGGAGGCGGCACTCTTGTTCACAGAGGTACTATAGGCTACTAACGGCGAAATCAGCGCAGTGCAGGTGCAGTGAGAATTAAAACAATTTTTTGGGCCATATAGTTGGTTCATTTCAATCAAAGGTAAATGAACAGTCCGAATTATTGTATCGTGCTGGTCGTAGACAAGACAGCAACGTAGCAGTTGACTGGCTCTTCAGCCGTTCTGCATCTTTTTACTTCCCCGTTCTCTCCTTCGCGCGCACGCGTCTGCACTTCGTCTTTATCACACGAATGAATGACTCGACGCAACTAGAGCCGTCGACGGCTGCTGTCTGCTGTGTATTTGCGGGCCACAGGAGAAGGCAACTTAGAGCCTACTGAACCTCTGAATTTAGTTACTGCTGGGTCCTGATACGCGTTGGTATATGTTAATTTTACCGTCAACATTGAACTTACAGTGAACGTAGGCGTGCAGTGTGATTAGAAAAGCGTAGGGGAATTTTTTTCTTTTGCTATTTACTCAAATTATTACCCTAATTAATTCGGAGAGAAACATAATTAAATACAAAGTATAAGAAAAAACAACACGCCGCTCGATCTGGGATTAAATGTCTCACGGGAAATCCCAGTTCTTTTTGTTGTTCGCCCCGCAAGTGAAACGAGAGAGGCATTGCCCAGAAACTCGCATAATTGACAACCTGTGCACAAGTTATGCACTGGTTGTCAATTATGCGGGTTTCCGGGCACTGATGCCTATACCAACCTTCCGTTCCGATGAAAATGCAACTTATATCGCCCTCACGGTTGTTGAATGTGCGTAGCGCATACACAGATGACTTCTGAAGGACCTGACACGAATACGGTAGCCGCGATGATAAAAGCACTCTAGAATGGCAATTTAGTTACGTGCGCACAGGGCGACAGCAGCCTGTTCGCACGGTGAATGGCGCGCAGCCGCTCCGCTGCCGTGATTCGCTTGTTGGGGGCAGAGTCGGTTCCTCGGCTTGTTTGAATTAATCGTCGATAAATCTCATGCGTTCAGATTATCGAGCACTTTCACTGAGCTGCTCAGATTTCTCAGGGCACTGAAGCGACGGTTCGAATTAGCCGGGAAATCGAATTAAACGACCTTATGATATTCCTTCGTATTGAGAGTCTGGAACGAGTGGATTAGGATTTCACCGACGACATCCAGGCAATGACAGAGTTCAGTCATCTGACCACCCTTCACCGGCTCGTTTCAGACGCCGTCGTGTGCGGCTGCGACCGCGCGGCGTGCTCGTGCTGTTGCTGTCGCAGCAGCAGCGACGAAGAGAGCAGCTGCTCGTCGTCCTGCTCGGAGGAGTACACAACGGATGCCTCGTTCGGACGAGGACAGTGTCTTTGTGCTGGAAGCGTCTCCTCGACATCGGTCTGTAGCGGCTGTCGGGAGCCCGAGATCGGACCCTTGCTGCACACCAGTGAGTGGCTGCTAAAGCAAAAAGTTGTTTGACGAGTTTACGCGACAGACAGCTGCTCCGTCCTTCTTTCATGTCTGTCACGCTTGTAACTACTGGAGTGGTAGTAACCAGGGGTTAAAGTCAGGGGAGTGTTGGCGGGTCTCGGGAGGTCTGAGACCCTCCACCAGTATTTAAGAGGGGTCCGAGACCCTTGCGCTCGAATGTGTTTACGAAGCAAGCTATCATTTTTTTTTTATTAGTGGTTTTCAAATCCTTTTTTCTCTATTGTTTCCGCAATTTCGCTGTGAATTTTTATGGGAACCATTAACATATTTTCGAAAACCCAAGACAGAGAACAATAATTTCTCCCCTTTGTGAAAAAAGAATGTGCGAAGCAGGCCACTAGTCACTTTCTTTCTCTCTCCCCTTCTCTTTACCTTTCGGTCTGTACTCTCACTAGTCTCACGGTCTGTGTCTTCAGTAATGCACTACGCTCAATGAACGGAGCGCCGAAAATTTATGCCAGTGGTGCTGAGGTAAAATTAAGCTTCAGTGTGACACGATGACGCAAGTAATGTATAAGGCATACAATCTTTATGATATTGACAACCCGTATGGAGCTTTGTTGCTAATAGAGTGAGGGTAAAATATGTGCACGACAAGGTGAGAGCAAGTTCAATGTGCCCGCGAATTCCCGCTGTCGCTCCTCCTGTCTATTGTCTGCAGCCGCTTCCTTTTGCGAGACCCTGGCCCGAGTACTGAGTGGTGAACAATGCGCCAGTGCCAGAAAACACCCAGGTGGACTTCAACGCACGTCATGAAGACCGAAAGTATAGCTATTCAACTCTATCCCACGAATATGCGTATTAAAATGGTGCCTGCACTTGCCGTCATATTCTTTTGCGGGGACAGCTGTGCACGCACACGCACACACAAAATGATGTATCACCTTCTGGACATTATGCGTTGTTGCTAAGTGATAGTTCTAATTGGTAGCGCTAATTAGTGGGAATATTTATTGTATTTACTCGATTTTAACAATCTGCTTTTATCACCATCACGATGGCAAAAAAAAAAAAAAAGTGTGGGGGGGGGGGGGGCACTTAGAATCGAAGAATTCAAATTTAAACTTTGCAAACATCTTCCGCATGCACGATTAAAAGGCGCTTGAACGTCAATCTGTGAGCGCCCTGTGAGCGTAGTGGCAACACCCGGTTCCGGCGTTTCGACCAATCAGATGACTCGAGGTCACGTAAGATAGCGACACTTCGATAACGACGCAAACTCGGAATACGGGCCCAGGTATCCGCAGAAACAAGTGTGACATATAGTGCGTCTTCTTTCTGTGAAGCAATTATTAAGACGAAAGCCTTTCTAGGTTCATGGTGAAAATCTCGCGTTGGCGAGACTTAACGCCTTTCCTTTCTTTTGATTACTTCGCTATGTTAACAAATTTCTGTCCGCAAAACCTTTCCGCACAACGTGTCCACAAAATGGTGTCCGCAGCAGTTTTGAGTAATTAAGAAGTGGTAGCGGTTAATGAGTGGTCAGTCGATAGAGGGTGACGTAATGTTGTGTCCGCAAAAATAATTAGGCCAATAAGTTAAGTACGTTATTAATTAGAATAACTGGTTCACAAAAAAGAAAGGCGCGCATCTTACCAACTTTGTTGGGCAAGTTGGTAAACATCCATTATTAATTTAAACAGCGCGAACAAGAAGACACAGGACAAGATAAAAGGAAGCCACAGTACAAGCGCTGACTCACAACTATGCCTAAGCCTTTACTCCGATGCCCAGATAAAAACAAATATGACGAAAACGAAACAATCACGTGAAACAGCAGCCAAGATGAGGCGGGTGGACTGCGGCAAGCGTTGAAGGAAGAGCTGCCTCAACAAACTTACTAACGTGTTTGAGATGTGTGCTTATGCTACAATAAAATAAAATAAATACTGCCTCTCCATTAAACAGAGAGTAGATGTAAGTATGAAGTGGTTACAGACGTTGCACGTTGTCAGTACGGGGCGATTAGTGTTCTGCTATGGCATATATAACTGACGTGTATATATATCATATGACATGTAGGAAGAGCAGCGCGTTCCAGTGCTCTCCGAGCGTGTATGCACACATGAGCTGACGCCGTGCAGGGATGTCTGAGCCTGTGGGATCGTGGGGCCATCCTTGGGGACGGCGTGGAGATCGTTGGTCCACACAGTATCCCTCTTACCTTCGAGCATCGGAGAACTCGTTTCGTTAAACCTCATTGGGTGTCAGAGCGACCACGTTCCGGCTCCCGGATGACGGGGAAATTAGTGCCGGATGACAGGAAATCAGTCCGGATGTTGCTCTCGGTTTTGGCTAGATGTTGCCTCAAAATCGACGACAACGAGAGCTTACACGATTTGCGGTCAAAATTAAAACAATTTTATCAGAAAATTTTTAATTCATGGAATGAAAAGACCTTGTTGAAGGCGCTATCGCGTAGCGTCCTTCTGACTTTTCCATTGTCCAGTGTCGTTTTTATCAGTAATTATAGGCAGAGAAAATGGTGGCGCAGTTCGTTATTGACAAGTGTATATTTTATTACGTTAAGCTGGTACAGCAATAAAGGCTTAGAAGATGGACAAACAGCTCAGCGGTCTTTGATGCTTTGCTGGTGGCCAGAAATGTTCAACAATCAAAGCGCTTATGAAATAATGCTTATCCTGCAGCCATTAGACCAACTACGGTCAAAACGTCATAACAGGTTACTTGAGAACGAACGCGGAAAGTGAACATAACAACGTGGTCTTCAGACGTGACAGAATCCACTACAATGAATACTAAGTGATTTCACGACGTAAATCTAACTGCACTTGGTAACTTGTGAATAGAAAGTATTTAACACAAAACTGACGATGCACGTACTTTACTTGTTTTGTTTCGTATATAGAATGTTCGTGTCTGGAGCAGTCTCCTAATAATTTCAGTTGTTTATAATGCATCAGCATGGATTAGAAGGCATTTTATTCGGGCTGTGAAGAAAGACGTGTCATTGTTACACTGTCAGTTTCTGCCAATTCAATGTAGGTTTATTGCGCTTTTTGTTATGATATTTCTTGCGCACTATATAGACGCAAAACTGCTTATTTCATTGTCTGGCGGGCTGCACGTTTGTCTACGCTAGCGTCGTGATATATTTTCTATCGTGGTATGCGTGCACGCGCGCGCGCGCGCGCGTGTGTGTGTGTGTGTGTGTGTGTGTGTGTGTGTGTGTGTGTGTGTGTGTGTGTGTGTGTGTGTGTGTGTGTGTGTGTGTGTGTGTGTGTGTGTGTGTGTGTGTGTGTGTGTGTGTGTGTGTGTGTGTGTGTGTGTGTGTGTGTGTGTGTGTGTGTGTGTGTGTGTGTGTGTGTGTGTGTGTGTGTGTGTGTGTGTGTGTGTGTGTGTGTGTGTGTGTGTGTGTGTGTGTGTGTGTGTGTGTGTTATAAATAAAGCTACACATTACAAGCTTACAAGCAATCCTCGTCCAGCGCCTAATCAGTCTAGACTCTGACGCTCCTGGAGTCACGGCCGCGGATGCATTTCAGCAGGAGCGCGTACTCCATGCGCACGCGTACTATCTCGTCCCACACCTGCTGCCATCTCTGCTCCGGAAGGTCTTGATGAAAGCAGGTGCCGGCGCAGGCTGGGCCCAATTTCTCCGAGACGTCAGTACTGTGAGCCAGAGGGCAGGACATCTGGGCCCTGGCCTCGATCAGCGACAGCCTGCACCGCGCACAACGATCACCTGTGGGTCAGAAAAGCTGCACCGCGAACAAGTGCAAGGACAAAGAAACAACTCCAAACTACAGGGACATGCGCTGACTGTACAGTCTACCAAGATTGCACAGTCAGTACAACTACCAACTAAAATGTTGGTTGGCTGACACAAAAAAAAAAAAAAAAATACTCTGGCACATATAATCCCCATGAGAGGTTGCCGAGATCATGGCCGCTCAATGGGAGCGCACTATTGAACGGCCGTGCCATGACACAGGTGGTGAACTGTACGAGTTGGAAGCGTTTAAGAAATTAATAAACATGGAAAAAACTGAACTAATTGTAAAATTGCCGGAGAGATTGGGCAGCGGAACTATATTTGGGAGACAAGGGCAAGGTTGACTACGGCCAGGACAATGGCTTTATGCGCGTGAGATACCGATATATATATATATATATATATATATATATATATATATATATATATATATATATATATATATATATATATTATATGTGTGAAGGAAAGAAGCCACCAGTCGGCGAGGCCAAGGAAAGCATTGGGGATTGTACTTTGTCTTTTTTTTAATTTTTACCTCGGTAATCGCATAAACTAGTAATTTGCCTAGGGGAAAGATTAACACAAAGTAGAAGGAAAAACAACGTGCCGATGGTGGGAACTGAATCCACGACCTCCGAATATCGCGTCCGGTGCTCTACCAACTGAGCTACATCGGCCGCTGTCTCACCTGTTACTTTCTTGGGTATTAATGTTGTCTGTATACGAACCTTGGGAATGTGCAACAGCGCCGCCCTCAACCATAGCGGTGGACGCGGAACGTCCTGTGTTACCGCCAGCGTCACGTAGAACGTGATCAAGAGCTAGGGCGAAAGCTGTGCTAGAACCCTCTTACGCTACCTATGGCTTCAAGACTGCCAGAACCGAGACCCCCGTAGGCTACAAGCAGATAAATGAAGGGGAAATGAGGGTACCCGTTATAATACATGAAGGAAAGAAGCCAACAGTCGGCGAGGCCAAGGAAAGCATTGGGGATTGTACTTTGTGTGTGTGTGTGTGTGTGTGTGTGTGTGTGTGTGTGTGTGTGTGTGTGTGTGTGTGTGTGTGTGTGTGTGTGTGTGTGTGTGTGTGTGTGTGTGTGTGTGTGTGTGTGTGTGTGTGTGTGTGTGTGTGTGTGTGTGTGTGTGTGTGTGTGTGTGTGTGTGTGTGTGTGTGTGTGTGTGTGTGTGTGTGTGTGTGTGTGTGTGTGTGTGTGTGTGTGTGTGTGTGTGTGTGTGTGTGTGTGTGTGTGTGTGTGTGTGTGTGTGTGTGTGTGTGTGTGTGTGTGTGTGTGTGTGTGTGTGTGTGTGTGTGTGTGTGTGTGTGTGTGTTGTGAATGTAGCTCGATGTAGGCCGATGTAGCTCAGTTGGAAGAGCACCGGACGCGATATTCGGAGGTCGTGGGTTCAGTCCCCACCATCGGCACGTTGTTTTTCCTTCTACTTTGCGTTGATCTTTACCCTAGACAAATTACATTACTAATTTATGTGATTACCGAAGTAAAAATTAAAAAAAAAGACAAAGTACAATCCCCAATGCTTTCCTTGGCCTCGCCGACTGTTGCCTTCTTTCCTTCATGTATTATAACGGGTACCCTCATTTCCCCTTCATTTATCTGCTTGTAGCCTACGGGGGTCTCGGTTCTGGCAGTCTTGATGCCATAGGTATAGCGTAAGAGGGTTCTAGCACAGCTTTCGCCCTAGCTCTTGATCACGTTCTACGTGACGCTGGCGGTAACACAGGACGTTCCACGTCCACCGCTATGGTTGAGGGCGGCGCTGTTGAACACTCTCAAGGTTCGTATACAGACAACATTAATGCCCAAGAAAGTAGCAGGTGGGACAGCGGCCGATGTAACTCAGTTGGAAGAGCACCGGACGCGATATTCGGAGGTCGTGGATTCAGTTCCCACCATCGGCACGTTGTTTTTCCTTCTACTTTGTGTTAATCTTTCCCCTAGGCAAATTACTAGTTTATGTGATTACCGAGGTAAAAATAAAAAAAAAGACAAAGTACAATCCCCAATGCTTTCCTTGGCCTCGCCGACTGGTGGCTTCTTTCCTTCATGTATTATAACGGGTACCCTCATTTCCCCGATATATATATACATATACACACTATGTAATGTTTCAATTTCGTACTTACTGATCATCAAAAGAAAGCATTAGAATGGGAGTTGCTGCTTTTCTAGATGGCAATTCTGCACAGCATATCGCACACTCACGTTGCATCTGCCAAGCAGAGAAGTGCCAGTCGAAAGGGAAACCGCAGTGGACACGGGCAGACAGAGGTGCTGGAACAGAATTTCTAATACATGCCTCCTTAAGAAGGAAAAACGGCGGCAGAACAATGGGAAGTGGTGTACTGTTCAGGCTCTGCATAAAATGCGCACAATGGAGAGACTGCCTGACCAGATCTGTGGAAGCAGTAGTTTAGTAGTGGAACGCTGTATACAGTGCAAATGCCTGAGTGATACCTCCAGCCTACGCGACTAACGCGAGCGCAGTCTTTGATATTTCAAAGGATGCAACATAATATGCTGGTACTCGGGAGATGGTGTCGCCAGGGATGTACATTCCTGAAATATATTGTTACAGTGTGCAGCCGCGAGATGTCGCAAGACATGCTTGAGTGCTGTATGAAAAGATGACAACGGTGAAGTTGGAGCTGGTGTGTCGGTGTGTGCACTGTTCTTCCGGAGGTGTTCCTGACATTGAAGTGTGACGCCGCCGAAAGCCTCATCAGCTTGGTTGAGTGTGCGGGATACAACTATCCCGGGCCCACCACTTGGAATTTCGAAGTGACCGCCAGCTTGTTTCTTAACTATGCCCCCCGAAGCTTCCATATATGTTCTCATGTCCCCGTTTCCCTCTGTTACTGATAGCGCCTACATTACTTGTCCTGTACACTAACGCTGTTCTGTGCATCATACCGTAGTTACCGTCACCGCCAACCACGCCTACCTTTGCAATTCTGAACTTCAGCCTCTCAACCCTAATCTTGCCCCAAAGCATCGCACTGACGGATCTGTTTCCCTTCACTGAATACAAACGTTTTCTTGTCATACCTGAGCTCCAACCTGATCATTGTGCACCCCGTTCTCGGCCACTTCCCATTCCGACCTTACTTTTGCAATGATCGCCACAGATACGTCCCCTGACCACGCATGCGCCCAACTCTTGAATTCCTGACATCTTCGATTTCGGCAACTGACCTCTCGGCCAAACTTTCGTTGTGACTCACGTACCGCATTAATACCGATGATGCCAGTCCACTATATCGCCGGCCGTATCGTGTCTCTTTCTCAGCTCCAAATCATACAAACTGAAGTGGACAAGAGGCTGGCGAACAACATTATCGAGCCCTCCAGCAGTTCATGGATATCACCTGTCATCTTTGTGAAGAAGAAAGACGACAGTTGGAGATTCTGTGTTGATTACCGCCACCTGAATGCGATCACCAAGAAAGACATTTAACCTCTGCCCCGAATAGACGCCATGCTGGATGCCTGCATGGAATTATATTTCTCAACAATTAACCTGCGTTCGGGGTACTATAGAAAACCATCAGCCCCAGCATCTATAGAGAAATGTACCAGAACGCTAGTCAGAACTGTGATAAAATAAAAAGGCAGTTTATTAATAATAATAATGGTAATATTGACACATGCCATTCATAGGCGACGAAGATTTGAACCGGCGATTCGGAGAAGACGAAGAAGCGAAACTGTGCTCCGCTTTCGTGCTGCCCTGACTGGCTGTTGGTGTCCTTCGGTGTCAGAGTGCCAGAACGCCTTCTGTGTAACGTTACGTTACAAATCTGGTGGAGGAATCGCCAGGTATCGATCCAGTCCTGCAGAATCAACCTGCCAATACGGAGCTTACCCCCGTACATCAACGCCTCGGCCGCCGCCTACGTGGAGAGCCCCCTGAATTCGGACCCCTTCCGGCTGCTACCAGAACGACGCATCCTCAGACGGCCGTCGAACCTGCTGCAATGACATCTGAGAGCAGGCTTCCCACCCACATCCTGTGTCATCAGCCGCGAACACCCCCCTCCTTTCATGGCGACGTGTTCGAGGACGCCGAGGACTGGCTTGAGAACTACGAGCGAGTTGCTCGTTACAACGGGTGGACTGATGAGCGCAAGCTCCACAACGTGTACTTCGCCCTTGAAGAGTCTGCACGGACATGGTTTGAAAACCATAAGGCTGCCTTCCCATCCTGGGCAGCCTTCTGTCGTGATTTCAAAGCCACCTTTCCTAGCGCCGACCGCCGGGAGCGAGCAGAAGCTGCGCTACACTCGCGCAATCAGCGCCCGAACGAGAGCGTGCGTATGTTCTTTGAGGACATGACACGCCTTTTCAAGCGTGCAGACTCACAAATGCCTGAAGATAAGAAACTGCGTCACCTGATGCGGGGCGTTAAACAAGAACTTTTCGCCGGACTGGTGCGCAGTCCACCGCGCACTGTGGCGGAGTTTCTCAGCGAGGCAGCGACCATGGAGACAACGCTGCAACACCGAGCCCGTCAGTACAACCGTGACGTGAACATCATTGGGTCCGACGCACCTCCTGTGCATATCGGCAGCGACATGGACGCGCTACGAAATCTCATCCGTTCTGTCGTGCGGGAGGAACTGCAAGCGCTCCGGATGCCTTGCAACACAACAGCTTTTCCTTCACTGGCTGAAGTCGTCCGGGACGAGGTGCGTATGGCAGCTCAGCAAGTTGCTGACGTTCCCCAGCAGCGCGTTCCCCACCAGACGATCGACGCGAGGCCCACCTACGCGTCCGTATTACGTAGGGCTCCCCCGCCGGATCATAGTATCAACGCCGCAGCTCCAGCAATGGAGCCGCAGGGTCCTCGCATGGAGGGACTCGCATGGAGCCGCATGGGGCCTCACTACTCCCCTCCGCCAATCTACCAGCGACCCTGTCAAGTATGGCGGCCCCGGGACCGTCGCCCCCTGTGCTATCATTGCGGGGAAGCCAGTCACCTTTACCGGGCGTGCCCGTACCGCCGCGTCAACATGCGGTGTTTCGCCTCGGAGGAACTCCACCCTCGGAATGACGAACGGCCTACTGAGATTGCAAGCGACCTTGCAGCGCGACAGTATCCCGTAACGTCCGGTTACCAAGAGCGTCGGTCTACGTCCCCGACGAGCTACCGCTCTACAAGTCCCCATACTTCCCGACGCCGCTCCTCTCCCAGCCCTAGCCGGGAAAACTAATACCAGCGGCCTTCGGAGGCAGGGTCGCTGATGTCGGGAAATGTGAAGATCCTCCGTCATCGTCAGGCCGACCCGACGAGATTTCGCTTGTGTCAGGTAGCGACAGCATCCGGCATACTACCTCCGATTTATGTGTAACGATTGATGGAGTGGATGTCACCGCGTTACTCGACACTGGTGCCGATTATTCAGTAATGAGCCGTGGTCTCGCCCGAGAATTGAAGAAAGTTTTGACACATTGGTCCGGCCCGAAAATTCGCACGGCGGGAAGTCACTTGATCGAACCTGCAGGCAAGTGCACAGCGCGGGTCGGCATCCGTGGTTTTGTGTATGTCGGAGAATTTATCGTGCTTCCTGAGTGTTCGAAAGACTTGATCCTCGGTCTAGACTTCCTGCAGACCAACGGCGCTGTCATTGACCTGAAAGAAGCGCGTGTTTCCTTTTCGACGAAACGAGCCGTGGCGCGCATTGAAAACGAAGATCCGGGTCTGAACGTTTTGCGTATAGTCGACGATGACGTGAGGGTTCCGGCACGTTCTATTGTGTTGGTTCTTGTAAAGCATGACTTATTCCACGATTACGAGGGCATCGCGGATGGGCACCTTCCGCTACTACTCGAGAAGGAATTAGCCGTTGCTCGAGGACTCGTACAACTCCAGAACAGTTGTGCTACTGTCCTCCTGACAAATTTTGCTTAGGAGATGCGGCATCTCGCCAAGTACACGGCTGTTGCCGTCCTTCACGATGTTACTGCCTTGCCTCATTTATGCACCACCGGAGCGAACCCTAAAGAGGAGGCCGCACCTTGTCATGCTCTGCAGACCGTTAAAATTAACCCCGACTTGAGGCCCGATCAGAGGAATCTTCTTTCGGCTCTTCTGAGTGATTTCGCAGACTGCTTCGCCACAGGCTCTAAGGTTGGTCGTACTCCTGTCGCCAAGCACCGAATCATCACCGATGAGACCACGTTACCGGTATGCCAGCGCCCGTACCGGGTTTCTCCTAAAGAACGTGACGCCATTAAAATGCAAGTGGATGAAATGCTTGCGGACGACGTGATCCAGCCTTCGACGAGCCCATGGGCATCGCCAGTGGTCCTTGTCAAAAAGAAAGATGGCACCTTGAGATTCTGTGTCGATTACCGAAAGTTAAATAACGTGACTAAAAAGGACGTCTATCCGCTGCCCAGGATTGATGATGCCCTCGACCGACTACGCGACGCCAGGTACTTCTCCTCATTAGACCTCAAAAGCGGATACTGGCAAATTGAGGTGGATCAGAGAGACCGAGAGAAGACTGCATTTGTGACGCCCGACGGCCTATACGAGTTTAAGGTGCTTCCGTTTGGTCTTTGCTCTGCACTGGCCACGTTCCAACGTATGATGGACACGGTTTTATCAGGTCTGAAGTGGCAGTCGTGCTTGGTGTACTTAGATGATGTCGTTATTTTCTCGCCTACTTTCGAGCAACACTTGGACCGGTTGCGCATCGTGCTTCAAGCACTCAAAGGCGCGCAACTAACGATCAAGCCTGAGAAATGCCACTTTGCTTTCAAGGAACTACGCTTTCTCGGCCATGTTGTCAGTGCACAGGGCGTTCTCCCTGATCCCGAAAAGACTACCGCAGTGTCAAATTTTCCACGCCCCACCGACAAAAAGGCACTTCGACGATTTCTAGGTCTTTGTTCATACTACCGACGCTTCGTCCAAGATTTTTTTAAGATAGCTGAACCACTGACAGCACTAACCAGAGAAGACATACCCTTCCTGTGGGGAGACGATCAAGAACAAGCCTTCCAGGAGCTTAGAAGCCGCCTACACAGACCCCCAATACTCGCCCATTTCGATGAAGACGCCGCAACCGACGTACATACTGATGCCAGCAACGTTGGCCTCGGCGCGATACTCATTCAGTGGCAAGGCGGAATAGAACGGGTTATCGCCTACGCGAGCCGAACACTCTCACGATCAGAGACGAACTATTCGACAACAGAGAAGGAGTGCCTTGCGGTAATCTGGGCCATCAGCAAGTTTCGACCATATTTGTATGGACGACCCTTCCGTATTGTCAGCGACCATCATTCCTTGTGCTGGCTGGCAAGCCTTAAAGACCCGTCTGGACGCTTAGCTCGTTGGAGCCTCCGTCTTCAAGAGTATGACGTCACTGTTGTGTATAAGTCGGGACATAAACACCAAGATGCGGACTGTTTGTCACGCGCGCCATTGGACTCCACTGCAGTGGAAAACGCCGACGATTTTCCCTTTATTGGGGCCATTACCCAATCACATATGGCTGACCTTCAACGCAAGGACCCGGAGCTGGCGCCGCTCATCGATTATCTGGAAGGACACGGTGGTAGAGTACCGCTTGTTTTTCGTCGTGGCTTGCAGTCATACGCTTTACGAAGTGGAGTTCTCTACAAGCGCAATTTTGAAAGATCCAAAGAGACATTTCTACTCGTAGTGCCTACGCACCTACGGCCTGACATCTTAAGCGCTTGTCACGACGAACCGTCCTCCGGCCACTTGGGAGTTAGTCGTACGCTTGCAAGAATTCGGGAGAAATACTATTGGCCGAAATTATTACCTTCAGTGCGATCTTACGTAAAAACCTGCCGTGATTGTCAACGCCGAAAGACTCCACCCGTGAAACCAGCTGGATTTCTTCAGCCGATCGCTCCACCGAAAACTCCTTTCCAACAAGTGGGGATGGATCTTCTTGGTCCTTTCCCGAAGTCAAGTAATGGAAAGCGTTGGATTGTTGTCGCGACGGACTACTTGACCCGATATGCTGAGACCGCGTCGCTCACAAATGGAACTGCCGCCGAAGTCGCAGAGTTTTTTGTCCACGACATTGTGTTGCGTCACGGCGCTCCGGCTGTTATCATTACCGATCGCGGGGCAGCTTTTACGGCCCGCCTGACTAAGGCTGTACTGAACCTTACACACACTAGCCATAGACGGGCCACGGCATACCACCCACAAACTAATGGCTTGGTGAAAAGGCTAAACAGAACTCTGGCTGACATGCTGTCTATGTACGTGGATATAGAGCATAAGACCTGGGATAAAATCCTCCCATATGCCACGTTCGCATATAATACGGCACTTCAGGAGACGACGCGGCTCACACCCTTCGAGCTTGTCTTCGGCCGTCGAGTGACCACTCCACTGGATACAATGCTGCCCGTATACACCGACGACGAAGATGAGCTTGACCTGGACATCGCTAGTTTTACCCAGCGTGCGGAAGAAGCACGGCAGCTGGCAAGGCAGCGCATATACCTACAACAGCAACTAGACGCTGACCGTTACAACAAGGGACGGCGCTTCGCTGCCTACGAGCCTGGAGACTATGTCTGGATTTGGACGCCCGTTCGTCATCGTGGGCTGTCTGAAAAATTGCTGCGCCGGTACTTCGGCCCATATCGTGTCCTCCGCCGCCTCAGCGACGTTACTTACGAAGTTGAATCCGCGACCCAAGATCCCTCAAGCCGCAGACGACGCAAGTTCACTGATGTTGTACACGTCGTCCGGATGAAACCCTACCACGATCGCCCCGCTGACTATTCTTGAGACTGATGGTGCCCCGTTTTGTGTTGTGGTATCCCACACCAACCTAGCATAACATCTGTAAGCTCATCGCATCAAGCAGCATTTGCAGCATCGAGGCGATGCTGCCAAGAAGGGGGGCAATGACACATGCCATTCATAGGCGACGAAGATTTGAACCGGCGATTCGGAGAAGACGAAGAAGCGAAACTGTGCTCCGCTTTCGTGCTGCCCTGACTGGCTGTTGGTGTCCTTCGGTGTCAGAGTGCCAGAACGCCTTCTGTGTAACGTTACGTTACAATATGATAATCAAATTATGCCGGGAAGCGCTTGCCACTGGGAGATAAGTTGAACTGCCAGTATACTTAACTGCAGAACGTTCGGTGTGCTGTTCGAGGAAGTGCGGAAAGCACACAACTGATGGTATGAAGGAAAGGACCAACTAGTGCGAAATATCGCCGACCAAGCATTGCGCAATAAAACAAAGGCAGCACACGCACGCGCAAGAGAGGACGAGCACTGACTCTCAAGTCCATGTGGACTCCTGACAGAAAAAAAAGGCGTACAAGGACATGAACAGATAGAATAAATTTTAATATCCAACGGATAAGGCGATCTGCACATCCCCCGACACGCAGTTCAGGGGGCGGGCGCCGCCACCTCAGACACAGGCAGGGAGGACTTGGGTCCAAGCAGCCTCTTCAGCCTGTTGGACGAGCAGGAACTGGAGCTCAGGGTCCGAGCTGCGCATATTATGTGGTCGAGGGTCCCTTTCGCTTCATAAAGATTACATTTATCGCTCCTGGCCTCGGGGAACATGTGGTTCGTCATAACTGGGTGCGGGTACGTATGTTTGCAGTCGCCTCCACGCTACTGCTTGTCTAGTTGATTAATTTCGGGTCTGGGGGGGGGGGGGGGGGGATACCAGTCTACGATACAATCTATAATGCTGCGTGATCTCCCTATATTTTAGCATGCGCTCTCCACTCCCTCGGCCATCGAAGGGCCATGTAGCGGCTCGGCGGTAGAGATCTCGAGCCAGCCCATGGGCCGCCTCGTTGCCGGGGACGGCTTCGTGCGCCGGAGTCTAAATTATCTGAATTTTCCTATCCAACTTTCTCTGGCCTAGGATTCTGGCCGCTAAGGGCGAGATACTTCCCTTGCTAAAATTTTGTATGGCAGTTTTGCTGTCACTGATAACAAACTTCGCTTCCGTTCCGACGCGAGCATGGAGGAAGGAAACATGCCATTCCCAATGCATTGGAAAACGTGTGGCGGAAGTGACGTCAAAATTTAGGGTTAGCCAAGTCGGGCCATTAGCAACGGCGACGCTGTTGCTATGAGAACTCGGGCCACTAGCAACAGCGTTGCTAAGGGCCCCAGGTACGTGAGCGTCGCGGAGAAAGAAAATGCGGAGGGTAAAGGAGGAGGAGAGACGTTGCAGCATCCGGTCGCGGCGCGTCCGCGCCGGCTTCAAAAAAATGACGTCAGGGCGTCTCCTAAGTTCTTTCCTTCCTCCATGGACGCGAGTTAACGCGATCGCAATTTTCTTGGATATACTTATATGCTCCGCCCGCGCAAAGTGGCAGCTGTTACGGGATTGCCCCGTACGACCGCTGCTACCGTAGGTGCGACAAAGTTGCACGCATACAGCGTGCATGAGCGTTGAAAATTAAAATAAATTAAAAGCCCATAGAACAGCAGTCATCTTTGGTCAATGCAAAAAAAAAAAGAAAAGATCGTCTCGATTTAAGGGGCGCCTTGAGAAAAGACAAGGGTGTGAGCACACCCTCTTAGAAGGAATGTAGGAAAATCGCGGTGTTACTTTCAATGTAGGACGGAGTTGAAATTGAGGTATTGACCATTTAAAAGCTTAATAGCAGGCTTCTTCGCAAGGCATTTTCCAACCGAAAACTGTGCTTACAAATAGCCCTCTCGTGGTAGGGAGATGCCCATCTCATTGAAATGAATCTTATTTTGACAAAAAGTTTGGAAAGTTACCTGTCTATAGGGTCAGTTAGAAACAACGTAATTACACTTTACTCAATTCAAAAAAAAAAAATCCTACATAAGAAAATACAATAAACTGCATATTTTTCGTTTACATTCCTACGGCTACGCTTAGGAAGGCGCCAATCACAACTGAATTATTGACCTGCCTTACAACTTTGGCAAAAGTCAGTCGTATATTTATCTGCTGTTTTTAAAAGTATGACAATCGTTTTTAACATTTCAAATGTGTTACTTTCTAACCTCTGCGCAGACCAGTAATTTATTCTGTTATTTGCAACCGCTTGTGTATTTATTCAGTCCTGGAATGACACCATTGCCGCCGCCATTGCAAGTAAAGGCGTGGTACTTCTCAAGCTAGCGTTCCTGCTGGTCTTTTTCACCACGCTTCAAGCATCGTGTACAGGGCTGAATAAAGGGTTTTGAATTTGAATGCACCAAGCACAAATCCAGTAAAGGTCCCATTCCGCCAACCTGACCTTCCATGGTCAAACTGAGACTTAGCCCGCCTAGCGGCAAGTCTATGTGCATAGCCACATGGCTAACTGGCTATTTTACTAATTATGCGCCTTAATTAAATGCACTTAATCGTGATAAAGTTGAACTTTACCTTACATCATTAAGACATATATCGTTGTACAACTAATGTTGAGCATAAGTGCACTGAACTATACTCGCTCCTATAGTTGCTGTTAATTGGTTAATTCTGATAAAAAATTACTTTATAGCATCAAGTCATATATTATTAGATAGCTTACATAGAGTACAAGTCTACTACACTTATTGCATACCTTAAATAATTACCAGTAGTTAACTGATATTAAATATTAAACTTACGCTACAATGTTTTCATATATCGTTGAAAATGTTTCGACGAGTAGAATCCGAAAATATATATAGATACGACTCGATCTTGGGTGTAACCAAGATTAAACTGCTAAGATTTTCTTTTTTTTTTTTTTTTGAGCGAGAAATTCCAATTTGACCTTTTGGCTCAGCTCCTTCTATGGCACCGCGACCTTAAAGGGCTATAGACACCAAATTTTGGTGGCATTTTTCTTCTTAATGATGCGTAAGTCATTCTTGTATATCGTTCCGCACGCAGTTTTCGCTTACGACCGCTAAATAATTTATAACTGAATTTTCTTTTCTCACCAGTCTCGTTTTCTATATCCACTTTCACTCCCATCTTCCTTCCTTCCCTTACGGCGCGGTTCAGGTGTCCACAGAGCAAGTGTGACAGATACTGCGCTTCCTTCCTATGAACCAATTGTTGTTGTTGTTGTTGTTGTTGTTATTATTATTATTATTATTATTATTATTATTATTATTATTATTATTATTATTATTATTATTATTATTATTATTATTATTATTATATCCGAGCGATGGCTGTGACGTCAGAATCATGCATTGATGCGCGGCATGAAAAAAAAAAAGCGATATAATCTTTCATTCTTCCCGCAATGATTCCTGTTCTTGAGGCAGGCTGGCTTTGTCAATAGTGAATGCAAATGACACAGCAGTGATTATATCGCTGTAATTTGATCCCCAGCGTAGCTTACTTATTTTGTGACGTCACTGTGACGTCACAGTCATCGCTCGGCTGTTGACACCGAAACCGAAACATGTGAAAAAAGAAATTCGGCTATAAATTATTCGGCAGTCGTAGGCGAATATGACATGGCGATCCGTGTACAGTATTTCCTAGGCATCATTACAAATGATAACACACGAAGACAAAAATTAGGTGTCTATAGTCATTTAAGGCAGCTGCCTTATTGGGAACTGGACTGTGGGAGACACCTGCAGCCTGCAGCACCTGCTCGCAAGGCAAGCACTTGAAACGATAATATATATATATATATATATATATATATATATATATATATATATAATATACATATGTGTGTGTGTGTGTGTGTGTGTGTGTGTGTGTGTGTGTGTGTGTGTGTGTGTGTGTGTGTGTGCGTGCGTGCGTGCGTGCGTGCGTGTGTGTGTGTGTGTGTGGTGTGTGTGTGTGTGTGTGTGTGTGTGTGTGTGTGTGTGTGTGTGTGTGTGTGTGTGTGTGTGTGTGTGTGTGTGTGTGTGTGTGTGTGTGTGTGTGTGTGTGTGTGTGTGTGTGTGTGTGTGTGTGTGTGTGTGTGTGTGTGTGTGTGTGTGTGTGTGTGTGTGTGTGTGTGTGTGTGTGTGTGTGTGTGTGTGTGTGTGTGTGTGTGTGTGTGTGTGTGTGTGTGTGTGTGTGTGTGTGTGTGTGTGTGTGTGTGTGTGTGTGTGTGTGTGTGTGTGTGTGTGTGTGTGTGTGTGTGTGTGTGTGTGTGTGTAGATCTTTCAGGGCCCCTGGAACTAAGCCGCTGTTGGACTATGGGCAGAGCACGGTACGGGGCAGAGCGTACGGCGGCTTCCATGACCAATGGCAGCAGTCTTTGGCATTTTTATCAAAAGGTATGCGTGAGAGGGCTCCGGCGAACGACACCAGCCTGAGTGCGTTGTTGTCAGCCTCCAGGCGACGAGCTTCGTCAGCTAATTGGCTCCTTTCGGTGAGCAGCCAGACCACGCGGCTGCTGGCGTGGCGTTCCGTTTCGACCAGCTCACACTGTTCCTGCTCCAGCTGGGTCACCTAGTGGCAGCAATGAATAATGATGTAGAAGAGTGGCTGAGTCATATTATAGGCACCGCCTCTCTTCCTCAGGGAACTACGAAACTACCGTGCACCGCGCCATCTTCTTTCCCACACCTCACCAGACGTGCTAGAACTTACGCACCCCCTGCCCCGACTCTCACAATAACACGAGCTGCCCATTGGAGCAAGCTACAAATGCGCACAGCCCCCATACCCCATCCTTCTCCACCCCACTTTACTGATCAGTTTCCTTCTTCTTGTAAGCTCTGTGGCGAACCTGGTGACTTTCTACACACATTACCCGAGGAAACTTTGATGAGGCCCCTTTGTTTTATCGATGGTCCATATCAGCAGGCCACGTACTAGGCAACTTTTATGCAGTGCTAACACCAGTCGGAACCATCCCTTTTGAACCAGCGATCAGACACTCGAACACATATATTGAAGTTTTCTATCAATTGATCATATGTCTCCTCTAGGGGTGTAAAACCGGTGAAGACACTAAACACCACTGAGTGTACAAGACCACGGCGTAACCCCTTACTAGGACTAGCAGTGGGCCTCTCTCAATAAAAAAGACGGCAGAACCGAACTTATGACTCCCCTTTTCTACTTCATCAAAGAATTGAGCATCACCTAGGAAGGCCGACTACATTAGGCCAGTCGGTGTATGTTCTCGAATGAAAAACCCAATAATACTACCGCCGCCGACACATATCTTCAGAAGTGAACACAAGCTCGGCGTTCTCAAACGCCGACTTCAACCCCTTGAACCGTGACACTAAGCTTTTTTCATACAACTCGATCATCAGGAAACGCGTTAATATTATCTGTCGTCTCCATCCCGTTAATTAGTTGGGCTAACTATACCTCGAAGCGGTCCAAGGTACAGCAGCAGATTCGTTTTGTCATTTCCGCGATTTCAAAGCATCTCCAGCTAGACTCAGAGACACCATTGCCATGAGCAAAAATTTGCCCGATGTGCTACCTTATTTCAACATTCTACATTGAAGGGCCAAACTTAGATCGAAGGAGAATGTTGTGGCAACGAGATCTACAGAACAATGGAATGTCACTATTAGAACCAACTATGAAAATCAGGCGCTACACTTTCTCATGCCAAACATTTTAAACAAATAAAACCTAAGCAACATATCTTCGCACGGAATTGAACGGCGGTGCAAAACGGAAACGGACAGACAAGAAGGGGACACCACATGCGCACCATTTTCGCACCTTGCGTCCAAAAAAGTCTAAAATGCATTTTGTTCAGGCGAACATGTAAAAGTTCGCCTGGACTGCAAGCGCAACAATGGGAGCCTACCTCGAACCGAACCTCCTGCAACAGCTTTCGTAGCTCGAATCCCTTGGTGGCAGCGTCAGAGTCCTGCTGCTTGAAGTCTTCGACCCTCTTCTTCAGTTTTTCGACAGTCTGGCGAAGCTCCTCATTCTCCTTTGCCAGCATTCCGCACTTGACATCCATCTGCGAGGACTGGTGTTCCAGCGCCCGCACCTCATCCCTAGTTTTCAAAATGCTTTGCTCCATTAGAGCTGCTTCCCGCTTCAGCTCACGAAAGGTCGCAGACTCCTGGCGAGTGGCGTCTCGACGGAGTTGCTGCAGTTTTATATTGATGGCCTCCAGACGCGTCTCCAGCCGATACCTCTTGGATTCCATACTGGCAATTTCCTCTTCCATTTGAGCGTCTCTTTGCTGACGAAGTGAGAGTTCTTCCAAAGCCATCGTGATCGTATTTACCGCTGAGTCATAGTCGAAGCTGTCGATGTCATTCGACATTATTCTAGGTCAGACGTCGAGCAAGTAGCACAATCCGGTTTCTTCAACAGCTGCGGTATAAGTGCCGTAACTAAAAGGCAAATAATGGGGCTTTTTAACACATTTAAAGACGTTGCACTTTGGGAGTAGATTCAGAGGCGCCCACACCAGCAAGTCAGCAGACAATCGTGGAAGCAGAACGAATTCGACTTAACGCACGATGTTTGAAAAGGATGTGGAAGTTAACGCGCCAAGTGTATTTATAACTGCTATAGCACATTTGAATGGGCCGATATTAAAAATTACTCTACTTGCGCAGTGGCTGACTCACGAGCCAAGTGCGCTCTGTCAACAAAAACCGGAACTGTTCTCTCGTCTGCTAGTTTGTGATGTACTCAATAAAATTTTGTTCTCAATTCACCATTTTATATAATTACTTAATTTAAATTGTATTTAGAAAAAGTGAAAGAAAATTAAGTTCTAACTTCTTTAAGTATTTTAGTTTAGTGTATGAAAGACTGAAGCGCCAATGTTTCTTTTTCGCCACCGCTGTCATGGCTGCGATGGTTGGTCCGTGACCCGGGTCCGCGTGCGTAGTTCGTTTTAACACTCTGCTGGGTCGCTTTTTTTCGTCCGGAGATATTTGTTCAGGGCCTTAAAATGGTGAGTGTGAGTTTTGGTGATTCATGCGAGTTCTTACTCACTCTGACGTGGCTTGACCGAACTTCGTGTTCGTCTTTGCGTTCCCAAACATCTGCAGCCCGGTGGAAAACGGAAGAAATTCATCGACAAGAAGAACGCGGTCACTTTCCAGCTGGTCCATCGAAGCCAGAAGGACCCTCTGCAGGCCGACGAAACAGCACCCAAACATGTCCTCCTCGAAAAGCGAACGGGCCGACCGTTTCAGGGAGACGACAGGCCAGGCCACGTGAGTAGACTAGTACTACTGCGAACACGATCTTGTCATCTGCGTACCTACGCGTTATTCAAATCCCACCGCTGTCCCTTTCGTATTTGAAACGATGTAATCTGCACGGGCATTAAGCAGAAGCTGAAGGATGGTGCCTTTAGGTTAGCTTCCGTGTGAAAAAGAAAATTTACTAACCGATCTGAAACTTCTCACCTAAACTGGCCTTCCCTCAGCAGTGGGTCCCCGGTAGAGCACTACACGGGCCCGCTGGCTCGAAAGAGGCCGGGCACGGCCCGTTCTCGCGGTCCAGGCCAGGGCTTGAGCTGTACTGCCGGACATTGGCTGGGTCTGAAATTACGGTGCTATAGTTGCGTGTCGGGGTCGGGCTTATGCCCGTACATGGAGGGAGGAATTTGATTCGTTATTGTATAGTGAAGTACACTTGTTGCTTTACAGCATCAACACCAAGAAGTTGCTATACTGATTATTTGCTTTTACCCCGCCGTGGTACTGCAATGGTTTCGCTTGACTACTGAGCGGGATACCCGGGTTTTATCGTGGCCGTTTTTCGATTGAGGCGGATGATGATGAAAACTTTAGTACCCCGAAAGAGGGAACCAACCAGAAAGTAGGTTGCAAAGCTTTAGAGGAGGTGGCAGGGATCTCTTGGGACGCTGCGGCCTCAAAGTGCAGCGCCCTTATGCTATGCGGGGTCAGTGCACGTTTAAGAATCCCGGGCGGTTGAAATGACCGAGCCTTCCACTTTGGTGTTGCTCATAACCGTCGTTGCCTTGGGACGAACACAAACCCTTTTGCTTTTCGTTTCTATTGAAAGGCAACCAGATCAGCCATGAATTCAAACTGGGAAATAGTGTTGGTTAAAAAACTAGGAGGTCACATAAACTCGGCCTTTAAGGGTTCGCAAAAGTTGCGTGTATTGGGGATTGGATAGCTCGGCCTTGGCCCGAGGCAAAGAGCTTCCAAGCGGTTCGAGTTCAGCCCATGGCAGGGTGGTACAGGCTTTTATCGAGCTGGCCCGAGCCTATGCACAGCTCTGATATAATTCCATTTGCTGTGAGTACACTTTAATATTGTCACGGGGCAGCAAGCCAGTGCCAAGAGAACATAGTGGATGGCAATTAGGTGATCGATGGGATCAGGCCTATCCGTGGCAACTCTCAGACATTGCGGGCCGTATTATATGACTGATAGGAAATGCAGTGTAGCACATAACACATGTATGGAGCCTTTTTCATTTGTTTCTTGGAACTTTTCCTTGATGTTATCTGTGTTCATCTTCACATTGTTCAAAAGGCTGTTTGGGCAAACATGCCTCATTGTTACTTCCTTCGAGCTCCATTGGGGGAAAAAAAAAAAGGAACAAATTTCTTCACACATTTGCAATTTCAGCTTCTGCTAGTTATTTATTTGTGTAGTAGTAGTGTACATGCTCACAGTGAGCAATTTGCTGTGTGCTTGAGTAGTACATTTGGAAGTTCTCAAGTTGTAGTTTTTTTAAATATAATGAGTACGTTGGAAAGCAGCTTGCATTTTTCTCCATGGACATTGATACATTAGTAGAGGTTCCCTGGGCTGTTCAACGCGATAGCGTTAAAGGCTGCATTTTCCAAAAAATTCTGCCGTCAGCATTGTTAGCGTTTTTAACGTTGAGTAAGTTGAGAATCATAAGCATACTTCTGGCAGGATTTGTGACGTCATGAGACTGCGGGACATGGCCGAGTTTGGTAGCTCCTTTCAGATGGGAATGGAACCCACTGGATCCTTGCATCCTGAGTAACACGCACTATTGCTAGGCCATACAGGCACGTTTGCGCAGCATAAATTAAGGAATTAGCGGTTAAGCGAGTGGCAAAGTGCATGTACAGGGGTAGTTAAAAGTTTCCAGGCCTCAGGGTCTGCTTCTGAGCAGCATAGTTAGGCAGCTACGACGCCCCCAAATCTGAAAATATCTGTGGAGGCTAGAAGAAGCGTGCCGACCATCAGCGAAACCTGTGGCCTGGGAACTTTTGACTACCCCTGTACACAAATAAAGAGCTGCAGACCATTAATGCTGTTGTGTCAACCCTTAAGGGTGGAGCTTAGTGTCCCTCCAATTTGTTTTCTTTTGATGCATTAGTGGTGCAGGGGAAGAATTTCTCATAGTGTCACTTGAGTCGCTGTTTGTACACTTGATGCATTCAGGTTAATCAGCTGAGCAGATGCAACATTCACTGGCCTTATGTTGCAATTTTGAATTTTCCAGGTGCCAGCGTCTGATGAGAAGAGGAAGGAAGAACAGCGGAAATATGGCATTTACTTTGACGATGACTACAACTACCTCCAGCACCTCAAAGATGTCAACGTTGTTGCAGACTGGGAGCCAGTTGTCCATAGAGTCCGCATTCCTGCAGCCCCCTCCAGTGGTGATGCCAAGGTCAGTTGAGTTTCAGCATCAAAACAGCATTTGCATGGAATGATTTTACACGCTCAGGGAAAACAAAGATAGCGAAAGGAAATGATTGTATCTTCGACATGCAAAGTGCAGAATCCTTTCGTTATGTCAAGTGTTCCTCATTCCCAGCCTTCTGGAACAATTTGTGATGTGTAATCAACATTCCTGATCTTCCTCTTGTACTTTCCATTGGCCCGGTTGTCAGTCTTACGCAGTGCATATGCTGCAAACATGTTTTGAATCGGTGTTACATAGAAACCAGCCTTTGAAAACATTACCATGAAACGACAATCCTAATAGCTTTTATGTTTTAGGAAAGTCTTCAGTAACTAACTTCCAGAGTTTTGATCCTGTATGCTTGTAATCGTGCAGAGGTTGCTCTGATTCTCTTTTGCTTTTTTGTGAGTTGTAGTTTAGTGGAGTTTGTCTAATGTAACCTGTTCCCAGGCAAACAAAGAAATCAGGCTACCCTCCTCAGTTTTCCAATCCACGGTTGAAGAAAAGGAGGGCTTGCTGAACAAAGCAGCCCCGCAAGTGGGTGAGGCACTTCTAGCTTAACTGGCTCTTTCGATGCTTTATTGGAGTGCTGAGCTTTTGGAAATTTGAAGATTGCTTTGTTTGTCTGCAGGACCACGTCCGGATTGGGATCCGGATGTTGTGGCTGCTTTAGATGATGACTTCGACTTTGAAGATGAAGAAAATGTTCTCGAAGACGATTTCATTCAGCTCGCTGATGGTGTTGTGGATCCTGCTGATGTTGAGTAAGTCACCAGGAAAGAACCGGGTGCTGATTGTTTCTTGGCTTGTACGGCTACAGAGAACCAAGCCAATGCTTTTAGCTGGCAGCTTCATTTCACCTATTGCTTCTTTCTGTGATACTGCAGTGATGGGGCGGAGACGGACAGTTGTGATGACGAAGACGAAGATTTCGAATCTGCTGAAGGAAGTGAGGAGAGATTCTCCTTTGCTGAAGAAGAAACGCGGTCAAGGTTTACGAGCTACTCAATGTCGTCTTCAGTGATCCGAAGATCTGAAGGGCTCAAGACCCTCGATGAGCGTTTTGAAGAGGTAGTTTCAATGACTATTCAGTGCACTGACTATTTTTCATAAAAGAGAATGCTGCGGAGTGAACGTTAGAATACAGTGCCATCTTTTTTTGCACTTGTAACAACAGCATTCCTACAATATATTAGTTAGTGAATGTCAGCAGTTGCTACTGCATAGAAAAAGAACAAAAAAACAGGCTGACAGATGAAATTGTTTGATGTCGTTCTTGGGCGCACGTGTTTGCTCACTGTGTATTTATAACAATTCATTGCTGATGCCTTTTGTTTTTCTCATCTTGTCCAGATGTTTAAACAGTATGATGACTTGGAAGTTGGAGCACTGGATGGCGAGGAGATAGAAGGCTTTGTTCAACCCGATAGTGAGATCATGAAGACACTAGTAGAGGAGTTTCAGCACATGAAGCAACTTCCGTGAGTAATCCTTATCAGCTCATCTTTTAATTTTCCGCTCAATGCTACTGCATTTCAAGAATTACGGGAAAAAAAATCTCTTGTTGGCTATTTGTACTTAGAAGTGATAGTGATTCTGTGGAATGCGCAAGCTACTTGACAGTTTCAATGTAATGGAAGGAACAAGACCTTTCACATCAGTTCTTAGGTTTGATTTAGCTTACAGGGTTTAACGTTCCATAGCGAGTGCCCTAACCACTGCTGCTCCATGGTGGGCTCAGTTGTAAGCTTAGGAGATGTTATGCATAGGTTGGAATTCTAGCTACGGCCTTGGTATTTGTTGTTTACAGATAGCTGCAGACAAGGCAAGCGTATAAACATTACAGTAAAACCCCGTTAATTCGGATTTCGCGGGACCGGAGAAAATGTCCGAATTAACCGAATGTCGAATTATCGAGAGGGGCAAAAAAAAACGCAACAAACTGTCCCACACCAACATACCTTTATTTTTTGAAAAAATCCGTTATAGATGTCTGCTTTGTGCGAGAAACTTGCATCGCAACTACTATCTTACGCACCTCTGCCAAATGGTGCAGTGCACGTACGCTGTCTGCAGAGCCTGCACAAATGTCCTCCAGAACGCTCAGGGCGTCAACAGCTTCCGTCACGGTGTGATGCGGCAGTTCATCGCATGCATCGTCATCGTCTTCGGAACTGGGCTGTTCGCTTCCTAAGGCTTCTGCGATGATTTCACCGTCGGTGAGGTGGCCAGCAACGACAACGTCACTGTCGATAGCGACATAATCACTCAGCCGAACATTCGATGGCAGAACGCTTTCGTAGTCTTCATCATCTTCATTGGCATCGAGGCCGTCCACACCGATGGAGTCGTTGCTATCACCGAAACCACTATGTCGGAAGCAGTTGGCGATCACTGCAGGTGGTGTGCCTCTCCACACATGCACCAGTATGTGTAGTGCACTTAGAAGTGTGACGTCATACTTGCGTCCAGCTTCCGTGCATAAGAGCATACGTTGAAGCACCTGCTTCCTGTACCGGCTCTTCAGGTATTGAATAATTCCCTGATCCATCGGTTGGAGGGAAGCAGTGGTGTTGGGTGGCAGGAAAAGTAATTCAATGTTTTCGAGCCCGGACATATTGCTGTGTGCACTGCAGTTGTCAACGACAAGCAGCACCTTGCGTTTTTGGACTGAAAAGCCGCGGTCAAGTTGTCGTAGCCATGCTTGAAATATCTCCGACGTCATCCAAGCCTTTTTGTTCGCTCGGTATTCTACCGGCAGCTGCTTTATATTCTTGAAGCACCGCGGCTTTTGAGATTTCCCAATAACCAGCAGTGGCAGCCGCTCCGTGCCGGTCATATTCGCAGCAAGCAAAACTGTCACTCTGTCCTTACTCCGCTTGCCGCCGACACACGGGTCCCCTTTAAAAGTGATTGTCTTATCAGGCAGAGCCTTGTAAAAAAGTGCCGTTTCGTCTGCATTAAATACATTGCAGGGCTCATAGGCAGCAAGGCGCCTCGGAAGCTGAGCCCTCCAATCGTTCTCGACGCTTTCATCCACAGCGCCTTTTTCGCCGCAGACACTACGGAAGACTAGATTATGCCTTTTCTTAAATCGGTCAAACCATCCTTCTGATGCACTGAAGGCTTCAATGTCCATCATTAGTGCGTACCTTTCTGCTTGTGCACAGATGAGGGGTCCACTCAAGGGCAGCTGTGCATTTCGCGTGTCAGAAATCCACCGAAGTAGTGCCTCTTCTAGCTTTGGGTGCGCTGCTGTCCGGAGTCTTTTTCGCTTGTCGCTGAACTTCTGTCCGTCGTAGGCTTCGAAAATCTGAGCTTCATTTTTTATGTATGAGCTCAGCGTGGACCTCTTCACGTTAAACTTTGCCATGATGACTTGTCGAGGCATTCCTTCCTTTACGGCTTTCAATATCTCGACTTTTTCTCCCAAGTCCTTCGCTTTGCAGTACTTCGCCCGCTTTGCTGGGGCCGCGGTAGCCATCGCGGGGGCCTAAGAACGCAGCGCTATCGGGCTTGTTCCACGGGAAAAAATGAGAACAGGGGACTGCTGTCCACACTTCAGCACCAGCTTGACGCACACACCTCGCGAAAAAAAAAAGCGCACACCTTGCGTACGACACGCTCGCAACAGCTGAGACAAAGCGCGCTCTACGATGCACACGCAAAGAAAACAAAGGGAAAATGGCGAAGTACGGCCAGCAGCAGAAAACAAAAAAGTATCCCATCGTGCCTTTTCCCATTTGATGTTTATAGCAATGAGTATGGTGCTGTTACATTTCGGTTGAACACCAGCGCCACCCGTGCTATAGTGGCCAGGCTTATCCCTCATTCACTATCATCATCATCGTCAGCCGCCCTCATGGCCGCCTTTTACACACATTCAAGCTCCGCTGCCTGTCCGAATTAACCGAAGGGCGGCCAAATTTGTCCCAATTAACGAGAGTTTTGCGCCATAGAAAAGTAAATGCGGTTGACGGGACCGGATGAGCTGTCCGAATTATCCGATTTTCCGAATTAACGAGGGTCGAATTAACGAGGTTTTACTGTACCCCTTTTTGTGATAGTGCCTATTGCACTGCATTTTTCACTTGGCTGAATATTGTTATTGTTTTAACGCAGCTGTGGTCACTAAGTGTATTTGGGGGAAAAAAATGATTGAGCATTAAAATCGAAAACAAAGTCAGTAAATATTTGGGTGAATTTCTGATCGAACAAAAGAGTTTATTGAGATGTACGTTTTGCCTAGTGCTTCTGGTGTAAAGCCACATTCTTGTCAGGAGGCTTAAAATTGAAAATTGAAAACCTGTTTTGGTTAAGAGAGTGCTGACAGCTTTTTGCATTGCATATGTCTAATCGGGCACAATGCAGTTTGACCAAGTAGTGCTAATTGTTTTTGCTTGCTTTCACAACTGGATAATTTGGTGAAGTGACAACTAGAATTCATGACTGTTGCCCTTGTTTTCCAGAACACTGAAGGAAGTGACGCTGGACAAAGGGAAAGCCAAAAGCACTGCTACCATGGCTGCCATTGAGGAGGAGGGCGATGAATTGGTGGACATGCAGGTGGACACTGAAGCACCCCAGGAACGCTGGGACTGCGAGTCTATACTCAGTGAGTTGCCTGTGCTATCTTTTGTGCTCTTAAGTGCAGTAGTTAATGCATTGGGTTTGCCCATGCTTCACTTTATTTTTTTCATTCTTTAGGTACATACTCCAACCTATACAATCATCCAAAGCTCATCTCCGAGCCAAAGAAGGTGAGTGGCACCATTTGTATGCTTTTATAACGACAGAGGTGCTGCTTTTGTGATCTAGAAAGGTTAAAGAAGAAAAGTGCATGTGTCACTGCCTGCAGCTGCTTTTTGTGTGAGCAGTGATGCATAGAGACAGTTTCTTTGACATGGATCCATGATGCCAGGCTACACTGCCATTGACTTCAACCTGCTGGTCACCTAGGAGACCTTTTCAGTTCAGACATCCCAGATTTGAAAAGATTTGGGGGAAATTTCTTTTAATGCAATCTTCTTGGAAATAAGTATGTCTGTTGTAGGACAAATGCTGACACAGCCGGACAATTGATTTCTACCAAGAACACAAGTTTGATGCAATTGTCCTTGGTGTCCCTTTGAATTCAGACTGCTTGGCACGTGTTGGTAAAACCTAACCCTCTATCGGGCACGGAATGTTATTAAATTTATCAGTTTGATCAGTGGAGCAATATTAAACATCATTGTTAGTGCTAGTCATTTATATTAATTTTTGATTATTAAGTCTGTTATTTTAGACTTTATTGTGCGCATACATCCGGTAACTTCACACTCAGGATTATTGAGATTGAATGGCATTTCTTTCAAGCCATTTCGGCCACTGGTTTTGTTGTGGGAAGTGACATACATTTCTGTCTCTGACTTCATGATGAGCCCTCAAATGGGGTGTGTGTTGTGTTGCAGACATTTTGACACACACATACGCACGCACGCATGCACGCACATACACACAAAAAAGAAAACAAAAAACAATAATCTAAATTCTTTTTAGAAGTGGAATTTGTCCTTCGAACTGTTATGAGGCTTTTGAATGATGGATAAGGCTGAAAAATTAAACTTCTTTTGTGTGCTAAAATGGCTGCTTGAAACTGGGCACAGCAGTTGTAAAAGCACGGAGATGACCAAGGATGCCTATAAGCAAAACATTACATCACACTGAATGGTTTGTTGATAATTAATAATTAATCGATTTTGAGCCAGCAAAAGTATAGCACACAGATGTACCATTGCCAGCACTGAAAGGACATGGTACACACATAACTGCTGTCTTGCAGATGGTTAACAAGAGAACAAAAATAAAAACAGGAAAATAAATGCTGAATAAAGGTTTCTTTTGGTGCACCACTACATCTGTATTATCTTTCGTTCGCTGTTTAGATTCACTGACAAATTGTGCGCTGAATCTGTTGTGAAATTTACAGTGTGGTTGTTTATCTGCAAACTGTTCTCCGCATTTCACCTGACCATCTGGCCTTTCAATTCGTTTGGGTGATGGGGCCTTCAAGAATGTTATGAAGAATAGCACATTCTTAATTGCTTTGTGGAAGCATGGAAGAGCAATTACAGCAGACACGTGGGCTTGTTGGCAGTCCAGTGTGTTTGGGATTGATAACCCTAACCAGCCTCATATCAAAGCCGCAGCAGTAGGTGCTTTGGAACTTGTTGCCTCTTCCTATCGCGACACATCTGAACCTCTTACTCCTGTACCCCAAAAATAACTTTCTTAAAATTGAGATAAGTTGACTTTGCCGTTTAACAGCATTGTGGCATGAAAAAGAGCTGCTAATGCATTGATAGGCAATTTTCATATATTGGCTTTCGACTGTATACTATGGGTTCAATCTTTCTCTTGGATGCTTTTGAAATGGGTTTCTGATAACACCTTTTGAAGACTAAAAATACCATGTGCCATGGCACAAGTTGCCCTTCCATCTCAAAATTCATCACCATCATTAGGTCTGGTGACAGGACGCATTTGATTGTGAATCTCATTAGGAGATTGGCAGGAGCATTCATAACAATTAGTATTTCTGTGAAAGGTAACTGAGTTGCATTTTAGTGACCCTGATTTACTAGCTATTCTAGCATGCTGCTGGAATAGCATTTGGTAGACGCACAGTGGCGTTAGGCACTTATTGCTTGGCCCTTTCTCAAAATTGCCCCCAAACTTTCTCTGTTTCAGTAGTGTCTTAGTGTTAGGGAAAGTTACCCATAACATGCAAGTTTGTGAGGAAATACTTTGGTACAATGCTCTGTGCTGCCAGTGAGCTTAGGCTAGAAAGCGCTAGATCTAGGTGTAAGTAAGAGCCATGAAGAATTTTGTTTGCAACATAAAATTGGTCATTGAGTGATATGTTCTCACATTTAGTTGGTCGAGCATTACAACATTAGTTTGTAGTCCTGGGGTGAGTCGGCGTACGAAAGCCATTTTTCTCGCTGCTTTCCTGCAGGAAAAAATTAAGTTGTCACCCAGAACGGGGCTTCCTGTCAAGGAAAAGGGCGGCCTGAGCCGCCAAGGACTTAAGCAGCTGGATCGTGAGTTTGAAGGAGACTCCGAGGAAGAGACACGGTCACGCACATCCGTGGCATCCAGCATCCGGCCAAAGGATGAGACGCCAGAGCAGCGGAGAGAGCGGAAGGCTGCAGTGCGTGCCATGCGTCGTGAGCGTCGGGCTGAAAAGAAGGCCAACACAGAGGCATTCAAGACCGAGAAACTGCGGCAAGAGAAAGTGATGGCCAACCTGCACCAGAACCTGACGTCCATGCGGCTTTATTAAGCCCTGAATTATAAATTAAAACGAATTCTGTACAGAAAAATGTCATAAGAAAGGGTGTGACCTGCACAATAAAACATTTTTACATCTCTAAAGTTGTTGCTATATTAGCTTAATGGACTTATATTGTGTGTAGCGATCGTAAAGTTGCACATTGGCTTATAGGAAAGGAGAGGTACAGTATTTGTTACAGTTTTTGGAAGACACCTAAACCACGCTGTAAGAGGAGTGTAAGGTGGGGGTGGAAAAGGTGCTGTACTGTGATGGAGAGAAAGAGAGAAAAGACTTCAGTCACGGTCGTAGAACTCCGCTCGAATATAGTAAAAACTCTGATATAGTAAAGTGAAACTGAAGTCCCAGTACATCTTCCATAGTCAACTGTACATTTTTGCCCCTTTATACCAAATACATTTTCGGTAAAAATCTGTTACAGTAAACAGCGGCTGGCCGCGGCCATGACTCCCGCGATATGACATCGCCGCCCACGGACTACCTAGAATCGTGAAGAAAAGTTTTTGTATTTGAAAACAGAAAAATAACATCGAGTGTCCTTCCTTTTAAGTGGCGTTACCACCAGGCTTACCAGCATTCAGGGGAAGGCTACTTTACGGAGGCCTTGGACCTGTGAGGGGAACATGCAGCGTGTAGGAAAGAAAAAAAAGAAAAGTAAAGCTCTCTACAAACATGGAAAGGAGGCTGCGCAGTCCGTTCAGAAAGTAACGGAGAGTAAAAGTGCAGCATGAAATAGGGAAGGGGAAGAAATTGGCGAACATTTACAGTACTGTGCAGCATGAAGCATGTGGCAGCGGAGGCAAGAACTGGAGATGTAGCGTGTGCGGTCTTGCAGCACTTGACTGCCATGCGCATTTATCATTTATTGCCTTTTAAAAGACAGAAACGGCAGAAAGTAACACTTCATGCAAGGCTTTGGTTTTCACATGAAATCAAACTTGGCTGTATGCGTAGCCAGTGTCCTCATGCTTAAGAAGTACTCCCACAAGATTAAAAAAATTTTATAACTGAAAGGAATTGCACGAAGAGATGATAAGAGAGAGATGGAAGGTATTTCAGAGTGTTTTTTTTTCATTGACCGACAAGACGTGTTTGGTAAGTGCCTATTTAACTACCAGACAGCAACTTCAGGAACATGTCACCAACATGAAGAAAGACTAACCAGCCGAGAAGACGCACACAGGAAAAACCGACACAGAAAGAGAGAGGCTGGTTTCTTTCTCCAGCCTTTTTCTATCCAGCCTCTTTCTTTCTGTGTTGGTTTTTCCTGTGTGCGTCTTCTCGGCTGGTTAGTCTTTCTTCATGCAATGCACCAACTAGCCCAGCATTGTGTTTTACTGGATGTCACCAACAACTGATATAGTAAAGATTTTTGCTGGTCCCAGTGACTCTACTATAAAGGGGTTCTACTGTACAAATAACTTAGGAATGCTGTTCTGCTAAGCGAACTGGGGATCTTTAATGCGTGCTGACACTGCACAGCACACAAATGTCTTTGCACTTCGCCTCTATTGGCGCCGCTGCAGTATAATTTGTGTATAGTGACTGCTGTTGACTCATTTTGCTGTAAATTTATTAGAATAGGTTATTAATTATCAGAAAGCACAAGATGGTCTGTTGAAGTGCTTGAGCATGACTGATGCTTGTCTGTGTTTAACTCTGCAGACCCCTGGAATTGAAAATACTGGATTACAGCACTGACTGTCCAAGATCTTAGCTAATGGTCTCCTCATTGCAAAAATGTTAGAAAAACTAGAAAATTTACTAAAATCTGATTGCAGCATAATCAAATTTAGCTAACTTAATTATTTTGAGACCTTGAGAGGCAATGGAAATGCAGATAAATATGCAGTTGCCTGCGCTAATGCAGAATGACCGCAAGAACTTGAGCTTTCCTTGTTGTTGGCTTGCATGAACTCTTTGTAAGCATGACTCACCTCTGGCATTTGACACTTTCAAATTGTTTAAATAAATACACTAGAAATTGTTGCTCCTACTAGCATGCTAACAGTTAATTTAAATTCTATTTGCTTCATAAATGCATTTGTGCATGCTGTATCACATGGTGCCTTACAGGGTTAAATATTCTCCAAAGCTGCTTCTTCACTACATCATTTGCTTTTAGAAAGCAGTAATGCACCACAGACCTCTTGCACTGAAACACTTCTGCATGCATCAGTGAAATTAAAGCCAGGAATTTCTTTCCTGTGTAGTGTAGCTGACATGGTTGATCAACTTTGAAAATAACTCTTGAGAAACATCGCATTATTATTAGTTTTTGCAAGAACTTTCATTGCAGGCATAGTAGTCGATAAAAACAAGCTGAGAGGCGAGAATTTTATTTTCAATGACCACAAAAAAAGCAAAGGACACTCCAACATATATGACCTTCGCTTTTGTCATAGTGTTAAACAACTTCAAATTCGATGCTGTCATCATGCTACATCGGCAGTACCGGAAAAACAACAAATGGAAGAAAGAATGTTCCAATGATGCATCGCCACGTTAGCGACCTTGGTGACAATCTTGTTCATAAAGAACTTCTTGAATTTCGGTGCTGGGCATCGTCAACACAGGCGTTGTTTGCGTAGCAGCATCGGCTGTGTCGGCGCAACTCGTAACTAGCTTCAGTGCTTCGAGGTCGCGCTGACAGGAAGCCAGGTCGCTATTGAGCTTGTCCATTAGGCTTTGGTACCAACGGTTGCTCGTTGAGTCGCCATCATCTTCGACTTTTACGCCAGCGCCACCGCAAGCCGGCATCGACGCCTTTTCCAGTTGCTCTCGCAGCCGAGCGTTTTCGGAGGCCAACCGCAATTTCTGCTTGACCTGTTCACGCCTCTCTCGCTCTAGCGACACACGCTGTCGGACAATGCTGAGCACCGAACTCTTCAGGGCGTCACTTCGATCGACAATCTTCCGACATGCTTCGAGAACGGGAGGGCACGCCTCGGCTACGTGGGCCAACTGCTCGTTGCGCGCTCTGACTAGCTCCTCCATTTGTCGCGCCTGGTCTTGCAGGCCTTTCACATTACCCTCGAGCATCAGCTTTTCGGTCTCCAGGCTCCGAGCACGGCCAAGAAAGGCAGACAGCTCGCTCTCGGCGCGAGCTCGGCATTGTTCGAGCGAAGCCTTTTCGGCGGTCGTCGGTCGCCGGCGATGTTCGGCGTCACGGAGAAGTTCGGCCCGACGCTCGTGTATCAGCTGTTCAGTGAAACGAAGTCGCCAGTTTTCGGTGTCAATGCTATCGCGCAGACGCGCGATATCCTGTCGGAGTCCTTCGATACGCGCGTGGGTTTGTGCTTCGTTTGAACGCCGCGCGCCCAGTTCGCCGAGAGCTCTCACGACAGCGATTTCTGCAGTGACTGGGTTAAAATCAGTGTCCGACTCGTGCACTGCTTGAAACATATTGCGCTCACTCTAGCCTTCGACAAGGACAAACCAGCAAGATAAATATTAGACCTAGATCGAAACTTGCGCTCAGCGTTACCTGTCGCTGCCTCTTCTAGGCACTGTTTCTGTCGTCTGCTAGCCGGCCAGCTCGGGTCAGCTCCGCGCAAAGGGAGGGAGCGGAGGGAGGTGGCCCGAACGGTGGTCGCGCTAACTAATGGCGCTGTAGTCGCGCTGTTCTACATCGTCTGCTGGCGCGATAGTTTCGTCTGCTGCAGTAACGACAGGCAATTAAAAAAAAAATAGAAAAAGAAAAAGAGAAAAAAAAAAGATGTTCGTTGTGACTGTGAAATCTGTGCACTTGACAACTTCAAGTGAGTATATCCGTTTTGCGCCCGGCCGACAAATCAAAGGCCGGCGTTGGAATAAGCTAGGAGCCTAGAAGCTTGGTGCAACCGGGTCCGGGTGAAAATAAGCAAATCGTTATAACCCGTGGATTGGCTTGGCTTTGTTTATTATTTTCGGATTGGGGTTTTTGCAGGAACGCCAAAGGCAGATCATGTGTCGTGTGTTTGTAAACGACGTTTGGAATGTGTAGTCGTGTGAGTCGCGATTTTTGCGCCTTGCACATTTCGTGCCTCAGTGCTCATCTTGCAGTTTCTTCATGGATTACGTTAGTAACGACAGAGGCGATAGACGCAGTAGAGGCTTCGTGCATCCACGGAAGCTGCGGACCCCGTCGGTCTCTCCGTTCATTCTGCAACAAATCATATTTGCGTGTTGCTTCATGAACAGGGCGTCTTGGATTTATTTTTGAAGCATGAATGGTGCACAGTGTGGCATACTAGAAACCAAGAGCGTATGTAAAAGGCCTGTGTTGGGGATCGTGATTTGGTTTGTGCTGCCATGGAAGAAGAATATTCTCAACGTGTAGGTGGTCTTGGCTTTCGTTTTGAAGGTTGCGGTGTTTATGTAATCACTGTATGTGATCGCTTGGCTGATTCTGGAAGGGTGTTTATGTGCTCTTTCTTTTGCAATGCCGGGCACTCCGGATAAAACGGGTCTTTTCGAAGCTGCGAGCAGTTTTCCCAAAACTGCCTTAGCGAAAGGACACTTCTATTTCGCGTTATTCACGAGGTGTGCGCGTTCGCGTAGTGTACAAGAGTGTGTAAAAAATATTTAGCATTCACCCGTTCCTACGTCCCCTGAATCGCACAGGGTATAGGCACTGAGATGGAGCCGAAATGGTGCCTTTCGCCCTCAATATATCCCAATATTAACTTCGAAAAAAATATCCAGCAGGTTCGGTACTCGATTTTCTTTTACCGGTTTTCCCAAGTTGCGTCGCCTGTCTGCACGCATTTTTCACGTTGCCCGCATTCTGCTGAAGGTGCCTGAATTGAACAAACCTCTATCCACTAGTTTGATCCAAGGCTTTCTGACCGACCGCTCGCGGTTTGTTACTGCTAATACCCAGTCCTCTTTTTCAAAGTTTTCTTTCAGCTATGTGTTCCACAAAGCACTGTCCCTTACTCTTAACGATCTCCCTTCTGTAACTTCTACCATCCACAGTTTAGTTGATGACTGTGTACTTCGCTGCTCTGTAACCAACTCGTCCGACGCTTCTGCCTTATATCTATATCTAATTCGCATACAATAGTGATGTGCTATGTGGCCTCCGTCCCTGAGAAGCTTTAGACTGTTGATTTCTTCTCACCACTGCCAAAACAACACATCCTACTTGCAAAATTAACACTAGTACTACTTTTTCAAAGAATTCGTTTTGAGTACCTTGGTGTTCACCTCACTAATGGCTTAACATTGTCTTGCCTTGTAAGCCATGTAACTAATTACTCTAATAGAACTGTTGGATACCTCTATCGTAACCTACCCATGGCTGGCACCTTCTTGTGTAAAATTACTAGATTACAAAATCCTTGTGTGATCACAACTTTAATATACCAATCATATATTTGATCCACACTACTGTAACTTTACTGAACCTTATGAACCTGTTCAAAACCATGACACCAGTTTCATTCCCTCGAATACTCCTTCAGCATCTCTGCCATGAAATCTCTGTTACAATCTCTGTTCTCGTCACTGTACTTCATGCCCCTGCCTTTATCACAAGCTTTTCATACACGACCTCATGGCAGTCGTCTCGGCTAACCTGTGTATAGAACACCTCGCACAGGTCATCGTAAAAGTGGCGTTTCACCGCATGCCCGCACAACTACATTTCATGAGTCATTCTTCGCAAGCACTGTTCACAACTGGAATCATCCCTCATCAGTGATCCTGTAAGCTTCAATACTGCCATCGAAGAACCTGTCTAATCATAGCCATGTATACCACTAGCCTGTCGCCATTTATCACTGTGCACAAGCCCATTTCTTCTGTAAAGTCTTGCATTAGGACCTCTAAGGTATCAATAAACACATAAATAAAAGCATGGTTGATAAAGATTCCTTACAATATGGGAACTGTGATTATGTTCGGCAGGACTATATATATATATGTAACTGGATCATGTTAAACGGTGTTAAGCTTGAGCTTGGCACAATTGTCTTTCCTGTGATATTGTACTTAGAAATTAGGATACTGAGTGATAACACTGACATGGTGGCTTGCCTTTTGAACTTAGAATGAACTTAGAATTTAGAATTTGATTGCAGTATTCCTTTCTTTGCATTCATCCTAAATGCAGGGGTGGAAGTGCTGCTTCATTCTGCTCCAGCCTGCTTTGCCTGCTCCAAAATTGCTCCAACTCGACTGCATCAATGTTCTGACATTAAATTTAGTGGAGCACGGTTTTGCCGCACAGTGGGCCATTACTGGTATTGACAGCAAGAACCGCAATCCGAGACAATTAAGTTAAGCGACTATGAGAAGCGCAGCTGGGCAATGGTCTGTTATGAGTTCTGTATACAGGGTATGTGGCTGGTGTAGTCAAAACGATGGCAGCACACCGGTAGCAGAGGTGTAATGCATCTCACCCGAGCCTAATACATACAAAACTTTAATATTACTTTTAATATGCAGCATAATGTTTGCTTATAAGCAAATTTGAGGAATTCGTTACGGAAAATGTTCTGTGCACTTGATATAGCACCTACTCCCGGCCTTTTGAATCGCCTGTGGTGAGGGAAATGATCAGCGAGTGAAGCAGGCGCACCAAACTACTACGAGGTAGCGAAGCACTGGAAGTGGTAGACGAATATGTTTACTTAGGACAGGTAGTAACCGCAGATCTAGATCATGAAAGGGTTTGGTTTGGTTTGTGGGGTTTAACGTCCCAAAGCAACTCAGGCTATGAGAGACGCTGTAGTGGAGGACTCCGGAAATTTCGACCACCTGGGGTTCTTTAACGTGCACTGACACCGTACAGCACACGGACGCCTTGCTTTTCGCCTCCATCGAAAAGCTACCGCCGAGGCCGGGTTTCGATCCCGCGTCCTTGGGAACAGTAGTCGAGCGTCGTAACCACTGCCCCACCCCGGCGGGGTCTAGATCATGAAAGGGAAATAACTAGAAGAATAAGATTGGGATGGAGTGGATTTGATAAGTATTCTCAGATTATGACTAGTATCTTACCGGTATTGCTCAAGAGGAAGGTATACAGCAGTTGCATCTTACACTTACTCACCTATGGAGCTGAAACATGGAGGCTATTGAAAAGGGTTCTATTTAAGTTGAGGACAACGCAGATGACTATGGAATGAAGAATGGTAGGTGTAACGTTAAAAAATAGGAAGCACATAGAGTGAGTTAGAGAAATAACGAGTTAATTACATTCTAGTGGAAATCAAGAAGATGAAATGGGCATGGGCAGGGCATGTAATGCGTAGAGAGGACAACCGATGTTCGCTTAGGGTAATAAACGATTCTAAGGGAAGCAAATCGTCGCAGGGGACAGCAGAAAGTTAGGTGAGCGGATGAGGCTAAAAAGTTTGCAGGAGTAAAGTGGATGCAGCTAGCACAGGTAGAGGAGTATGGGAGAGGCCTTCACCCTGCAGTTGGTATAGTCTGGCCGATGATGATTACGAGCCATTGGAAACTTGTCCAGCTGCAACGAACTACACGATTTGTTTGTAACGATTCTGCTGTGAATACAAGCAGGTGCTTCACCATCTAGCCTGTCATGCCTACGACAGACAAAAGCACACTTGGAACTCTTATGGAGGTGATGCCACTTAGGTGCCAGTCACTAAATGTGTTTTCAAAAGTGTTGGAAAGTCATACAGGGCCTATCGCCAGTGTGTTGAAACTAAGATAGCTCAAGCAATAATTTGAGCAGCCACAGAGGGCCATAAAGTAATGAATTTGAAGGGGAAAAAGGCTATACTTAAAGTGCCACCTATCTTCCCTGAAGGTGTTACTGGCCAGTACCCAAAAATTTATCGGCACAGGAGCAGGATCAAAAAGAATATGCACAAGATAGAAAGCAGAAATGTACTGTTCATTGATGTGAGCTTCAAACTAGTGGCAATACTTGAGTGCATCAAAGTGGTGAAGTCCACCTTTGAGTCTTACAAAACAGTATAAATCACATAGTTAAACGATCTTCAATTATGAAGTGTAGAAGGCAGCATTCCATTTGCTGCTATTTAACCCTTTGACTGGTTTTGCCGTACAGGTGCTGCGGCTACATGCTGTCCCGCGGCGTTTTTGCAGTACGGGTATTGCGCTAAATGCATAGCGTTTGAAATAGTTCGACACTGGGGGTGATATTTTTTTTTTTTCGGAATATTCGACAGTCAAAGAGTTAAGTGAAGAAGCTCGAATTCTATTATTAAAAGCGAGTCTAGAATCTTGCTCCAAGACATAATGTGATTGCTCCGAAACTCTATTTTATTGCTTCAAAGCTGCTCTGAAGTTACTTTATTACTGCTCCCTGAGCTGTTCTAAAATGCTTTAGCCTGCTTCCACCTGTGTAAATATGATTACTTTCTTCCTCTGTACGGCGCTTCAACCAAGAAAAAGCTTGGTTATAATTTCTTTTCCATGTTTTTTTGTTTGTGTGACTAAACTATTTAAAGTAATATTCTGCCTTAAGGTCTAAACCAACTTAATAATCTCCTTAATAATAAACGAAGCATATAAGCAGAAGGAGCGATCACTTTCACTTTGACATTAGATGTTGCAGAAAGTCAAGTTCATCATGGTTGACAGCAAAGTTTTATTCATTGTAATAAATTTATGGCTGTATCAATACTTGTGCATGTTACTATTGGATTGAGGTCTTTGAGATTGAGATAGATGTGGTCAGAGGTAGGGAGATGAACACAGCACTGACTGTCAACTGAGGTTTATTGGAAAACGGAGGAATTTATGCACATTTTCATAACATGTGACTCAGCCGAAGTCAAAACGTCATATACATGTATACCAGTTTTCTCTCCTAACAAAGCATTGACCAAAAAAAAAAAAGAAAATAACAATAAACAAGAAATCACAAAAATCCAAAACCGCAAGTGAAGTAGTATACACCATGAGCAAGCACATGCCTCACCGCTAAACATTCGATGACAAATGAAAAAGCCAGGTTGAGCTGTATATGGGCTTCTGTTGTCAAAATGTAAAGTATGAATGAGCAGGATTAAGTCGTGTCGTTAGCCTTAAAAACCACCAGATATACAACCGAAAACTGCCATACAAGAAAAGATATAACATACTAAGCGGTTTGAGTAAGCCTACGCTACTTACAGGATCTTAAGTTCTTCACTGAGCATTATCGAAGGTGCACTGACGCACAAGCCCTTTTTCTGTTTGATGACTCTTGCCTCCAGAATCTCTCTTGTAATCTGCTTGTTGCTTCTACCAATAATCTTTGTTTTGTGAAGCCCAGTGCTTAAAGTCTGGCTCAATCGGAGGGGGTCTGTAGTGATTCGAGCATTGGTGGAAAGGGAAATAAAGAGAGAAAGTGGCTGGTTGCCTGTTTTGCAAATTGTTTTATACAAAGGGGAGAAATCATTAGTTTTCTCCATCTCTGGTTTTTATTAATACTCAATGTGAAACTGTTGAAACGGTAGAGAAAAAATCTTCCAATTACACCACTGACAAGAACAAAACAATGGTTACCTGGTTTATAATCTTACAGTCCTCATGCTTGAATTCAAGCTTGTGGGGATCTCGGACCCCTCTTAAATATTATGGGGGGGGGGGGGGGTTCTCTGACACACCCCCTGGCTTTAAGCCCTGTAGAAGCCAGGGCATACAACCTGTGCACCTGCTGCAGTGCAAAGCAACTGTTTCTTTTTTGCAAGTTTTTCATAGGTATAATTGTGTTCTCAGAGCCGTTCATTGAGGCATCTACCCGTTTGTCCAATGTAACGTTTCCCACAGCTTAATGGGATCTCGTACGCCACACCTGTGCTGCAGGGTACAAATAAAGTCTGGTGTTTTATGCTACATTCGCGTCGCTGCATACCACAAGTTTGAGTGATCCTACAAAGCTTCTATAACTTTTCCAAAGCTGTAAAAACTACTTCAATATTTACTTTTTTGCCTATTCGTTTCAAATCATGCGGTATGCTGTGCAGATAGGGTATTGCAACCAGATTTTGTACTTGTATTCTGTCCACTGTGTTAGGCATAGCTTCCTTGCTGTTTGTTTTCATTTTTTTATAGGTTGCTTCAGCAACTGAGATGGCACCATGTTCCGGATAGCCGGCTTCTTTCAACCTGTCAATTTGATGAATGAAGCTGCTTTCCAGGCATTTTCGAGATGATCTCATTCTTCTTTTGACACCTCTTCCTTTCTTCTGTCACTAAATCTCATGTCAAACGTAAAATGGGAACAAATTTTCTCACCATCCCGGCACATTTCATTTTCCGCACTTTTGTTTCCCGACCTGGTGGGCTTGGCTAGTCTTGCATCAGCTGACGGTCTGGTTGGCCTTGGTGACCCGTACTCAGGACATTCTCGGTGCCTAATACTCCGTGTCATTAAAGTTTCTTCCTCCTTCTCCCAGTGCATTTCTTTCTTTACCGTTTCCACCTAAAGCATCTTGTCCCAGCTATATCTCTCATTTGCATTAACCTAGAACACTGGTTTTCCTTTGCACCATTGCCATTCAGTCCCTCATTTATCTTGACTCTCCTCCTTTTAATTGGTGTACCTGGCTGGAGTCCTCCATGTCGAAGTGACAGATGGCCCTGGTTCTACAAGTTGCAAACCTCTTTGGCACTCATTTTTGTAGCCAAATAAAGTTTATTACTACTACTTCTACTAGGTCTTGAAGTATTAAAGAGTTGAGGAAAGGTCTACAGGGACCAGCATAGCTGAGAGCGAAACTTAAAAAACACAATTAGACCTTAAACGTGGGTCGTTTTATTTTGCATAGTTTATTTTGGATAGTTCCAATGAAGCTCTGAATGGTCGCTTTTGATCGTGCTTCTATACCTTAACATTTCCAACTGAAGGTATGAATGCATTCTAGAAAAGAAAGCAAAAGCCTTCAGGGCTAGGCTTTTTTTGTGCTTCTAAGTGTTGCAATTTTTTAGAAAAATTTGGCATTGGCAGAACAGCCAAGTTGAGTATTAAATTTGGGTAAAATGAATTCTGCTTTAACCATACACTCTAAAATTGCCCAGTACTCTTGCTGAATTTTGGGGGTGCTATTAAAATCACTTGTTTTGACATTTCAAAAGCCTTTTTCTGTTTCTTCTTTGGCTGCATATACTGCAGCTAAGTCTCTTGATTTTAAGCGAGTATCTCAATTTTAAGGCACTTTTGATGACTCAGTACTCTCGCCTTTTCCTTTCTTAGAAATTTTTGCCTCAAATTCAAGTTAGTTTTTTATTTCATACAAAGAGGTGTCTTGATGAGCTGGCCCATCAGGTGATAAGGAATGCTTTGTATATACTGATTCACTAAATGAGAAGCATGGGCATGTTCAACTCAAATAAAATTAGCTACCTTTTCTTAATCTTCAAAAAGCATTTGATACAGTGACCCTTAAGATTTTAACTACTAAACTGAACTACTTGTCTTCTGCTGTCCATTTATTGCTATTCTTATGAATTTTTGCATCAGATTAAACAACCAAATCAAACCTGGTGATAATGTATCAGTAAAGGGGGTTGTAAAGGGTGGGGTTTATTCCATCTCCCATACTTTTTTCCTTAATTTAATAACACAAGCCCCAAAATTTAAACTTCCACGAGTTTGTCCTTCTAGAATGAACAAATTATGTCACTAAGTGTTCTGACACTGCAGTTTCAGTGAATAAGAATCTGTTGGCACCATGCAGGGGGTCATGCCGACGCCCATGTCAGTATCTATATCAGTGTAAACTTTCCCAAAACATAATTCTGTTGGCGTATTTAGCGCAAGAAATTTTTATGCGCGGGCTAAATTGAAACCACTGTGATGATCGAGCGCGTACCTGGCCATAACCTCCTCTATTTTTTCGAAAAAATAGACGAGGCTATGACCTGACTCTCTTATGAGCCCGTTTCATATGTGCGGGTATACCTTGCTCTCGAAGCTTGCCGTCCCTCCTGTGCGCTACGAAGGAGCAAGTGACAACTTCGGAGCAGTACGTTGCCATCTACGCTACCTGCTCGGGTAGTTTCGGCCGTACACAGGCGAAACCGAAACTATACAGCGGGTGAGCGCAAATCGCCGCGCTAGTCATGCATGCTGAATACGCGCCACGCACCGCCGCGGGTGTCACTCCTTTCATAATGTTCGGGAGCACCCGGGAGGAATGGCTAGCGAAGCGATCGTACAACGTACACCCGTACATATATATATGCCGAGCGCACTAAATTATCCTCGACCGAGAGGTTTCGTTTTCTGTCATGCGCGGCCTAAATTCATGTGCTAAAAGCGGGGACGATATTGGTGTTTCCAAAATTTAAAAAACTGATATAGATATTATAATTGCGACCTCAGCAAACCTATAGCTGTTAGTAAATGAGGCGCTAGTGCGCATGACTAGTTAAAAAGTATTATCAGTTATATACCAGCGCCTGCTTAATTATAATTGTTATCGCACCGCATACACGGGCACAATTAAAAGCCTCCAGCCGAACGAACCCGTGAAACTGCATGTTAATTCTGCAATGCCCGCAGTCCCGGCATAGTTTCTTCTTTCACGACTCGCACCCGCAGCAGCGGAGGCTGCAACGAATTGCATGCCGCCCGTAAGCGTGTACGTGGCGTCGATCGGCACTGCAGTGCATCGTTGTGATCATTTAAGAGCCAACAGGTCCCGTACGTCTTTGTTGGCCAGCGTGTATAAACGAACTGTCTGGCGACTCGACCAGGGTAACTAATTCGACCAGGAGGCGACTTGTGCCAGGAATTGCATGATTGCGATTTTATAGGAAGTCGAGATTGAATTGCGATGGCCCAGTGGAAGATATATAGGTGGAACGGGACTGCATGGCCATGTCACAAAAACGTAGCAGCCGCGGGCGAAACCAAGCACCCAACAACGCAACAGTGTCTTCTGCAGTCCCCCCACTCCCCCGCTGTGCTGGTGCAGTTGGCGTACTCGACTTCTGTGTCCAAGGGTACGGATTCAATCCTGACTGGAGTGACTGCTTTTCGACGGGAGCGAATACTAACAAGGCGCCCGCGTGTACTGCGCGGTACGGTAAAAACCCAGCTAGATGGTCGAAATTCTCGGAGCCTTCCACTATATACGGCGTATCTCATAGCCTGATCGAGTTGCTTCGGGACCTCATAAACCAAACCAAACCATCTTTTGCAGTGCAGTTTAATTCGTCCCTCACGTACCCACCTCGCATACACAGCATATGTAACGCGACTCATTCGAACATTTGACCTCGAGAGCTATTATTCGAACTGAAGTGGAAGCGCGAATTTTCATGTGGCACTTGATCTCAGTGCGTGGGTATGCATATGTTTGTTGTGAACATAAAATATGGAAAAAGAAGTAAATATTTTTTACTATATATTTTGCGCGGCCGGATTTACAAGCAATGGTATATCCAGCAGCCAAATGACCGTTTATAACGAACAATTTGTTCAAATTATTCCACGTTGGTCTCTAGCAAATCCAGTGCGTAAGATATGCATCAGAGTGAATCGCCGAACTTTCATCCTCTGATGTGCTCTTTATTCGCTTCGTCGGTTACGCGACTGCCATAGGGCTGCGCTGTAAACTAAACTCGATAAAATGTTTTATTTATGTGCTTAATTAGTAGAGATGGCTTACCTGCTTATAGTGCAATAATCAGCGAAAATTGATGGCCATCAGCAACCAAACTGGAAAGAGGGTTGAATCCGTGCCGCGGAGGGCGTGGCGTCGCTAGGAGAATCGACGGCGACGATGCGCCGGCCGACAGCTGCCAGTCGATGACCAGACGCATAGCATGCTTGGTTTGTAAAGGTGACCACTGCACAAGTGCTGCCGATACTTTACGTCGCAGTCGACAAGAGTGAAAGCAATTAAGTTGACTTACGCTGCACTCTCTCCAGGCGTTTTAATTCAGCAGTAGTCCGTCCATGTTTGGTGTCAGTGCTGCGTTTTCATTTTTAGTATCAACCAAGCAGCTTGATTAGACCACTATTAATTGTGCTTGAGGGAGTATATATGACAAACACTAAGTGACGACTAGATATATCAAATTTTCTTTATTAAAAATAGCAGTTGGCAGGGCCCTTACCTGCAGGTATACTTAAGCCTGATAGCATCTGGTTTAAGCACCCTTCCATATATATTTCATGGAAATCAGGTTAAGCCTAGCTGAGTCCACTTAGAAAGGTACCCTCTCGCAAAACATGGCTCACGAAGGTGCTGTATAGAAACTAGCAGATGTCGTCCTTGCATGATGGAAACTGGCAGCTTGAAATATGAAATCTATGCGTGCCAGGAGGAATTCTATGTGATATTAAGCATTGCAATACTTTGCTTGAAAGCATATGCTTTTTTTTTTTTTGCTCATTAGTTTCATTCACAGTGCACGGTGTCCACTCGGAGACATTTACTCTATTTTCCTTTTCCAAAAGCTTGCTTCATCCCTGACAGAGTACTGCCATATTTTTCACTTTTTTAAGCTAAGAAAATTTCTCACTGCAAAGTTGGAAAGTGTGCCAAGTAATTAAGTAAGGCAACAATGCTATGCTTCAGAATACTCAGGCTACTGGAGGCATTAAGCTGAAGGTTTCATCATTAAAATCTTGTCAAACATGAGGATAGTCCGAAACTGAATTGATAAACTACTGATGTTAATAATGCATTTATGGCTCCAAAAATGGCTGGGATCACACGTGTATGCTGATGGTACAGTATAGCAACTTTTGCTGCTATACGTACCTTAATTACTATTTCTCAATTTTTTGGAACGCTGTCATCTTGACAATGCTATTTTTTTAACTGCCGATTTTACTTACAATTACTGTGCCTAAAGGTTAAAAGTGTGGGAAAGGTTATACCAGAAACTGAAATACACCTAAATTGAGCAAATGCAACAAATATTTCGGGGGCACTTGAGCACCGCTGTTAAGGAAAACATGCCACAGCATTTACGACTCCTGTATCCTCATCCCTGTACATTTAGTTGGCTACTTGTTGATTCACCGATATTAGTTCGCGCTTTTATCACACACCCCAATTTGTAATATTACCAATTACCACATTATGTAAATGAACTCCCAACTCACACATCTGACTTGGGATTCTGAAAGGCAATCAGTTTTTCTCATGTCAAAGGAGCTGCTTGGGTAGGCAGCTGGACCATACCATGGTCCCCATATCACACAGAACAATCCATCCGGTCATACTATTTGCCACTCATCCTTGTCGCTCAAATTGCCTTTTTCGGTAAATATGGCCTTTTAATGCAGTCACATTAAATTAGGCGAAGGCTTCAACTATTGTTACATGTAAAGAATTACTGCACACACTTTTTTTTATGCCCTTTTAGTATGCTGCCTCACCATCCCAGTAGCATAGAGGCACAGCAATAGTGTATTAAGCGGGTATCCAAGGTTAGAATTTCATTGCTACAAGCATGTCACCTCGCTATTGAACGCAATTCACATTGAAGGGCCAAGATTTCAATATTTTAGTAAAGTGATTAGCACTGCCAAATGTTTGAGCATTACATGAGGTGACAGTATGGGTGTAAGTATCCCACAGACAGGGCATTGCAATTAAGAAAGTTGCTGCTCATCTGCAAAATACTGAATTAAACCAATCTTATGCAATTCAACAAACACCGCCCACTTTGCCTTTTTATCATCAATCCTTGTCTGCAGTTCGAAGCATCTTCATTAGGCTTACCTCTAAAAATTGTCTACGAAACATTTCTGTGAACTTTTCTTCACTGGTTTTCCGGATTATTTCCCGTCTCAAAAGGAATAACAAATACATGTGGTTCTATAACACGTACAGTAAATACTTACCTTTCAAGGTAGGTTACAAAAGGGAAGTAATGCAGAAGGTTGGCAGTCTAAACATAAATGAGTGTGTCAACATGCTGTTTTGGCACTGGAGTGCTTATTACTCCAATCATGTGCGTTAATAATGAATGAAAAGGCACATAAGTAGGAATACTTTATTTTGACACAGAAGCTATGGCCAACGTGTGTGCGTTGCCATTACGCTCGTAAGTAAGTGCAGACTTGTGAGTACACTGTTGAGCCAGTAGCACAGGGAGCAGTCAACTTGGGCCAGGGAATGCCATGTTTTGAAAGGTGGGCAGCTGTTGTGATCTCTCGACTAGTATCAGTCACGTGCAGGATCGGCTTTCACGGGGAGAAAAAACAAAAGAATGCAAGCTCAGGACAATAACAAAACACCCAGAAAAACTCAGAGACGTACCAAATTTAAATAAAAAGATAACAGGGCTGCAGAATATGCAGCAGCTCATATATTCTAATAGTGGATTTGCATATGGTCACTACACCCTCAAAAAGGAAAGAAGCACAAATGCTGAATTCATGACTCGTCAAAGGAACCAGACAAAAAGAAAAGTGTGCACCCTGTAGCACAGCTCAAGAATGAGAAAAGCCAAAACAGCGAAAAGGGTACCCTAAGTAAGGCCAGTACTAGTGCTCTCTGCATGCGTGTGACAATGTATCACTGCAGTGCACATGCACAGCAGAAATGGACACCATAGGTGGTAAAGAACTGATATGAAGTTATCAACACTGGCCGCAGACATCAGAACAGACAGCTGATTGTGCTTTGGTATAACGCAAGCGTGCAGGCTTTGGTAGGTTGTGAAGCATATAAATAAACGTTGAGACATCTTGAAAACCATGTGTGCACATTTTCATTTGCTGCTGCATCCAAGAAGTTTCGCTTGCACTGTTCATTAAACGACATGCGTTGCTCTCGGATTGTAGCGTTTGTCGACTACACAGCATGATTCCAGAATTGCGACTGACTCAGCTGTGAACATTTCATTTTTCTAAACTTGCGAAATCCTTCCTATGGGCTGTGAAAAAGAATGAGGAACTGTTCCACCGAAATGTAGTCGCTCGCCCTCTATAACGCACATGATGGCAGCCATAAGTCATTTTGTGCCAAACAGTAATTTCCATACAAGTAACAAGAAGTTATCAAACTATGTGACAGGACCATAGCTATTTACTTTGAGGGTGGCCAGAGCAAACAGGCAACAACCACAAGATGGCCAAGTCCCTCACCGAACTTCAGCACCACAACAGTTGCTACAATGCTAGCATCATAAAACCTCTGGCTGTCTTTGATATATGGTCCACATCACAAATACACCAGTTCATGTTGTTAAGGAGGCTGTCCATGAGCATCATACTTCTCAAAGCAGCTAAAAAATATTGCAAACCGAGACCAACATTTGACTTTAAGTGCAGTAGCAGCACTACTAACATTCAGTGTGTTAATGGAGTATAGACACCCTGAAACAGAGAAGACAAAAATTGAATGATAAATTATTTAGTGGTTGAAGATAAAAACCAGGTGATGATCTGTACAGAGTAATGTTTTACATGTCGTTAACAAGCAAAATGCGATCAAAATTAGGTGCATATGCTCCTGTAAGATGAAGTGCTGCACTGGCCTAGCCCAAGCAGTGCGAGTACCTCCAGTCAAAACGCTTTCAAGTGCCATCATCCATGAAATGGTTGCCCAATAGCAATCGGAATTTTCATAATGCAGCGTTCCTTATCTTTGGCCAGCATTTTTCACTCTTCCCAATGGATGCAACCCTCCCCAAAACTCCAAATTGAAGACATCAATTCAGTCATGCAGAATTGTCAATAATGACCTGAACCACAAACCAACTTGGAGAGGTGGAAGCAGGCTCGAGCACTTTGAAGCTATAAAACGGGAGTTTTGAAGCATTCAAATTGTTTTGGAGCACATTTCTAAAGTCAAAAGATTTTATTAGCTGAATTTTTTATACCTGATATACCAACATAACCTATTTGATTCCTTTTTATTCAAAGATCAATGCATTGGTGAAAATACAAGACTAACAGCCAAACATGTACAGATGTTTAAAATAACACAAATGACCCTAGCAACAATTTAGAACAAAATAGCAGAAAATGCAATGCTTGTTTCTATACTTGATGCCCGAACGATAAAATTGACTAAAAACATGACTCTTTTAGCTTGAGAAATGTGGGCTATACCACTATGATGTGCTCAAGCACCACTAGACTAGTTCGGAGTTCACATCAATAAGCAGCACATTTCCACTCCCTATCTTGTGCATATAATTTTTTTCATCCCATGCCTGTTCTGATAAAATTTCCAAGGCACTGGTGAGTAATCCCTTCAGTAAGGATAGACTGCCCTCAAGGATAGCCCTTTCCTCCTTCAGATGCCCTACTCCATGGCTTTCTGTCAGTGGCTTCTCATGTTTTCGCTTGAGTGGCACCGGAGCTTCCTTAATTTTAACATGTTAATGATAGGCCCTCCATGCCTGCCCAACACTTGTGACATTTCTAATGATTGACACCTTCATGGTGTCACACCCATAATACTCTATGTTTTTGTCTGACGTATGTTTGACAAGCTTATTATTAACAAAGAGGTTCAATGAAATAGATCTACGACTGCCAGAAACGAGGCTCATGCTGGTCTGGCTTATGAGATTTAATGTCCCAAAGCAACACAGGCTATGAGAGGCTCATGCTCTTCTATTTAGCAGAAAAGGAAAAATATATAAAGGCCCTGTTACGACACAGGCATGCAAACGAACAGAATGAAATTGAGGAAAGCATATAATTAACTAATAAAAACAAAATCTGCATTGGTGATGAACGGTAATTAGCAGTGTATCTACTCTCAAATGAGAAATAACTCATTGCAAAGTAGAAAAACAAAACAAAAACAAGAAACATGCCACCGTTGAGGTCCGAGACCTCCACATTATGCATCCCATGCTTTACAAACTAGCTACAATAATGGCTGTGCAATCTTTTACTTTCAAGTTATTTATGTTGCATGTATCCCAACATAGACAGCGTTCACCAGTGCTAAACTAAACCACAGCAGCAGATGTGGGAATGCCCTGTAAATACAGCAACAAGGTTAACGACTGGGCGAGTTGGTAATCATTCATTTTAAACCAGCCAAAAGACGAGAAACAGAGAAGCCAGCCTCATCTCGTTCGCTTCTATTCTCTGTCTCGACTTTTGACTGGTTTAAAATGAAATACAGCAAGTGCCAAGTAGAACATGATGTGGAGCATGGTGTCTGAAGGGTTGTGTATAAACGAGCCGCGCCGGCGCGGCACGCCACTGCTCGTAGTGTGCCCAACCTCCGACAGGCAGTGAGACTCACGAATACGGGCAGCACGGCCAGTGTGACTCTTTCGTCTTCCCATGATAACTCTAGACTGTTAGAAATTCGCTGAAAAAGAATGTATTAGTTTAGGCCGTTTACAGTCTCTAAACACACCACAAAATATGTCAGCTGTATTGCATTTCGCTTCTGCTTAAGGGGGGACATGGCTCTTAAAATTATTTTCCAATTTTTGACCAAATTTGATAAAACCTGGTATTCTGATTCAGTTTCTTGCACTGATTTCAAACATGCAACCATTTTTCCAATTGGCCAATTAGTTCAAGAAATAATAAAATTAATTGTTCATAATTTGCAGAAACAATGAAAAAATAACAGCAATACAAAAAATTAACATGGACACTTTGCTAGGTACTAGCAAGCGTAATGAATACAATGTTAGGAGCATTTGATTTTTTAACAAATATTAGCGATGTTATAGCAGTTCAAAGTTTTCAATTTTGCTCTAAATCAGACAGGTAGGCACTCACATTTGGAGCAGTGAATTTTGAACTGGTATAACATCGCTAATATTTGTTATACAAAAGTGCGCGTAACATTGTATTCGTTATGCTTTCTATTACCTAGCAAAGTGTTCATGTGAATTTTTTGTAGTGCGGTTATTTTTTCATTTTTCCCGCAAATGATGAACAATTTCATTTTATCTTTTGAACTAATTGGCGAATTGAAAACATAATTATATATTTGAAATCAGTGCAAGAAACTAAATCAGAATACCAGGCTTTATAAAATTTGTTGAAAAACGCAGGAAAAATAGCTTTAAGAGCCATGTCCCCTGTTAAGGATGGCGACAACGAGACGAGCGCGAGAGCTGCCGCTTTCAACTATTGTGACAAGAATTCCCCACCGGAAAGGAACGCGGGGTGTTTGGCCAGACGGCGACAGCAGCCCAAGTCGGGCCATCGGGAAACAGAAAGGTTCAAGTGAATCCCGGCGTCTTCACGCCTGGGTCAGTACCCTCAAGCCGGCCACGCGGTCATCCCCCTCGTCTGGCCGACAGCGCGCAACGGCCCTTGGGACGCAGCCGGTCTGGCCCAGACCAAAAGGCGCCGAGCTCCTCGCTAGCCATCTACACTATGCTTTTCCAATTCGTCTTGTCGATGGCGCGCAATGGCGCGTTCGACAAGGTTCTACGCAGGAGTGCCCCCGACAATGGGACGCAGACAGACGCCGATCGACGCAGGTGTGTGCCAGACTGCGAGACGCCGGCAGTCAGTGAGCTCCTCATGTGCTGCCCTTTACACTGCCACAGCGACTTCCTCCTTCCTCACCAAGGCTAAACTTTCGAGGGGGCCTCGAAAAAAAAAAAAAAGAAGTAGTCGGACTTCTTGTTTGGAGGCATTAATATTTAGACACCGCGTGCAGCAAGATATAACTGATTAAAATCTCGAGGAAACGCAAAGTAGCCAATTGCATGCGTATGTAGCCTTCACGCCATGCCAAAACGGCCGTTCGCCAAGCGTAGATATCACCTCCGTCAAAGAAGGAGAAAGCCGATATTCTCGAATTAATGTATCTGTGAACTGGAGGCGACGGTGGTAGAAGAAAGACAAGAAGCTCAGGCGGCGTGCCCGCCCTGTGGTGTGCGAGAGGTGCCGTTATATCATAGTTATATTTATCGCACCGCTGCCAGGGCCGGCATGTGTTCTGGCTGCAATGCTCTTCGCTGATTCTGCATGTAGAAGGTCCCCCCCCGCCTCCAATTTCCCCTTTCGAGAAAGATGGCGCCATTGCGGCAACAAGACTGTATCCGTGGCTGAGGCATCCAGAGTGTTGAACAGCAACCTTGGAAAAGGCCACACCTCATAAAGCGTTCAGACGTTGGCCCTTCCCAGTGGTTTGTATGAGGTTTCCAGTTCCTAGTCTCCAGTGGTATACAAAACTGATCATATGCGGAAGCACCTTATTGCAGACCAGACTGTCTGTGCTCGCTGATAGCTGAAACAGCCTCATCCAGCGCTACTCTAATTTATTAGGCGAACGCCACGCTGCACCACACTAGAGTAACCCGCACATGGCATTTTACGCTTTAAAACATGCAAGAGCGGTGTCTGACTGCTGCTCTTCAGTCACAGAGGGGAATAATTTCATATATTCGCTTGAATCGTTCAATGTGGCCGGCGCATGTCTAATTGTTTACGACATTAATTGACTCATTTAAACATTGCTCATTCAAGATTTATCTTATTTCAACGTCAAGGAGATTTCTAAACTCTATCAAGCCTTTGTGGCTATTTCTGTTATGAGACGTTCCAATCAACAGCTCAAAATGAAAACCATACCTACGTTTGGTTTCGAATTTTCTCAAAAAAAAAAAAAAAGTACATGACATTAAAAAAACAAAATAGCTATGTCTGGAGTAATGGTCCCAAACCAGCTCAAGGTATGAGGACGCCGTAGCACAGGCATTCGGATCACTTCGGCCACATAGGGTTCTTCAATGAAACTGTCATCTATAAGCATATGCCTGCCATGCTTTCAGCTCCGACCGAAATGCTGTCTCCCAATTAGGATCAGACTAGGGTATCCCAGCTCAGTACTCGAGAGCTTTAATGACTAAGCCACCGCGGTGCCGTAATAAGTAAATAAATAAGCTATGAAGACTAAACCTTTTTCTCGGAGCGTACCATGGTTATTTCATCCGTTTCGTTGCTGCGACGCCGCGGATGTGTATTTTACTCTGACAAAGTGACTATAAATCGGACATCGGCTCTCTGTGTACAAGCCCGAATTGGATTGGGCCCGCACGTTTAAGCCCACCCTGGGTCCAGCAAAAATGTTCATGAGTCGGCCCAGACGGCCCGTGGGCTGAGCCGCACCCGGCTTTTGGGCCGGCCCATGCCCACGCAGTGTCGTGTGAAGCACGTGCTACCTTCACCTGACACTTCTACACAAGGTTTGACGATCTTCTATTTTTTCGGTTCCTGGGGCTGCCTTTCAGTGGGTCGCTTTCTACTTTTCGAAGTCTGAAAGGTAATCAAGGCTGGCAGAGAATATCGTGGGGACCGCTTCCTTTGTTAGCAACGCGCAACGCTTTGCAGCACATGCCCATTTAACTCTGTCATCCATGTTTTGGACAAAAACCTGGGCTTCAAATGCCCCTCACAGACAGTGACTGTATAGCTCAGCCCTATCTTGGTATGCCGGCCGCCATAGCTGAAGCTGTTCGACATCTTTTCGCACCGAAAAAAGCTGACATTTTTCATTGCAGAATACGTAGCCTGTATCGCAGTGGAGAACAATGCACCTTTTTCTACATTACATTACAACTTAGAATATACCATGATCGAAGAAAGGCGTGGAGCGGGACGTCAGCGAAAGTTGAGAACTGACTGTCATTCCTTGCGGCAACCAGCGAACCCGCGGCCACCAACAGTCAACGCAGTCTCTCGGCAGCCTACAGAAATCAGCGCATCGGTATCGCCACTTACTGTTCGGTGCGGAGCAGCCCGCTCACGCACTTCTATTCTAACACCATGATGCGGAGGTTGTGGGTCCGGGCCGACCAGTGGCATATGGTAGTTTTTTGCTTGACAATGACCTCAGACAAACTCATTATGAAATATCTACTGATAGCCACGCCATTATGGGCATAGAGCAGCGGTCTCAAACTCATATTGCTACGTGGGCCGCATTGACAAAGCCTTTTCTCTCATGACCCAGGAGCCAGAAAATATCAAAACAATAGGAAACAAAGTACAATAAATAACAATATAATGAACAAAAATAAGCAAAATTTCTTTTTTCCAGACCAAGCCCTTCCATTATTGCAAAAGAAAAGCAACGTGTGCTCCTTTCCGCTTGAATGCCGGACAAAAGCAGCTTCAGGATCGCTCGGAGAGAGGTACTGAAATGACATACCTGTTAATAAATACCACACTTATAATCCTCAGCAAGAAAAACAAAAGCACACTTGGAAATAAAAGAAAAGGCAGGATGTCCGGCTCCTTGCTTTTGAAGGCATAGTGATGTCAAATGAAAGTTAATGCAGATTAAGTGGTCAACGCCTTATCAAAAATGAATGCGTACTAACTGGGTACTAAGTCTGAGCTTATTTTAGTTGGAAATTAGGGCTGGTGGTAATTCTTTCAAAACGTCGGCTGAAAATTGAGCTGGGCAGACTGCATCATGCAGCTTCGCTGGCCGTGCTCCAAGACCCCTGGCATAAAAGGATCATCTCTGATGAGTGGAAAGAGACTGCCCGGCGCTGCTGCGCCAGAAGATGCAGGAGATGACAAAGCAAGTGAGTGCGAGGGCGTGCTCACAATTCTTGCTGCTACAGTGAGCCTCATTTGCTAGGCTGCTTTGATTGATGTGAAGCAACCCTGCCACAATCGGCTGGTAGGCATATCGGTGCCCGGAGAAGCTGTCACTGTTTTTAGCTGCTAACGGCCCTGATAGTAACCAAATAAATAAATAAATAAAGTTCTTGCAGCAACTTTGTCACACGCACAAAAAAGCGACACAACCAATCTGTGCAGGAATACCATTCGCTAAAGAAGGCAGCTTTGCTAGTTTCTCACAGTGAATTGAGAAGACAATACAGCGTGGTTTGATCTTCCATCTCGTGCAAACATTTGTTTGTTTTTGGAGCTAGTCTGGTTTTCTTAGTCTGAATCAACTGTTACATTGCACACTGTTTGCGATGCATTAATTGCAGCTGAGAAAGAAAGGCTGCGAACTACAAGCTGGACACCACAGCTGCAGGAAGCTGCAGGGATGCTTGCTTGTTCGATTCATTCATGCACTCTATGCAAACTGGTGACCTGCGCCATGTTCCCCATGTAAAAGTTAAAACAAATGACCAGTCCCGGTGGCACAGCAATTGTTTTGAAATTAAGTAGAGGGCCCACCTTGTGGCGTTGGAGCATAGGCTGCCTGCGCCTTTCATAGTCCCATTTGTTCAGCCTCGGCAACCAGCAAGCCCATGCTAGACTTCAAAACACATATCAGCAAGGTCCCTGCGTACCAAATATTAGACGTCAGTTTATAAGCGATGTTTACACACACAAAAAAAATTAAGACAAGTATGTACATGTTGATGCACTTTAAATACAAGGCGAAATCGCTTACCTCACCGTAATTAGAAGGTGGCCCTGCATACACTTGACAGTGCGCAGTCATAAAATGAGGTATGAAATCATTATTCTACACCGCGTCATAGCAATGAGGGTCACACAAAGGGTCACGTCCCACAAATGGTTAGTACGTCGTGGTGCACCGAAACAAAAGCTTCCCACACAGGCCTGTATGATCCTCGCTTTCCTGCTTCTAAGCGTTGTTTTGTCATGTCCTAGTATCTCCTTAGGTCCCTCCATCAGCTCAAAGACGTTACAATCATTAACTATTCATCCAGACTGCTCAGGAAAGCTTACCCAAGTTTCCCGCCGTTTTCAGGCGCACGCAAGACTGGTAGTCAGGCGTGTTTTACATGACTGAGACTTTCGTGCGGTTGGCCTAATAAACGGTATTTAACCACATGTTCCTTGGTGTCGAACTACGTTGAGGTTTCGATTGAAACTTTCTATAATACACCTTTGGGCCGTTCCGGCCCACTGCCGGCCAAGCAGGCTCAATGGTCGTCAACAGAACATTCGGGCGCAGGGAAGTTGAAAACTAAATGTAGAGTTCCAGACAGCGGGCAATGACTCAATACATGCATATCTAAAAAATAGAAAAAATTGCTTACGTACCGTACAACACGAGAGCGCACGGCTGGCACAGCGACGCAGCTCCCACGGCTCCGACGACCAGCCATTCTGCTACTAAAAACAACCACCTACCCACAAAACAACAGCCGGATGTGACACTATTTCTTAAACCGGATAAGTCGTCATGGGTTGCAGCAAGCATTTTGCTCCTGCAACCCGGTTGCAGGAAGCATTTCGCTGCTGCAACCGGGTCGCAGCAGACAGCGCCCAAATGAAAATAGGCTACTGGTCATTTTGTTTCACACCGTCTCGCGATGCGTTGCAAGTACAGACGGACACCTCTCACTTTTAAGGCACGTTGAGCATCTTTTTGAGGATTCTCTTAGTATAAGACACTGTAAGCATGTTGTAAACGGGCAAAAGGCGCGAATGTCTTCCGGAAATTGGCATCCGGTGCTCTTTCTACTCTTTCCTGGCTAACCAGAGGGAACCTCAAAGCCAACAAAACGTGGAAAACAGCGATGATCACTGAAACAGCTTGCTTTCATTTAGGCCTATATAAATATGGAGGTCACTGCATACACGTCCTCTTCAAACAACCCGTGTGAAGTGCATTCTGATTGAGGTGGTGGGTCGACTGAAATTGTTACATCTGTACCGCCACTTGGTGACTTACGACTGTGACGCTAGCCTCTCTACATTGGCACCATGAAGTAGTACAGAATAAAATAACAAAAAAAGGTTTGTGCTATACTCCAGAAAGGTAGCAGCATGGTGCCTATATAAGCTGTTGTTCTATATCCTGATTAAGGCTATGGCGTTGTGCATGTTTAAATGCAAATATATATATGTGAACAGGCAACAAAGTGAGAACTGTTCGCCACAGCATTGTTATGCATTATATCTTTATGTGTGCCTGTGCATGGAGTATGCAAAAACAGGTCCGAGCGCGGAAACAAATTTGGGGGATTTTTAAGCTCCATCTTAGGTATGATGCGACAGTGTTAATGACTGGCACCTGTTTTGCCGGTTATCTTTGCAGATCGCTGTTTGCGTCCATTCAATTTGCTACCAGTTTATTCAGTAATCCTTTAGGCGATCATGCCTCTATTATCCAATGCATACAGCATACTGTAATAAGATGCCATGTTATGTGAAATACCATCCGACACAGATGTAAATCTTTGGATCAACCAAGGATGTGCCTGCGTCTCCTAGAGGCAGCGTGCCTAACTTGTGGGTAGTAGAATGCTGGATTTCACGGAAACCTTTCGAGCAAGAGCCACGTGGAAGAACACAGCAATGTCCCGACAGTGAAAACACTACTCTCAGAAATTACTGATCAAGGAATTGAAATAGCATCAAATTGAGCAATGCATGGTGGCATAACATAAATACTTTTGCACTCAGACAATTTTGTCATGGAATCTGATTGGTGTGAAGTGAAATCGGATTAAGTGAAGTTCATTAGAGTTTTCTTTACAGTCCAGTAAACAATGCTATAACTGCCGATAAGGACATAGTGAAAACCAAAGTGCTCGGACGCAAGATGCACACAAGAAGGTGGGATGATCGAGATGTAAGAAGGCATCTCACATTTCACACAGTATCATACCATTCTTCCGAAACTTGGTGTGTTTACCTTTGTGACTTGTAGCTTGTGCTTTTTACAAAATACCAACCACATTCTTGTTTTGATATCATACTGGAAAAAAGGGAATCATCTGCACATACAAGTGCTACACCACCTGTCTTCATGGAGGCACAATAAAGGACTTGCGAGACGTGTAGAATGTGAGACTGAACATCCATGTGGACCACCCTAGAGTATAGGTGGCTATGGGAAGCTGCGAAACTAAATCTGTCAAAGAATGTTGGTGCAAGCGGCCCCAACGCAACTTGAAAGAGCTCATTACATATAACTCAGCGAAGAGTAAATGCATGTAACTTTTATTTATACAGTTCAGACTAAATACATTTTTGGAAATTCGTATCCACCATCTCTTATTTACAAGATAACGTCAACCTCCAAGCCGCAGCAACAAGAGGATTTCATTTAAGTGGGAATGACAACCTTATTTATTAAAAGCATAACCAGCTGCAAATGCATTTGTTCTGAATGAATAAAAAACGGCGACTGCTAACTAAATTAGGCGCTGTCAACAAACAAAACACAGTGTCTGGCAAAGGCAGCACAGTGCTTCACACTAAAAACAAGGCGTTAGGCCCCAGGCAACATGACAGAAGCAAATACACTGCAGTGGAACGGAGTGTGCGCAAATTGATGGTCGTTCAGTTTTCCCAACGTGAGGTTGCAGGAAAATTCATGCTGTACATCACAGCCTTGCTCAAAATAAGTCAATGCAATCCAAGTGCAGATGCTGCACAAGTTTTCTGACCAACACAGGTCACAGTAGTCACTTTTACCAACAGAAAACATGCTTACCATGTAGTGATTGGCAAGTGACTTGTTACTTTGAAAAAACCTTTGCATACACTATAGACCAACACCGTGTTTACAAACAAAGGGGGCGCTCGCGCCGACGCAGCCGACTGGGCGTGAAAAATAGGGTTAGCGTCCATAGGAATACATGGAACCGGAAGATTTCTAAGCAGTTTTCTCATTTCACGGGGCACCTATGACGTCCTTATTCGGTGCAGAGTAACCGTGAACATCCTAGAACAGATCATAAAAGTATGAAATCTTATTACCGAGGCGAAGTATTTTTAAAACGTCGCGAAACAAACGGGGGTGCGAGTTGGGAGGGCTATCCATAAAAATACGAGCAAACACAACTTACCGCATCATTTTTCTTGTTTCGTACAGCACCAGAAATGCGGTGGCCGGTCGTTGGCCAGCGCTTTGAAGAAGTATGCTGCGTCATTGAGGAGGCGGTCTACTTTTAAAACTCCCTGAATAATCTATGTTGTGAATCCGGGCAACCCCAAAATGCTCATGAATCATGCGGTTTTGTTTACAGTCTGATATGCTGCCGCATGAGGTAAATTAGCTTGATAATACTGTCGCTCAAGTGATACATCATAGACAGAATTACATTTAAAATGTAGTTGTCAAACACCATACGACAATACGGACCGAATGAGATAAACGCATTGAAGCAGACGACAGCGCAGCTGGCGATACCCATCGCGACCGCCTCCAGCTCCGGAGTGTCTGCTAGCGACAGCGCCAGTGGTGCATGGTCATGTGCAACTGCGCGCAGTCAGTTTATCGTGTTGTGAACGGTCCCGCAGTCGTCAGACTTGCAGTACTTGCAAGGGAATGTAGTGTGCCATGCAACATGATGTCGGGGCGTAGTACAAGACGTTCACCAAAAAATGAGAACGGTTCAACTCTGCTGAACCGAGAAAAATGTCGCGGTAAGTTGTGTTTACATGTGTTTTTATGGGTCATCCTTCTAACTCGCACACCCATCCATTTCGCGGTGTTTTAAAGATACTTCGCCTCGGTAATGAGATTTCTTACTTTCACGATTTGTTCTGGAATGTTCACGGTTGCTCTGTGCTAAATAACGACATCATTTGTGTGCTGTGAAATGAGAAAACTGCTTTGAAATCTTTCGGTTCCACATATTTGTATGGGCACTAAGCCTAATTTTTACCCCAGTCAGCCCAGCCTGGCGACAGGAGTGCCATCGCATCGTGTTTACGTCACAGCACAGATCGGTGTTGGTCTGTAAGTAAGAAAAAAAAAGTAAGAAAACAAAAACAAATAACAAATAATGAAGCAGCATTTGACAATTACAAGGCAAAGGCAGGCCAGCAGCAGGCTTTCTGCAAACAGCATTGTAGCAAGCAAGCTTAAAACACTGGGTTACTCAAATAGTTGCACTTTAAATACCATGCAGACGTCATGCACTAACACTGCTGTCTTTGCCTTGATTTGCAGTCATTGAGATTGCTGCACTGAGACCATCACTGTGCGTAAAGGCTATATGCGGTAAACCTAAGCAGATCATCATTGAAACAGCATAAGGACAAAGCAGAAACAAGCAGCACATTGTTTACCATTGTTTTTGTATGATCAAACTGTTTTTTGCAATGCTCTAACGAAGAACCTTGCTGAGCTGTCCTAATTGCCCATCCCAGTCTAATCACCATTGCAACAAATGACCAAGAAAACAAGTGCAGCGTGATTGATAGGTAAATAAAAAAAAAGCGTCAAAACAATAAGTATCTGCTCATGAAAAAGCTTTGTGGGTGATTCAGTATTGAAGAGAAGCACATGCTTCCAGCAACTCTACAGTCTTGTATGAACCATGCTTCACCAGAACTGGAAGACTCCCTATTACAACTCTACATTTCCTATAGTTGGCAGCATCTTTAAAAGGGCGAAGACTTTTGTCGGCTTCGCTAAAAGTGGTGTGTTGGAATGAACCATATAACCAAACACGCACACGCACACTAGCCAGAAACATGGCTTAAGCAATCAATTACAGTTGCCAAATAATTTTGCAGATACTGAAAATTGCAACATCTCTGCAAACCAGCCAGCTTCATGGAATGGCTGCAATAGCAAACAGTTATTGGAGGGATGTATTTATTCAGACCTTTTTTCTTCCCTGTGCACTTCAGGTCTGGAAAATCAGTCAGCAACTGTACAGGTCTTTCCTGCCTTAGTTATTGTGACATAAGCAAGCAAAACATCCATAACACCTGAAGGCAATTTCTTTTGAGAAAGCCCTGTGTGTTACACAACTGCTGCAGTCCAACAGCACCGCAGTATTACACGTCACCACGTGGACTTTCTCCACAGAAAAAATGGCCTGCACTTATATCACACAGCATAGTAAAGAGCACTACACTTCTAGACATACTTTGGCTCCAGCAGAAAGGCTTTGAGAACCAAAAAATCTGAACCAAGTCCACCCATGTCAGCACCCACAACTCAGTCACACAACAAAACTTAATTCGAGGAATACAGCATGAGGAAAACATGTCTCCTTTCTCTTCTTGGCATGTTACGACAGTTCTGCATGGTCCTTGAGCCGGCTACAAAGGAAATCTGGGAAATGCTGCTAGATTTCAACAATGAAAACAAAAAAAGGTGTAATTCACATTCCAGGGCCCTCGCATGTAATTGCATAACAAAATTTTTGCAGAGCTCAACAGTTATGTACTTGCCTTTATAGGCATGTTTTGTAGTTGAGAGAAAAAAAAAAAAGAAAGGATTTACCCACATCTGGCTCTTGTGAGGCTGCCAGCAAGCCAGATGTGATCATTTTCCAGCGTCAAAGTTCATAACATATAAAACTGGTCACACATCCAATGGAAAATTGCACGTCATTGGCACGACAAACTAACATTAGTGCAGTTTTGCACTAGTGTAGAACAGCTGCACTACTGCAGACCAGATGCTGTTCGCTGTCGCTGGATGTGTTGTGTAACACAGAGGCCGTTATGTTGGGAGAACACTAGGCATACTTGTACTTGCTTGACAAGATGTCCAGCAAAAAGAACAGAAGGTACTGTAACAAGCTGGCATGCAGTTCCTTCCCCCTTCAAGCACAGGTGTGAAACTCGGTGCGTACCACAAACTGGCGCAGTCTTCGAGGTTGGGGTGAAGAGACAAAATCCCAGAAATGCCGAGAACGATCAACTCGTGCATCCAGGACGACGACATGGCATGGTTCAAGCCTTGAGGATCAGGATGACGAGAGTTCAGACTGCGGTGCCATCATGCCGTGACATCGAAACTGTCCTTGGGAACTGTTTCGGGAGGAGCTTAGGTGGCAGCTGGGTGACCGCCATTCCTCTGCGGTGGTGGCGATCGTGGAGGTGCCAGAAGATCAGCGTACTCGTGGAGGGCTTCCCTCAGCGATCGGCAGACTTGGGCCGATGTCGATGTGCTGCAGCTCACCAGGTGTGGGTAAAGGGCAATCAGCTGCTCCCAGACACTCCATTCAACTGCATAAGGAAAACATCCGGAAAACATCTGGAAAACATCCAGTAGGACTGTTTGCGCTGCTGTTCCAGTAGCACTGACAGACAGCTAGCAGATTGTTAGAAGATCTATTCCATTCTTTTGGCAGAAAGAAAAAAATTAGTTAGTTAGTTAGTTATATGGGGTTTAATGGCGCATAAGTGACTACGGTTATCATGCACCAAACACAGGGTCAGATGTCTGGATTACTATAATTGCCTTAAAGAATTGGATTTCTTGAGAAATGTTAAAATTTTTGAAAATTGAACAAGTCCATGTTCTCCTAAAATAAGTGTTGGATGAACTGGGATGTAATGAACTGGGATGTCTGGATTACTAAAGTTGCTGTAAAAAATTGAATTTCTTGAGAAAAGTTAGAACTTGTAAAAACTGAACAAGTGCATGTTCTCCTAAAAGCAGTCCTGGATGAAATGGGATGTGTTGACTGTAAAACAAGGTAAAATATTTTTTCCTCATGTCTTCGAGTTTTCTGCATGCGATTGAAATGTGATTTACAGTGAGGGCAGATCACAAAAAAATGAAGGCATTACTGGCATTGGCATAGTATGCTGATGGTGGCTGCCATGAAGCTCAGTATACATCTTTATCGATCTAAACATGTACTGCCTCAGAATTAACCTTTCTTAATTCATTAAAAACTGGGATGATATCGCTGGCAAGTGCATGCAGGAATGTCTTCTCGGTTCACTACAAGGTATCGAATACGACTCCCGATATCTAACCCTTATGTCCCTTCTCTATATTTCGATCACCAATCCTCCAGCCACATTTAGGCCAAGTTTATGTAGACATATTCATGTAACCTTGATGTATTCATGCCACCTTAGCTGTTTCTTAATTCTGGGACCTCAGGGTTACTCAATGCGAGTGTCAACATCTGGACGAGCACAATGTCATTCTGGAAGAATTATGCTAGGTTCTCTACCAAGGCTTGCCAAGATGTGCATAAATTGTCGCCTCTCCCAGAAGCATGCTTTGTGTGTTACGAACAACAGGAATAGCATGCAAATATGCTGCTAAAATGCATGCACTGCCATGAAAAGCATCAAGAATACGATGATGGCCTACCATTGTTTGGCGGTGCTTTCTTGAGTGAAGCTGTGAGCGTTGCCACAGCCTTGAGGACAAAAGAGATCTCGGCCATGCGATGCCTGGGCAGGGGACACTTGCCACTCAACTGCTCGTCTTCCACGTAATGGCAAATCACCTGCAAAGTTATTAAAGAAAATGTGCAATCCCTCATTTATTTACAAATTCTATTTCACCTTGGGGATTCCCCTAAACTTCGGACTAAGAAGATCATGTTTATCCGTAATAAGGGAGTTATTACTCATTAACGTACACTTACATGCAGCCAAACAGCTACAAAGAAAAGCTAGAACACTGGATAATCATACGGGCATTCAGCATCCCCACCCCACCACGGTGGTGCATTGGTTAAGATGCCTGACTACTGTGCCAGAGTACCTGCATTTCTATGAAGGCGAGATGAAGAGGTGTCCGCGCGCTGTGCCATGTCAGTGCACGATAAAGATCCCCAGGTGGTCAAAATTACTCCAGAGCCCTCCACTAAGGCACCCCTTTCTCTCTTTCCACTTTCGCTCCCAAATTTCTCCATTCTCTTACAGCAGGTTCAGGTGTCTACAGAACAAGTATGACAGATACTGTGCCTTTCCTTATCTGTAAACCAATTATTATTATTATTATTATTACTATTCAACATCTCCAGTTATCCTTGGCCAATAGACCATACTTTACGTGCACAATTGTCACACTCAGTCACCAGCCCCGTCCACAGGGCCTTAATCGTTTCCACCTTTCCAAAGTGGTGAACAAAGATGCATGAACCTAGCATTCCCACCAGATGGGTCAAGTGCTACCGGCACGTAATGAGTGATGCGCGACAACAGAACAGGACGCCTTGAGCGTGTGAATGACGCCCATGTTCAGTGGCTTTATCTTGCACTTGGCAATTCAGAGTGAGGAGAGCATTTCCACCAGTCAAAAAGGCAACACGTGGAGTATTGCGAAGTTTTCAAGCACGTGTTTCTTTTTTTTACTATACCTGGTCAAACTCATCAAGCAGCTTAGTGAGCAAATCATGTGTCACGCCCGTTTTCCTATTCCATGCTTGTTGCACACCTGCACACGTGTCGGATGAAAAAACAAGAAGTCATAGCATGCACCCAATCCTTTGTGTTCGACCTGCAGGGTATGAAAATGCGGCTCCAAAAGTACTGCAGCTTGCGAGACTTGCCAATGACAAAAGACAGCCACCAGCTAGTCACTGGTGACCAAACTTGTGCACAGAAGCAAGTTAATGCAAATATGTGCTATACCTTCCATGAGCACAGGTGTAGCCTTTCAAGGCATGCATTTTGGATGGCAGCTATCGGTAAAACTTGGCTGTTTGGTTGGCAGTGCAATGCCTTTTTTTTACTGCGTTTTTGGATCTCCACATTCCTTTCAGGGGCTGATGTCACGGATACTTGGAGACTCTTCTCATCTCTGTGCCTGCCACAAGCGTGGATTTTTCGACAGCGGGGCAGTGCCATTTTGTTTGTTCTAACCAAGTTACACCACCACAGTTGTTTTTTTTTTATGTATTTGAGATGCAGCTGCTTGCCTTAATACATATTCTGTAAGCAGATTTGAGTTCATTTGGATAGCGAATGTTATAACTGTGGTTACTATAAGTAGGTTCAACTGTACATGCTGAGAACAAGGCTTGAATGAAGGAGATCAAAGGCCTTTAAGATTACTTAACAACTGTTTGGTGCATGACCAATTTTCGTTCTAGTGCTGCCTCCGCCAGACATACACTCACTGCAATGCCCAGGGAAACTGACCTCTTGAAATCGGTGCAGCAGCGAAGTGACAGCCAGGCGGTTGACGACACCACCCTCAGGTAGCACGATGCCCCCGAGGAATGAAAACTGCAGCAGCGTCTCGAAGCATGCTTTAGCAAACTCCTCACGCAACTTCCGTGTGGACTCTGTGTCTGCAAAGAAAAAAGGGGGAAAAAAAATATGGGGACCACTTAAGCGCTGCCTTTAAGGGTATGGCGCGATAGGTGTGTGGCTCCCCTTGTTGTTCATGGACATATCAGTGGCAGGCCATGTCACCTGCGAACTGCACCAATCGGGCGGGTACTACTGATCCTTTCAAACACATTGGGCAATCCCATTAGAAGCATGAGTTCCTGATCAATTCCGAGCCTCCCTGCTATCTGTTAGCTAATCTACTTCCTCAGTGGTTCGGTTCAACAGTCGCTCCAGGACGATTATTCTTTTTTTTTTTTTTTTCAACCGCATAATTAACTTCTATGAAACTGCACAGCTTTTCTTTTTCAGCTGAAAGACAGCATTTGGAGGGATGTCGAGAAGGAACTGCTTCCTTATATGTTATGCTTTGTTAAATGTAGTGAGCAAACTGAATTACATAACCCAGCAGCACATTGCATCAGCGCTTGCTGCCCTCAAGCTTAATGATCTATTTTTGCCCTCGGGACACTTTAGCCTCACGCTCACTTCATTGCTTATATAAAGGATCCAATTAAAAAAAATTGTCCTCAGTTCATGACAGAGTTTCAAAAAGGTTGACTGGCCTGGTTAAATAGTTAACGTGAACAGGTGGCGCCTTCACGCTGTCGCTCCCTATGCTCTCGCTCCAGTACACAATCTTTGTATTAGGCAGCAGTCCCAAACATGGAGGGTCCTCCAACCTTTATGCGACGTTGTACCAGGCAACATTCCCGGTGTGTATCTACAGTGTCTTCGCTCGTCGCTGGCCACCTCACAAAGGAAAAGAAAGAAGACGCCTGCGAGTCCAACTACACCTGCCGGTACTGTGACTACCTCGGCCCACCAATTACGGAAGTGAGTCAACACCAGTGTTACTTGTCAGTGTTTGTGCCTTAAGCATTCCCGACATGCAGTACACACCACAGGATGACCAGAGTAAATCCTTGTGTGTTGCAGGCCTGTTTCACTTCATGGCACCCGCCTGTGTACCAAAGACTGGCTGAAGAGTTCTCAGAGAAAATATTTTCTCTGTTAGTGCTAATGGAGATGAAGGATTACATGCGCTTGCACCAGAACTCTGTTCTTAGGATAATAAGACTTTTGGCGCAGGCTGCTTTACCTTTTGGCGTGGTTTGAAGCAAATGGTGCAGCATTCAGATCACGACCTATATAGCACTGCAGTGCGGCAACTACAGTGCCATTCATATGCACAGGTTTTTCGGCTTATTTTGTTTCCCGCAGAATAAATTTTAGCTGACCTACCTCTTGAGCAGCACTTTCGCTTCTGAGCTGCAACCTTTTGTCCAGATGAAGAAGGAAATAAGATACAATGCCAGGAGCGAGATACTGAGGTAGGCAAGAGTTAAGTGCATTCAAGACTACTTACACGGTGTGGAGATCAAAGAATCGACTACTTTCAATTCTGCCCACTCATTCACTGTAATGCACCTTTAGTCGATCATAATCCAGCAAATTCACCTTTAATTTACTACAATCCAGGTTAATCCACAAGAATCTGTCCTAATCCAGCAAACTATACCCTTAATTCACATTTATTAAGCTTAATCCACCTTATTCTACAGCAATCTACCACATCCAAACTTAATGCAATCCACTATACCTAAGTCACTGCAATAAGGTCCTACTGCAAGTTAATAGTACACTGTAATCCACTCTTAATTAACTGCAATCTGCCACATGTGACATCATGTGGGCCGAGTCCTGGCCTCTTTGATCACTAGCCTCGGACGGATTAAAGCCAAACACGAACTTGATGTGTGCTCCGTATAAAAGCTCAGGCCATAATGTGACAACATAACTAAAAGAATATCAAGGTACACAGGCCTGGAAACGTTGTGATATGGAAAAGATGGAACAATGCTCCACTGTACTGCAGAAAGCATGGGGGCATTTCAGATATACTGAATTATCATGTCTGCCCCTTTTATAAGGCAGTAACTATACCTTCTCTGTTATACCCTTTGGATGAGTGGAATTCGGCCAACAATTATTTTTTTCTGTACGAGGGCATCTTAGACCACCAGGACTACAGCACAAATTAGTGAATATATGCTTACTCTTCGTTGTGCACAATAGTTGTAAAATGATACTCATGCCATGTACTCCTACTGCGTACATTGCAATTACTTTGCGAGCCTTCCAGCAGATGGCATCACTTGTCCACAATATATCATGAAGACAAGTAGCACCTACCCACAGGTGTGCTGCTCGTTGCTGAGTGAATGGAACCTTTGTTGAGGAGCGCAACAATCTTGAGCACAAACTCTTTCGGCACGTGGCTTGAATGTGGCAGGATGCACTCTCGTATCAGTTGCACTACCTGTGAAGTGAATGCAAGACTGCGGTTGCACATTATTAAACACTTCATACGAAAAACAAATGTTTGCCAGTGCCCTTTCGATACCTCTCAACTTCTGACAGCGCTAAACACACTTAAATCCTTACCAGCTTGGTTACATATTGGACAGGCAATGTCTGTCCTGCCGGCATCCAGTCAACATCATAGGACGCCACCTATGGCCGCTTGAAGTTACACGACTATACCCTGACTTCATCTGAATAAAATGATAACACATGCAAATATCTCTCTCCTGCCTATTAATGTCAACTTTATCACTTCACATATGTTGCTGCGAAGCATATAATCTATTTTCAAGTGTTTTCAAGCAAACAAAACTAAACATATAAATATATATATATATGTATGCTTAGAACAAATAGAGATAATTAAATATGTAGTTATCTTTGTTTTGCACAACAACAAGCAACCAGAAAGACACAACTAAAGTATAGTTCACCTGAGAGAGCATAATAAGGCGACTGCTGTATAACTTATAACCGTCAAACAAAAAGAAATTTCAACTCTACGAGACTTCTTCAAATTCCAAATTTCGTGTTATTTTATGTGCACACAATGTTTTCCACCCCATTTTTTTTCTTAAATACTGCTATGAAAGTCATCTTTGTTACTATTCTCTTACATATTAATAGGAGTTAAATAACAGCCATTCTGAGCAGAATTAATTTATTTCCTTTAAACCAAGTGCACATTCATGTTCCATAATATAAGCAGTAAACATTTTACATTAATTAGAACACCCTTATTTGTGGTATCCATGATGACTAGAGTTGACAAACGTGCACAACTGTGAGCGCCACATAAGTGCTGCGGGACCCCTAAACTAACACACGCATGTGCAATGTGTGAGCAGTTAATGAGAAAAACAAACAAAGCAAGTATTTAGACACTCCATTAGCATTCTCATTTGCATGCAAGAGTCGAAGCACCTCAAGTTCAATTCAGCTTTAACATTTACACGCAGAAAAAGCATATAACACCTGTGCGGTGACATGGTTTGGCAGGAATGCAGCACGGCCTGACATCTTCGCTGGCATACAGCAAAGGCACACAGAGGGAGCAAGCCAATTCACAGTGCTAACTAGGGAGTCTAGCTAACTAGCCGCTAACTAGTGATAACTAGCTGGGGCAATGTTCTCAAGCGAATGTCCAGGCAAACAAACAAAATGGGAGCTGAAACCGAAGGCGGTTAAGTCTGGAATGCTTGGAATCTGAAGCCACCTGACATCTGTGCCAAGCAGCGATATACCACAGTTCTCTAGGCCAGTTGTGAACACTGTATGTGGCAGCTGCAATTTGAGAACTAACAAAGAAATGGGAAAGCAGGCAGGAGTAATGAAGCAGCATGCACAAGAAGAAAGATGTGCGATGAAGTATATGCATCAAGAAAGTGGTGATAAAAGCGCATCATGTTGCAATACAAAAGAAACGCGCCTTTGCAGAAGCTTTAGCAAGTCGTGTAATATTAGAAAAACAATATATCAAACCTTGCAGTCCAACATTTCATCGCATTGTTGGTCTTCCAGGCTCTGGGTAGGAGGCGGGTTGCTGGAAATTATTGAAGATGTGACATCAGCCATTATTCTCTCAGCTGTTTGTTGGCTTCACCTGACAGTTTAAACCTTGTACCCTTGACAAACTTTGCACTGCCGAAATGTCAGCAATGCCATTCATTGTAGCTTTATGCAACAAGTTGAATATTTTCAGTCCTGTGGCTGCCTTTTCAACAGCATGCATGCGAACATACCAGGCAAATGCTAAATCAATGCCTTCCAATAAAAGACAAAGAAAAAATTGCTTTAATATGAATCTCTAAGAGCTGAGAGCACAAGCGATATTTTCTGCACGAGATTAGAAGTACCATTAGCACAGAAATTAAGAAGAAGACATCAGATCAATCTCTTCCAAGAAAGACAGCAACACCTGCAAGCTGCGATCACACCTAAGCAACAGCAGCTCACAGCTGTTGTTGCTCAATGCATGCTGAGTAAACAGGCAATGACCCTGCCTGACATTACACGATGCCAACACCTTCAAGCTTCTGGCCATTGTTCTCGGTGTTCAAAATCTTGCCTCCAGATGTCACCACTCTGCCGGTCTTTCCACACATTTCGTTTGACAATTCACGGCCGAACAAAAGTCAGCGCGACATCTTCCGGAGGCGAGTTGCTAGTGTTAATCACATCATGCTTGCTCTCGCTGCGCAACCTTTCCCCAGCTGCCTGTGCGTCTCGAACGGCCGTTAACTGCAAGGACTTTGACATCAAAGGCACTGCACCCTTCCCACATTTGACTGTCTTAGCTGAAGGTCTCACAAGACTGTGTAACAAACATTGGGAGCAGAGGAGACAATGGTATTTCCGCTGCTCTCCTACTCTTCATTAAAATCTGGATTCACCATGAGTCACAAATCATAAGGTGATGACAGGTCAGCGAACCTGCCCCCGGCCACAAAGGTTGGTGGGAGAAGGGCGCTAACTTATGAGGAATCTGTGTAACTCATCTTTGCCCTGTGTCGCTGAACCACTGACTTCACGCGCATGTGGCAATATCATCATCGAACTGCTGCGCATGCTACAAGTACGAGGCTATGTACAGTAATTGTTCACTGTGTGCTGAATGGCTGTGATGCGACGTCGGCAGCACAATCTGAACCATGTTGGCCCTGACCTTTCTACAACAATCATATATTTTTTTCAAGCTTGGCATGAAGTCAGCTAAGGAACCATCGTAAAAGATCAACAAAATAACACTGCTTGTTTCGGAGTTCCAAGAAAACGGCGTCAATCTTCACGGCAAGCAAATCAATCATCATAGCAGTGTGCCAATGCACAGCAACATTAAGACCTAGAGATGACACAGCACTCAGCACATTTTCTCATGAGATGAGCACTGCAGAAAGCTCTGACTGTTTTTTTATCAATGACTTTTTCAGGCTTGCACACTGCAAGAATTAACTTGTGCAACTGATTTTCCAGCTTTACTGATGACACATTAAAGGGTGTCAGGCATGATAGCGCAAATTCAGCATTTCTTGAACCATTCGTTTATGAAAGATGAACATCACACAAAAATGCATCGCAACGTTCTCTACACACTACAGTAAAAATATCAAATGATGCCCTCAATCACGACATATAGTAACAGGTCATAATTTTTCGGCCTTAAGTTCCCAAACTGAATTTTCAAGGAAAGAACTAAAAACCTTGACTACTCAAACACACACAAAGCATCTAGCAGAAGGGAAAAAAATACACAATGCAAAAAAAAAACACACTAGCAGCATCTCTAATAATTTTCTTGGAGCATGTTTAGAAACACAGTGGGTTCCAGGAACAATTTACACAAAATGCTGTTTCTGGTTTATTTGTATCAATGATTCAGAGAAATAAGGAATGAACAAATGTCAACCACTGAGAGCAAAGAAAACATTATTTGTCCACTAATGACTATTTCATCCTTAATAATAATTTTATCACAATGAAGCTTCAAATTCCGGCATGGGGCAAACAGCCAACCTAATGCAAACTTTCACAAATTTCAGTAGTCAAGATATTCCCATGTGACACTAGATCTCTTCCTTACAAACAGCTTTACTAAATGGATTTCATATCTGTTCCTTGTATTTCTTCTCTTGGCTCTTACTCTTTTGCCAGTAATTAAAATGTAAAAAATCTGGACCCCATTTGCACCTAAGAAGCTCCCTAGTCCGTGTTGTGTGAAATCAAGAGGTCACGTGATATAACTAAGTTTACAGGCACCGAGAGTGCTGAAAGTGCTAACAGGCTGAATAACAGTACAGAGAAAGCATGAAAGAAACCTACAGCAGCAAATCTGCTTCTATTTCATTCCACTGTAAAGGTGACATAATTGTCAAATTTTGTCCTGGGTTCACTTGCACACACAAAAAAAAGAAGTGATTCTTATACTTCGAACGCACAGATCTACTATAAATTTTTTTACCCAGGGAAGACAGTTCCCATAAGTGGCAGCGACTACGGCAGATGGCGCCACCGGGCAATCTCACACAGAGATCATTGCATCGAGAATATTGGCCGCGCTGCATGTGCTCTTAGAAACTATCCAGCAGTCATAAGCTCGCCCTCTTGAATGCAGTATATTTACTGTAAATAAAAAAAATGAGACCTACACAAGAAGGAGTAAACTGAACATGCATAAGTTGGTGCATAACGACTCTCCCTCGTAATTTTATTTTTTTAGAGAAGTAGCGGACCTTCGCGCTACTAAGCACGCGCAGGCGAAACGCGATCGACCGCAGTACCGACGCTACGTACGGTATACGCTCACGGCCCCACGAGATCCACGATTAAGCGCTCGCTATGCAATTTACGAAGGCTTATTTGCCTGTCACTGCCGTCCCGTCAGGTAGTGCAACGCGCACCACGTGACATTTAGTTTAGCGCTACCGCCTACCGCTACCGCGCGAGCGTCAATACGCATGCACAGATCACCCCGAGGGCGACAGATGGCGCCACGTTCCCCTCAAATTTCAGCGGACGCCGCACACGGGGACCAATCAGCATGTGCTGTGAAGCGGTAGACAGCCGCGGTAAGCGGCAGCGCTAAACAGCAAAGACGTACGTTTACCGGACGCTTCCTGCTCACGCGCAGTGGCGTGGAGGAGGCAAGGTGCGGTCTCCACTAATTTCCGTTGGTCGTCAGCAGTCGCACAAATTGATGGCACGAGAAACAATTATGACCAGGTTAATTGTAAGGCTTCTGATCTGAAGCTCGTCTATTGCGATTAAAAGTGCACGAGAAAATTACCAGACAGTTTCAGGCGCAAAATGCGCACTCCATGCATCCATGACAATTGAAAGTACGCAGCCTTAAAAAAAAAAAAAAAAAAAAAAAAAAAACGATACAAAATGTAGTTAATGACGAATTCAGTTCAAACGAGGTTCGACTGAATGCTGTTTACAATACACGTGTTTAGTTGCTTGTTTAGACTCTGTGACGGCTTTTCAACCGGGCGAGCTGCGTAAGCTTCGCGTAATGCATGATGATTATGTTATAACGGTCACCGAGTTTTGCGATTGGCGCTGCATAGCGCAGGGGCAACGGAGCGCTAGCGAGTTTGGGGTAATACCGCAACTGACCCTTGGCATTATCGTTACAAAAAGTGTTTGACTCAGCGCTGAGATTGTGTGCCCACCACGTGACCTCATGCATACCACGTGATTCCATAAGAAAATAAAAAAGTGAAGTAAGAACAATTTTATGTCACTATAAATTTCGCAGCAATGCTACTATCGAAGTGTGCCCTCAACGGTGGTGTTTCAATGTAAACCTAAATTAGTTTACAGGAAATGAAAGGTGCAGTATCCATCACGCTTTCTCCGCGGACACTTGAACCGCGCCGTAAGGCAACACCACCTATATAGTCTACATGGTGTTGCGAGGAACCTAAAATTGAAAGAGAGGAAGAGGTGTCACTGTGAAAAGCTCTGAAGTAATTTTCAACCACCTGGGGATCTTTTACGTGCACTGACTAAAACGTAAAAGATCCCCAGGTGGTTGAAAATTACTTGGGAGCATCTCACAACAGTGGCACCTCTTTCTCTCTTCTTTCAATTTTACGTTCCTCCCTTCCCTTACGCAACACCACGTAGACAATATAGGTGGTGTTGCCTTAGTGCACTGACTGGGGTGGCAGTTCCTGGCCCTACGGGGCTGAGACGGTAGGTCAACGCCGCTTGCGGCGGGGGCTAGCCAGCCACCGAATTTATCTGTTGTAGGCCGCCATTGCACCCGCCAACGCTTAGGTGGTGGAAGACGGTTGTTGTTGCGCCGCGAGACCTTCTCTCTCGCTTCTTTTTCTTCCTTATTGTTTTTCTCTTCCGTCCGCCCGAGGCAGCGGAGGTGGCTCAGCTACAGAGCCAGTAGCAGACCCGCGCATTTTCTTTTCCTTCTCCTACAGCCACAACAACAGCACTGACTAAACCGGGGGGCCAGTGCTGTATGGCCCCACGTGCCACGAACGCCACCAGTACAAACACACATGCCGGAGAAAGTGTGACCGATACTGCGTCTTTCCTTTCCTGTAAACTAATTATAATTATATGTAGTACTGCAACGAACGCCGATAAGAGGCAAACGATGAGAGGAAGATGATACGAGAGGAAAGGTAGGCTTTCGCCATTCTCCTCTTATGAAACATCTGAGAGATCCTCTATTTTTTTCTCCTGACATCGCACAGAACGCAGACGCGTTTGCGGTTTGCCTCCACCGAAATGCGGCCGCCGCGGTCGGGTTCGAATCCGGGTACTTGGGTAGCCAATCGACTTGATCACAGGGTTACCACGGCGGGTGCTTTAACAAGCATAAGGGCATGCGCGAATCCAACCTTTTGCGCCTCGTACAAGCCTTCGTTTGTACTATGTTGCCCCTTACCTTCGCCTCACGCGAACAGACCGGGAACGACTGGATGCATCACTGCGCAAGGCATACAAGACAGCATTGGGTCTACCCATGTCCACTTCCACCACCAAACTGATGACCGTCGGGATCTCCAACACAGTCGACGAGCTGATTGAAGCGACTCTAATTTCCAAATATGAGCGCCTCTCGCTGACACATGCGGGCCGTGCAGTACTGAGCCAGGTAGGAATCAGTCCTCTGAGGGCGACTTCTACGTATATGGACCTCGCGCCTGAGCAGAGACAGGCTTCGTATACCTCCGCTTCCCAAACGTATGCATCCAGAGTATCATACAGAGCGCAGAGCCGACCGAGCCCGGCAACTCCACAAACGTTTTACCGGTCGCCCCGACGTTACGTACACAGATGCCGCCCACCACCCCCGTCGCCCCGCTATATGTTTGCGGTTGCACTGGCACCGCACCGAAATTGGCACAACGCCTGCAGCGTACTCAACGCCGCAACTGTTACCACCGCGGAAGAGGTTGCCATCGCGTTAGCTCTGACCGACCCCTCCACCAAAGTAGTCGTTAGCGATTCCCAACAGGCAATTCGTAACTTCAATGCAGGTCGTATATCCCGACAGGCACACACTATCCTCCGATCTCTCCCCTTACCGTCTACACCTCGTCTTCTCATATGGACCCCAGCTCATGAGGCACTCAGCGGAAACGCACAGGCGCATGCTCTAGCCCGAGAACTCAGTTACCGGGCGGAGCACCCTCCTCAGCCTGCCGCTTCCTCTGACACTCCCCAAGGCACTCATTCACGCCTTGTTACATACATGGACATCCTCCAGCATTATCGGCTCGAACGGTGTCTATACCCCCCTGCACACCGGGAACTATCCCGGCGCGAGGCCGCCCATTGGCGCAAAATACAAACAGGAACCTTTCGCAACCTATGGCTATATAGCAAAATTTTCCCAAATCTTATTGCACCTAGCTGCAAACACTGCTCCCAACCGGCCGCATTCATTCACATGGTGTGGACATGTATACGACACAACGCAGACAATACAGCTACAAGGGATGCGTGGGAGTCCCTCCTGCGTACCACCGAGCTCGCCCAACAGCTAATAATAATAATAATAATAAACTGGTTCACAGGAAGGGAAATGCGAAGTACCTGTCACACTTATTCTGTGGACACCTGAACCGCGCCGTAAGGGAAGGGAGAAAGGTGGGAGTGAAAGCGGAAAGAGAGAAAGAGCAGCCGTAGTGAAGGACTACGGAGTAATTTCGACCACCTGGGGTTCTTTAACGTGCACTGACATCGCACAGTACACGGACGCCACTCCGTTTCGCCTCCATCGAAACAGCTCCAGCTCATTTTGCGCGCATTGGAGACCGCAGAGTCCCAAGGGATCCCTGCTGACCTTCTCTAAGCAGTGCAACCAGTCTTTCGGCTGGTTCCTCTTCTTTGGGAGTAAATAAAGAGTTTATCATCATCATCGCTCGTTTAACTAGTTGTGGCTGTAGGAAGAAGGAAAAGAAAATGCACGGGCCTGCTACTGGCTCTGTAGCTGAGCCACCAGATTGATTGATTTATAGGAAGGGAAAGGCGGTAACTGTCTCACTTGTTTTTTCTGTGGACGCCTCAACCGCGCCGCAAGGAAAGGGAGGAAGGTGGGAGGGAAAGTGGAAAGAGAGAAAGAGGAGCCGTTGTGGAGGGCTACGGAATAACTTCGACCCCCTGGGGATCTTTAACGTGCGCTGACATCGCACAGCACACGGGCGCCTCTTCGTTTCGCCTCCATCGAAACGCAGCCGCCGAGGTCGGGTTCGAACCCGGGTGCTCCGGCACCGTAGTCGGGCGTCTTACCACTGCACCACCCCGGTGGGGCCTTTTATTGATTTATTTATAGGAAGGGAAAGGCGCGGTAACTGTCTCACTTGTTTTTCTATGGACACCGCAACCGCGCCGTAAGGGAAGGGAGGAAGATGGGAGTGAAAGTGGAAAGAGACCTCCGCTGCCTCGTGCAGACAGAAGAGAGAAAGTAGAGAAGAAAGAGAAGAAAATGAAGAGGGAGAAAAAGACGCGCACCGCAACAGCCGTCGTCCACCACCTAAGTGGCAGCGGGTGCAATGACGGCCAACAGATAAAAATTCAGTGGCTGGCTAGCCCCCGCCGCGATCGGCGTTGACCTACCGTCTCAGCCCCGTAGGGCCAGTAATTAGTTTGAGTATAGTCAAAACACCCGCCATTTGACGCGGCTGCTCTCAGATGGCGTCACATGCTGAGCTGTAACTGCGGAGCACCAGGCTCATAGCCACAGAAAGTTTGTGCAACCCGACTTTCGCACCTTATTTGGATTCTAGCCGAAATTCCTTGCACATTTTATTTCCTCGCCCCGAGACACGTAATCGTTTTCGAGCATCGCGCGCGATCTTGCGCTGTGAGCCACGACATCCAAGTAACTTTCCGCGGCGCCGGGCCCGGGTTCGCTCGCATGAACAAGAACTGCCGCAACCTTTTGTGAACTGCGAAGACGTGCGTCATTCGCCACCTCGCACGACATCGCCCCCCCCCCCCTTCCCTTTGATGCGTTGTTTCGTGCGCGCATGTTTACGAAGGTCATTAGCCGGATCGTTGTGCGCAGTCACTTTCGCGCTTCAAGAGTTGCGCTTTGCAAAAAAAAAAAAAAAAAAAAAAAAACAGGGGGCGAAGCATTTGTCGGAATGTCACCGCGTTGCAATGCCGCGCGCGACACGCAGCGCATGCACGGAGATCTCGCTTGCGCAGCGTCGGAAACAATGGGAGAGTCGAGACGGCGCTCCGCTTGTTGTAATAGTCGCCGATCCCGACCACACACGTTTGGTGCAACTATAACGTTTGTCGTGGGATAATATGCGCCGCGGATTCAAAACAGCAAAAATGGTGTTATTCTAGCGTAAACTGAGATGAGCAAATGTGGTGGTTTGTGCATGGCGGGACCCTGCAGGGCACCCACGACCACCCCGGTACTATAACTCCGACGATGTGTTCGCTCTTCGCTTCTTCCATGCAGTCTGAGGCAATGTGGGATGTCGCTGTGCGATGTTAGTGCACGTTAAAGACCCCCAGGCGGTCGAAATTACTCCGCAGCCCTCCACTACGGCTCCTCTTTCTTTCCACTTTCACTCCGACCCTCCTCCCTTCCCGTACGGCGCGGTTCAGGTGTCCACAGAAAAACAAGTGAGACAGTTACCGCGCATTTGCCTTCCTGTGAACCAATTATTTATTATTATGAGATTTCGCTGAGATAAGTGAAAATGTGGGTAATGGAAAAAATAAAATAAAAGCAAGCGCAACTGATCTTCCGAGGTTTTTAAGCTTGCTCACAACAAAAAAGAGAGAAAAAAAATGAATCCATAATTTACGTATACGAAATAGATGGCGCAGTGATCGCGCGGTGGAAAATCTCGGGCAGATTTCGCTCTGCACATGTAATAAATAGTACGGGTGCCAGCCAGGCAGTGTGCACAATATGAGTCAAGCAGAAGGCGTGGTGATAGCGACCCTTCCGTGGAGCAGCCGATTTCCAGTGCACAGGCGAACGCCAAACTTCCTCTTATGGGACCCCCGCTGAGTTCCGGCGTGAAACACTGCTGACAGCAGCGGAGGCAGTCCCCCTGTGCAATGATACCAAAGAGGCAGCAGCAGCAAAAGCAGACTCCGCAGACGCGCGCACAATGGGCCTCTCGCTGTTTTCGTCCCTGAGATTTCTGTCACCTTTCGGATATTCTCTTCGCGCGCTCTCGAGAGCTGCGACAAGTGCTGTTGCCGCGGCCGAATCGCACTTGGTTGCGCAGAAGCTTCGGCGCCGCGAACGCTGAAAGACTCCTGGGCTTGGGAGTACGCAACGCCTTAGTTAAGCTTAAAGCCCACTTAACAATGCAACGAGGCCGGCTTTCCCGCTCCAAAGCAGGAAGGAACATACTTGATCGTTTAGGACTAGGCATCGAGTTGCCACCACAAGATATACCAAGACACAGATACCTAAACGCAACGCTAAGGCAATAAGAGTCAAGCCACTACCTAAGAATATGCATCCTGCTTACCACGAGGGGAGGAGGGGAGCTATGGCAAAAGCTATACACAGCCAAAATGAACTTGCGATATATGTAGATGCCACAGAGTATCAATAGAAACAAGCTTTCGCACTAGCGGCGGTAGACACGCAAGGCAGACTGATAGTCTTCGGCACTACCAAAACGAGATCCTCGGATACGGGAATGTGCCTCGCCGCGGTGGTACAGTGGTAATACGCCCGACTACTGTGCCGGAGTTCCCGGGTTCGATCCCGACCGCCGGCGACTGCGTTTCGATGCAGGAGAAACGAAGAGGCGTCCGTGTGCTGTGCGATATTGTTGTTTGTTGTTGTGGCTGTAGGAACAAGGAAAAGAAAATGCACGGGCCTGCTACTGGCTCTGTAGCTGAGCCACCTTCGCTGCCTCGTGCAGACAGAAGAGAAAATAGAGAAGAAAGAAAAAAAAAGAGGGAGAGAAAGACGCGCGCCGCAACAACGGCCGTCGTCCACCACCGAAACGGTGGCGGGTGAAATGACGGCCTACAACATAAAAATTCTGTGGCAGGCTAGCCCCCGCCGAAAGCGGCTGTGACCTACCTGTCCCAGCCCCATCAGGGGAGCTCTGCGCGATGTCAGCGCACGTTAAAGATACCCAGGTGGTCAAAATTACTCCGTAGCCCTCCACTATGGCTCCTCTTTCTCTCTGTCCATTTTCACTCCCTCCAACCTTCCTCCCTTCCCTTACGGCGCGGTTCAGGTGCCCACGGAAACAAGTGTGACAGCTGCGCCTGTCCCTTCCTGTGAACCAATTATTATTATATTATACGGCAGAAGAGACGACAATCGCTCTTACCATCGTTCACACCGAAGCTGCTACTATACTCAGTGACTATAAATTCGCCATGCGCAATTATGCGAGGGGCAGAATTTCTCAGGCAGCAGTCAACATATTGGGCCAAACCAAGCTCTTAGAATTATGCTTACTCGGGGAACCCTGTTAACGATGCCGCACACATCAAAGCTCGAGGATTCGTCAGCCGAGCAGAAGACACGGTAGTTTCCCGAAGGATGGCCTAGCATCATTTGACGGCATTACTCATCATTTTAAGCTTGAAAGGAGGATATTCCCGCTGTAGACATAGCCTTAGATAAGGAGCAGGAGACCACCTGAAGGCGACTCCAGAAGTGATCCTTTATGACTCCTTACTCGTCAAAATTCTACCTCGGCGATTACGACCAGGAATGTACACTACGTGGTGAAATAGCCACTTATGCTAACATATTGCGGAAGTGTAAAGAGGAGCCTCCCCTGAAATATTTAATACAAGTTCCTACTTTCGGGCAATGGGAGGTCATGTTGGTCAGCTCAGAACATGGGAGTTCAAACCGGAGTCATAGAATGGGTTACTCAGGACGCTGCCAGCCGTGGATTGATAGTCACCTAGCACGGACCATATGCACTCTGCCTTTTTTGAAGAAATAGTTTTGCGGTCCAATCCGAAGGCGATCCTCCGAAAGTACGTCCCGTTCTCTCTCCACTGGGCTCAGCGCGCAGTGTATGAGAATATCTACGAAGACCATACCTACAGCTGCAGTCATCTTACAACATCACGGCGAACGCTAAAACTGAATTAGGTCTACGTTAGTACTGTACGTGGTGAAGGTATACGCATGCTTGGACTTGGCGTGCGGCAGCTTCGGCGTAATCTAGAACGAAATCATATACGTGATCTAAGACACGCGCCTTATAAAGCGACTCAGGCTATGAGAGACGCCGTAGTGGAGGACTCCGGAAATTTCGACCACCTGGGGTTCTTTAACGTGCACTGACGTCACACAGCACATGGGCGCCTAGCGTTTCGCATCCACCGAAAGCCGGCCGCCGAGGCCGGGATTGGATCCCGCATCCTTGGACACAGTAGTTGAGCTCGCTAACCACTGCGCCACCCCGGTGGGGCAGAATGAATGAGTGGATAAAATAATCGGCGAGCCAAAGAGTGAATGAATGAATGAATGAATGAATGAATCAGCGATTGAACGAATGAGTGACTGCGATGATTTATGAAAGAATGAACTTTCCACACGGTACGTTATCTCTCACTACGCGACCTATACGAATTATACGAGAAGGATGCAGCTCCTCATTGTGTTCTAAAAAAAAGAAAAAAAAAGGGAATATTACATTTTCCCAACACCCAGAATGAACTGTACGTTATCAGGCTATGCCTTCCATTCTCAGAAATAAATTGACCTTACGGACAAGCGCGAAAAGAATCTGTACGGCGGCCAAGCTCCTGCCTGGCCACAGAGAAACGAACACTCGTAGGTGAGAAGCCGTGACATCGCGCAGCAGCTTCTCGATCCTTTGTTTTTCAAGCTTTTCAATCCTTTGCCGGGTCGTGAACTTGTCACGAGGCGGCGCGATCGGGCGCCATTTGTTATTTTAATCCAAAACAAATGTTTTTATGCCTAAGCAGCGCATCCAGGATGCGAGAAAGCGAAATGTGTTTTAGTCAACGAATACTATTTATATGCAGTTACAAAATCTTTTGCGAACTGCCAAAACAGTTGAAAACAGTAATATTGCAACCCCGGCACACATAAAATCAACACGTGCCGCGCAGCAAGTTCTGTGTTTTGAAGAAGTACACTAGGAAAGAAATAATAATAATTGGTTGGTTCACTTGAAGGGAAAGGCGCGGTATCTGTCACACTTTTTTTCTGTGGACACCTGAACCGCGCCGTAAGGGAGGAAAGTGGGAGTTAAAGTGGAAAGAGAGAAAGAGGAGCCGTAGTGGAGGGCTACGGCGTAATTTCGACCACCTGGGGATCTTTAACGTGCGCTGACATCGCACAGCACACGGACGCCTCTTCGTTTCGCCTCCATCGAAGCGCAGCCGCCGAGGTCGGGTTCGAACCCGGGCATTCCAGACAGTAGTCGGGCGTCTTACCACTGTACCACCCCGGCGGGGCAAAACAAGAAAGAAATGGCCGAGGTTTATGCTATGCCTTGCTTTGACTAGGCTTAGGTTTAGACATGGGCTGATATGAATTTGCAGCAACTGCCAAGACCGTGGAGTCGAGGACGCCGTCAACTACGAGAGGGAACACGTCATGCTGTACCTCCAGTAGGAAAAAAACTTAAGAAAATTTTCTGATGTTATGACATAATTTCTTTTTGATGGGAAACCTGTTGTGACAACAGAACATTCTGTAGTAACATCAGAAATTTCTGTAGTTACAACAGAAAAGTACTACAGAACTACAGACAACAGAAATATACTACAGAAAAGTACTACAGAACTACAGAAAAATCCGATGGTTACGACAGAACTACAGGATATTTTGTCGTATTTTTGACACAGTTCTGTAGTTTTTTTTCGACTGGGGGTGGCATACCATAAATGACACCACGGTTAGGCTATATAGCCCCACTGTGACCTCTGGCTCGTTGAAGGTCAAGCGAATGCCCAGGTAGCTCCTTAGCTGACACATTGAGTAGTGAAGGTTTCGCTCAAAGGAAAAGAGAGAGGCTGCAGGTATCGGTAGCAGAAAACTTGTCTTCCTTAAATTAGCAGATGTGTTATCGAGCTAATTGTTTTGTGAAATATCTGACTGAATTACCTAGTTGGCATAAAAAAAATCGCCTATTCATAAAAAAAAAAAATCAAACTTCGGCCACGGAGTCTGCGGCGATCCTTGACACCAGTTCACGACGCTATCCATTTCCAGATGGCGACTACGGAGTCCTTTCCGGCATTGAGGCCACAATTTTTAATCGTGAGGAGTTTCCAAATCTATTCTTGTCAGCAATACGCGCTCCTTTCACCATCCCGCAAACGCCAATATGTCAAGAAAGAGTCACAGAATTCATTTGTACTAAGAACAATCGTTAAATGGACTCGTCATTGGTGTCCATTTAATAAACACCTCAGAAATACGTTACAAAGAAATCTCAACCGGCTACGTGACGTCACACGAAGGAGGGAGCAACATTTGGTAGTAGTACGCACTCTATGAGCGTTTAGGTAGGTCACCGCCGCTTGCGGCGGGGGCTAGCCTGGCACCGAATTTTTATCTGTTCTAGGCCGTCATTGCACACGCCGCCGCTGGTGGTGGACGACGGCTGTTGTTGCGGCGCGCGTCTTTCTTTCCCTCTTCCTTTTCTTTCTTATCTATTTTCTCTTCTGTCTGCACGAGGCAGCGAAGGTGGCTCAGCTACAGAGCCAGTAGCAGGCCCATGCATTTTCTTTTCTTTCTTCCTACAGCCACAACAATAACAACAACAACAAATAAACGACAGCGTATAGCTGGTGTACTGTAACGGGCGGCGAGACGAAGGTGCGATCCTTTTACTCGCTTACGTATAGTATACCGAACCTTCTACGTTCACGCGCGCGAACAGAGGCATTCGAGGCGCAAGTCTCTTCGGCTCGCCTGTCGCCCAACCAGCAATCTTTTTCCCCCCCATGGAAAGAAGTTTTTACTTTTGCGGGCATCACTGGGCGGAAAATTATACCACCTGCCATCTGAAAGGTGGCAAGAACCACCTTTCACATATGCCACAGATGGCGAAGCAGAGAGCTGGAAATTCCTCTCTCCGCTTATGAAGGAGACCAGGGAGTGACCGCAAGGCAGCTGCGACGGGAAGACTGATCAATTTAAGCGATGCGCACTGTGTGTGGTACTGCACGGTATGTGCGCGGTGCACGTACAATATGTGTGGTAGCTCGCAACGACACTCTTATGCTTTCGCGTTGCCTCGGCTAATGTCAATTTGGTGACCTCCAAGTTTTCGGTCTGAAAGACATTATCCGACGGAAAAGTACGCGCGCTTCCTTATCCGTCGCCTTCTTCCTTCGGGCTTAAAAACCTCGTCGGAGTGGTACAGTGGTAGGGCGCTCGAGTACTGTTCCCAAGGATGCGGGGTCGAATCCCGGCCTCGGCGGTCGCTTTTCGATGGAGGCGAAAAGCAAGGCGCCCGTGTGCTGTGCGATGTCAGTGCACGTTAAAGAACCCCAGGTGGTCGAAATTACCGGAGTCCTCCACTACGGCGTCTCTCATAACCTTGGTCGTTTCGGGACGCTAAACCCCACAAACCAAACCTTTGGGTTTAACGGAAACCCGAGAGAGATCAAGACAGTTTATTTATGATTGGTTGGTTCATGGGGCTTAACGTCCGAAAGCGACTTAGGCTATGAGAGACGCCATAGTGGAGGGCTTCGGAAATTTCTACCACTTGGGGTTGTGTAACGTGCACTGACAGTTTTATTTATAAGCAGGACGTATATGTACACGGCATTAACAACGACTCGTATAATGGCTAAAACTTCCTGACCGCATCTCGGAGCCACTCTCCAGCTCATCGCGGCCTGCGTCTGGCCACCCAGGTGCAGAAAACGCAAATTTAGAGCGGTGGCGATAGGCGAAAATCTCCCACCATTTGAGCGCAAGAAAATAAAAGAGGCAAACAAACTCCCCCAACATCAATTTGGAGCTTTTTAGCCGTCACAGACGACGTCAGAGTTTCTCACTCTCCTCCGTAGCGTTATAGTTACTCGCGGATTGCGTGACATCCGCGCAGCCACCCACAAAGCCGGACGAGGCGGACACGGCCTTTCGGGATTCAGATAGACCAGCAACATAAAAGTGCCAGACGCGTTCGACGACCTCTGAGGTCGTTCAGTTCATACGATGCCCGTGCCACTTGCACTGTGGTCATGATAAAAGAACGCGGAACATCGCCGTAGAACGAAATATAAAGTCCAAATCGTAGACAATGCCACAGTAAACGCAAAACACACACAAATGATAAAATTAGCGATATACGAGTAACTAAGTCCATGTATATACGTGAATGAGGATTTGCAATGTGAGACGGAATCCATCAACGCAGTCGCGTCATAGGCTCCCAAAGCATCGCTGGGCGGCGCTGCGGCTCCTGATGGGCAACGCCATCTGTGGCAGGAAAACATACACTGGGACGCCGCCGGCTCGGCTCGCTGCCTTCGCGACGTGCGCCGCGCGCTTTCTCTCGAACGAGCACGCGCCCTGACGCGCCCCCGCAGGCGCATCGCGACATGCCGCCTGCATTCCGTCTTGATGATTGGACAACCTGCTGGTTATTTGTATCGCCAAATAACCGCCAGGCGCAACTCGACCGCCGCACGTGCACAGGAAGCTAGCGGAGCGTCTGCTCCGGCGACGTCCCATTGTTTCACATTTCGCCACCATGCCAGGAATGCGGCGCTGCCATCGCGCGGCGAAACTTGAGCTTGGGTTCCCTATAACCCTTGAGGGCGGAGCGTTAGTGTCCAAGTATTTTTTTGTCGTCCACGTGGTCACGAGTGGTAGGCACGCGCATTGCCGAGAAACTGCTGCGGTGGCTCGGTGGTTACAACGTTCGGTTGCCGAGGAGAGAGAACAAACAAAATCCCGACCGCGTTTTCCAAATGCAACGCGTGCGTGTTGTGCGATGTCATTGCGCGTTAAAGATCTGCAAGTGGTCGAAATTATTACAAAGCCCTACGTCATAGGAAGCCTCATTATTATTCTGCTACTTTCGCCTTTATCCCACTCCCCAAGGCGAGGTTGAGGTGTGCGGGTACTAGAGAGACAGTTATGCCGCGCGCCATTTTTCCCTTACAACAAAATTTTAATGTTATTTGAGAGACGTATGCGGATCTGATGGTATAGTACATTCACAACGTGCACAGGTGAGAGGTGCTGTGCATGTATATCACAGTCACGTCTTTATTTCTCGCCCTCTCTCGAATGCAGCTTTCCTTTTAGCGGATGCGGATTGCGGGAAAGCTGCCAAACAGTCGAAAACGCTCTCGCGATTTTTCCTCGTCAGTTCATATGAGCACATGCATATAACAGCCCACACGGCATCCCTTGTCTTTTTTTTTTCTTCATTTCTTTATTCTGCCTGGGCGAGGAGAAAAAGAAAACAAACAAGAGCAGAGTTCAAGGTGCCTTGAGCAACGCCCGTCGAGACAGGCGCGCATGCATGCCACTTGCAGCACAGGGAAAGGTTGGCGATGTTGAGCGCACACGAGGAAGTCGTGCGCAGTCCGACAACACAGCGCTATTTTTGGGCTCGCAGCACGACACTATAAAGTTCATAGCTGCGCGGCGGCAACGACGTTGCAGAAACGGAGGCAACGCAAAATACGCCAGAGCTGCCGCCGTTCGAAACAATTCACAGGACTCTTTCCGGAGAGCCGCTCACGCTAATCTGAAGCTAGTATCGACAGACTACCGCGTTACGATGACAAAGTATAGTAAACATGAGCAGACACTAATCTTAATATGACGCGGATCTCGGAGGTTAGGCTAAGACTTCATTCGCTTCAAAAACGCCAATGAGGGTGTTCTTATCAATGCACAGGTCATGCGTTTGAACCGAGAAGCGGGATAAAGCTCACATTTGTTTCTTTTTATTTTTTGCCCCTTGGTAATAAACATACCCCTTGCTGCACTGGACAACCGTCAACGCACCCGGAAGTAGCCACAAAACCGATATTTTACCGGGGAAAAGAAATTGGGTACAGTTGTCCCTATAGCTAACCTCTAAAGGGTAGGCGCTAAGACGTCGGGAAACAGCAAAAAGAGCGAGAAAATCTGGTTGACTATAATAAGCCCGCAGCGCAGCAGACATCCAGCGTTTGGCATTAGTTGCCACTATGAATGCATTACCATCAACGCCATGTCGACTGACAAATAGTTTATTTCAGAATCGTCAAGCGCATTAGGCGCGCCTGTAGCCCTCGTTTATTATACGACCTGCGCAATTTTGCTTCGTCGATATACATCATGACGACAGCGCATTGCACACATGGTCTCTCTTCCCGGGCTCAACACCCAGAAGATACTATTTTCTGCAACAAAGCTTAAAATGCCGCATTCCAACAGCCTGATACCTAGGTCGAAAAATTCGACACGTTTCCGCACGCTAGCATCATCGCAATAATTGCGCGTGAATAACATTGACTGATTCTACGAATCGCGGATTTCAACGACGTGCCGGCTTGACACCGGGCCCCAAAAAAGGCGCACATCCGTCAGGAAATCATTCGCATCCGTCATCATTCGCTGGCATTACACCCGTCACCTCATTTGTTTCCAGCCAACTATACAGGCGACTACAGACGCCGATTAAGTAACGGCAAACAAGTCTGACACGTACAGATCGAGTGGCTCAAAAAGGAAGTACAGTGTGTAGAAGGTAGGAGGGGGGGACCGGCTGATTATGCGCAGACAGCCGCGCTGTAACACGTCGAGAGTAGTTTAAAAGTTCTGCGCGACGTTATATGACTCTGACGTCGTCGGTTTTCACGCCGGGTCTTGCTGCCAGCGAGCAATATAATACTGATGCCGTCACTATAGAATTCTCCCTAAAGATAAGGCCTAAAATGAGCAAATGCCAGAAGATTGTGCCGAACGCAGCGTAGTTGTTATTCATGGTCAAAGATAACATTTGCAAATATACCTAAATGACCTGCGAGAACAATATAATCTTGACCGTCAGTCTACTGGTTGTTGCCTTTGTTCAATGATTCTAGCTGGACACAGCTTCTGGCGGAGTGACACCAGGGGTCACGTGACTATCGAAGGGTTAGGAAGAGGTTCATTGAGCTCTGCGATAGGCAGTTAGATTATTTCAGCAACAGTAATTTCTTATCGGCAAATCACAAGTTTCCGACTGATCTTTGGCAGTTAGTTAAAATACGGAATGAAAATATTCGTGGTTCTTTACATCGGCACATGAGCGGAGGCCATATCTGATGCTATTGGAAGCTTGCTTCAAGGATGAATGATACAAAAAATATTTATACACAGATATTTGGACCGATAGCCAATGAGGCTGATCCAATACAAAATAGCATGTAGGTCAGCCGTTACAAACACATCGAAGAAAAACTAAATTTGTAGCCTTGCTTCGATTCCGAGAAAATGCCTCTTGCATGTCAGTTTGAAATTCCTAGCTTGTTTCATTTCAATTGGCAACGAGTTCCAAATTTTCGCTCCCGTAAATTCTATTCTTCTTTCTTCGTGCCCATTGTGACATACGGGAAGATTAAAATTGCCATTGCTGGCTTGCCTAGAGCTGCGGACGGGAATACTGAATATACTAAGAAGTAAGGGGTAGTTGGTATTTATAATATTACTAACAATAGGAGATATTTTGTAGTCGCGTAAATTTGGCAATACATGATTTGTAGTGCGTGAAAAATATTATCCGAAGTAGGTAATTCCATGGTTTTCAAGGCGCGTTTATGTAGTCTAACCAATGGCGATAAATACGCTTTGCATGTGGTTCCCCATGATTCACTGCAATAAGTGAGATGACTGTGACACAGTGAGAAGTACAGTGATATAAGAATAGCGCGTGAAATGTGCCACCGTGCCTTTGTCAAAGTAAAACAACCGTACGAAATCTTTTTACACACACTGTTCACCTGTTCCTTCCAAGGAGCTTTTGGATCACCAGAGCTCTTGGATCACACTAGGTGGGAAACTCCGCTTCAAAACGTGACTAGTTTTTATATGCATTTTTGGGTGCGTATGAATTGTCGCGCCATCTAAGAAGCAGTCAACGGAAGCTTTCTGCTATTGCCGTCATTGTCTTTTGGAAATCACTTTTTTTCTTCCTTTCTTCCATCTTAACTCCATGGCTGTTATCTCTAACAATTTTTGCTACTGCAAGTCTTCAACTAATTTTATTTTCCAGGTGGTAGCGGATTTATCAAAAGTCTGAAATTTTGCATCTTTGACGCAGTTTCCTTTAATGGCCGCGGGCGCCGCCCCTATTCGTACACACCCCACCCGAATTTTGACCAATCACAACCGCCATTTTTTTTATACATGGGCAACTGGTGGTATTAAAGAGGTCTGGTCTGCGCAGCAGTGGAAAAGAGCTGCAATTTCGGAAGTTTTCGCAAACAATGCCCAGCGTTCTTAGTTAAGAATGGCTGGTGCAGTTCCCTGAGTGCAGCGAGGCGAGCGCGCCCAGCCGAACATACGTGAATACGAAACTATAGCGCGGCAGACAGCGTGCGGGACAGCTCCGAGGGTACTGCTCTCGCTTTTGCTAGGCCTAGAGGATCGTTTTAACGGACAAAAATCACGCGAGGCGAAAGTGCATGGTCGCTGACAATGAGCCGCCGGAGTGCACGTGAGCCTTGCCCACCCGCTATCCTTTGCATATGGAATGAAAAGCCTCAAACGACCGGCAAAAACTGGATTCAATTCTTACCTTCTGTGTTTTTTCCGCCAGTCCTGAGGTCGTTGCGTGTAAATTAGCTAGTGAGCGCGCCAGAAAATTATAGTACCGAGCTCAGGGGGGCAGGAATATGCACGACTAAAATAGAAAAACGGGCTATGGGTATTTCCATACGCTGCTTTCTGTGACAGCGTCATGGGCTTGTTCGCCCACATAATGCCCACTCCTTTATGCTATGTCTCACCAGACACATTTGAGGAATCAAATAAATAAATAAGGAAAGAAAGAACTGCGGAGCCAATATTGAAAACGCCGGCTTGAGTTTCGCTCCCGTTAAGCTAGTTCGGTGATATGTGTCGCAAAGGAAACAAAACTTCTATTTACACTGTGATCATCATCATCAGCCGGACTATACCCACTGCAAGGCGAAGGCCTCTCCCACTTTCCTCCAATTAACCCGGTTCTGTGCTAGCTGCGTCCACTTCACCCCTGCAAGCTTGCCCTCATCCGCCCATCTAACATTACCCTGATAATGCATGCCTAATGCAACTGCGTTTGTTTCTCGGCGATATATATATATATATATATATATATATATATATATATATATATATATATATATATATATATATATGTGTGAAGGGAATCGTTGCACCTTTCGCCATCCTCAAAACTAACAGTTTTGGTTAGTTTCCTTTCTTTTCTTCTTAACTGATTGATTTATAGGAAGGGAAAAGCGCGGTAACTGTCTTATCCAAACGTAACTTCTCAACAGACAGCTATGTGAACTCATAGCAGCCCTTTCACTCCTAACCCTTCGGGACCTTTTGGTACATATATATATATATATATATATATATATATATATATATATATATATATATATATATATATATATATAGAGAGAGAGAGAGAGAGAGAGAGAGAGAGCGAGAGCGGAGCCCTCGGGACGCCCCAATGTACCAAAAGGTCCCGAAGGGTTAGGAGTGAAAGGGCTGCTATGAGTTCACATAGCTGTCTGTTGAGAAGTTACGTTTGGATAAGACAGTTACCGCGCTTTTCCCTTCCTATAAATCAATCAGTTAAGAAGAAAAGAAAGGAAACTAACCAAAACTGTTAGTTTTGAGGATGGCGAAAGGTGCAACGATTCCCTTCACACCTCGATGGCCACCTCAACCGCGCCATGACGAAAGGGTGTAAGGATGGAGGTATACAGAACGAAGAGAATACTAATTCTGATTGGCTGCAGGGCCCTTCAACGTGCATCGTCATTGCACGGCACGAATAAATGTCAGTACTGTTCTTTTCAGTTTTAAGATTGCGACTTGTTTAATACAAAAAAGCGCATTTTGTATCAACTTCCGGAAAGGAACCTTTTAAGAGGCATGCTAAAATAATAATAAAAAAAAAAAAACTCGAGGACACTTTGGCGACTAAAGTGATGAAAGGCGAAAGCCTGAGTGCTGCATTCTGCTACGCGACTGTTGCGCACGTAGCGATGAATGCTGCTACGAGTAAAGCGAGCGACTACTGTTGCACATTCTGCGAGTGCATTTATTCAGTGAATTCTGCTTGTGTCTTCGCATTTGTTCTACGCTTACTGTTGTGTGGTGGATTTTACCGAGTGCGCGGCATTTATTAGCAAATATTTGCGCAACTGTCACTGATTAGTATATACTACTTAATTAGCCTTTCATCAGTAAGTAGCATTAATTAAAACAGTAATTAGTAGTTAATTAGTTATTGATTTGTAACAAGTATTTTAGTTGGTATTAATTAGTAACTAATTATTCGTTAGTCATTAATTAGTAGCTGACCATTTATTGGAATATGGCCATATAAGGCACGCATTCGCGCATACTGAGATGGTGCTCTGTGATTGGTCGAGACCTCCATGACGTCATCCCGTCACGACCGATCACAGCCGCCGCAAAAGCGTGACACTTGCTGACGACAACGATGAGGCAATTAAGGCTTTCGCTTTAAAAAATGAAAGACCATGGGAGCCTTTTCATCTTCGACCCCCCTCCTCAATCTAAAAGCAGCCGGTGCTGGCCCGGGACTCGATCCCGTGACCTCATAATGCAAGCTGAACGCCCCGAGGCGCGCTCGAGGAATGCAAGCGTTCTCCGCAAAAGGTCGTCACGCGTCACGAAGTTCAAGATCTGCGCCATATGCTTTTCCCGGAACGCGCTGCCCGCGAAGTGTGACGTGAGCGCGCGGGTTCGACAGAAACATTCGGTCGCCTTCCATCAACACCAAGTCTTTCCTATTGAGTCGCGGGGCACCTCTGTTCGCCTCATATGTCCGACAACGCAAAATAATCCGTCAAGATTGCGGCGCGGAAGCCGCTAGAAAAATCGACCGTGGACCGAGTCTGATCACTGGTTGTTAGTTTTTAAATAGGAATAAAAGTGTTTTTGCGCGCCGCAATATCTGTTGTCGCAATTAGCGGAAGCGCGCAACCGTTGACTTAGAAACCGCGGCTACGCATGTATCAGCAGCCGCTGCAGCACAATCAATTAATGGCCGCTGACGGGGACTGAAAGGGTTGCTCTCGCTCCACAAACACGGAGCCGCGCAACGATCCACTGATGCAAACTGGAGTCCATCGAATCGGACGAAATGCCTTTAATTCTGCCTCTACAAATTGTGACAAAATCGTTCGCAATATCTGCCGTGTTTTTCCTTAACGACCACAACTGACGTTCGATTATAAAAACGCCAGAAATTACAACAATTGGTTCACAGGAAGGGGAAGGCGCAGTATCTGTCACATTTGTGCTTGTGGACACCTGAACCGCGCCGTTAGGGAAGGGAGGAAGGTGGGAGTGGAAGTAGAAAGAGAGAAAGGGGAGCCGTAGTGGAGGGCTACGGAGTAATTTCGACCACCTGGGGATCTTTAACGTGCGCTGACATCGCAGAGCACACGGACGCCTCTTCGTTTCGCCTCCATCGAAACGCAGCCGCCGAGGTCGGGTTCGAACCCGGGTACTCCGGCACAGTGGTCGGGCGTCTTACCACTGCACCACCCCGGCGGGGCTGCCAGAAATTATGCTGGAATGAAGACACCACGATTTTTTATCAAGAGGGGGGAGGGAGGGGCGTGGAGGGCCCCAACTTCCCGTCCCCAAGCCTCGCGCTAAATGTGCGAGCAGTGGAGGAGAGGCATGCGAGCACGGAAGACAACTTAATGTAGCCGTAATGAGATACCCTACGTTCGGGGTTTCTCTCAGGTAGTGTTTGGTGTCAGTGTAGTGCCCATTTTACACGCTTCACTATAATTAGAGAGTTAGTTGAAGTTGCTACGGTCAGGGTACTTGCACACAATATAATAAAACATTCGCTCTGAAATCCTGGTATGTACAAACACTCGACGCCTACGACGCGAATAGAAATCAATAACGAAGTAATATTTTCTTTAGCAGCATTTGTGAGAAATAACAGGAATAATTTAGTTGCGTTTCTTATATACCGTAGAGCTAGTTTAGCAGGAATGGTAATGGTACATTAGCCGTACCAGTAGCTAACAGTTTCTGGTGAGAAGCAATATTGCTGCACTAACTGCGATTTAATAACTTCGGTCGAGTTCGCCCTAAAAGGCAAGTCCATTACTTTTTGAGAATTCTGCGAAACTGCTGGACAGAAATCAACATGACCCGTAATCATGGAGGAAGGAAAGCTTAGGAGAGGCCCTGACGTCATTTTTCTGAAGCCGGCGCGGCCGCGCCGCGACTGGACTCTGCAACGTCTCTCCTCCTCCTTTGCCCTTTCTCCGCGACGCTCACGTACCTAGGGCCCTTAGCAACGCTGTTGCTAGCGGCCCGAGTTTTCATAGCAACGCGTCGCCGTTGCTAATGGCCCGACTTGGCTAACCCTAAATTTTGACGTCACTTCCGCCACACTTTCTCCAATGCATTGGGAATGGCAAGGGCCTCTCCTAAGTTGTTTCCTTCCTCCATGCCCGTAATCGACGACTAAACTGAGGCTCCTCACAGCATCGGAGGTGCGCGGAGAACCTTAGCGGTGACTTCAAGAAGAGTGCTATTTCTAATTTCACTGAAAAATAAAAATATCACCGTCCGTGACGTCACCACCGAGCCTCCTCGCACAACCTGTGGTGCGTCATCGGACTGCGCAAAACAAAGCTTCGAGGGCAATGCTTTCTGTGACGCTACCTTTATTATTTCAAAGCAGGAGTTCCTGTGTTGGCAATTGGAAATGTACAGGTACCGCACATGACGTCATCATAACGGCGATTCAACATCATCACGGCCGCGCATCCTATACCTGCCCAGAGCGAGCGTACTTTCTCCGTTTATTTATACACAGTTCGCGCGAGCCCTTATTTGCGAATGGCGGCTGAGTGGAAACAATTCAAACAATTCAGTTATCTATTTAAATACAATGAGCAAAACATACTATATACTCATAACGTCACATCTGCAAGCACGCTTTATGAATAATTGAAAAGTTCTTCGAAATACCTCAGATGGCGCAAAAATCCTCAATCACGCTTACGTGCGATGTAGTTGCTGCTACCTTGTACTAGTATATTTTTAAAGCATGCGTATGTGCAGGAAAGAAAAAAAAAGGGGTGTGTGGAAAGGGTGGCATGGTTGGTATTACGTCATTAAAGGTGCGATTTGTTTGTTTTTTACAGTGTCGATATATAGAATGCGCAAGGGCAAGGGGTATCTAAATTGAGCCTTCAATTTTACTGCAAAAGGCTCCCGCACTGACACCTTGGGGTATTTATTATTATTTTTTTTTTCATTTATATGAAGGAAGCTTCCTTGATATATATGTTATAACGAGCCAATCATTTCCTTATATTTGTGCGCTCAAGTTAAGTAGTTCTCAACTTCTCGCCTGCCTTGCCGAAGACACCTTCAGCGCGGGGGAGTTTCGCCAGTGCTGACTGCACGCGTGCGATTGGCAAAAAAATGGCTGAAATGCGCCATCAACATGGTACGGTGCGTTGCAAGTTTAGGAGGAACGCCTCGTCTGAAACACAATTAAGATATAGTCCACACGATACAAAAGCGAACTTGTCTGGTGCGGAGACACTGCTACATTATATCATACAACACGTGAACATAGGGCTAGCCCCATAACGCCTAAACTACACAGCCCCAATCTTGAGCAGTGGAAGGACCTTCTAGCCGACTCGGACGCGCCGCATCAGCTCATGCTGGTGTAGCGAGCCAGAGCCGCAGCTGAGGCCGACGGACTCCTGGTCCAAGGACTGCCGAACATTGCTCCCTCACCGACTCCTTCCTAACCCACAACCCCGAACCCTCAATTTCCGGTTAACAAAGAATCAAGCATCTGAATTCAAGTAGAAAAAAATTATAGAGGGCACTATGGATCACTAAAAAATTGGCCGTGGCTTAGCTTGGTTAAGCCTGGTAATTGCGAAAGCAATAGCTATGGCTACGCCTAGGTTCAGCTGGTGGTGTAGCTAGTTGTGGTGCTAGTGGTTATGCTTATGGTCATGCAGTGATTCACTCTGGCCACGGCAACGATTGTTTATTGCGGGGTGCTACCTGGTTATTCTATGTATAACTAGTAGCGAGGCAAGGAGTGCCGTGGCTGCAACATATACTTGGTTGTGGGTGAGGTTAAGGCAGAATGTACAACTGCCGCTCCGGCACCGGCTGCAACGGCATTCTTTACGCCAGCAGAAATGAAAGCATCCCTGTAGACTGCGTTAGTTCCACCTGCCGCTAGTCCACCTCCCATAGTATCCAACGTTGCACCCCCGGCGGTAGCTGCGGTAGGAGCGGGAGTTAGGCCGCGGTTGGTAGCTACCGCCTCGCGAGTTGGGAGCCCTGTTTTTGCGGCAGATAGGATGACGTCACTCCGGCTATAGCGCTCACTCACGGAGGGAGCGACAGTTAGGTCGCGATTGGTAGCTACCGCCTCGCAAGTTGATGGCGCTAGTTGGGGCCCCTGTTTTTGCGGCAGATGGGATGACGTCACTTCGGCTGTAGCGCTCCCTCACGGAGGGAGCGGGAGTTAGGCTGCGTTTGGTAGCTACCGCCTCGCGAGTTGACGGCGCGAGTTGGGGCCCCTGTTTTTGCGCAGCTGTGCTTGGCGGCGCGCCAAAGGTCACGCTAAAGGTCAATGGTAGCTACCGCCTCGCTACGCGAAGGGCTGAAAAGTGAAAGTATTATTGCTTTCGCAATAAAAATTCTAGAGGGCACTTCGGACCATGAGGCGAAAGCCATTATAGCGCGGTGGATCGCGGGGCCGCCTTCTAGACATCTGGGTCTGCTTCTGTTTGCTGTGTGGTGCGGCGTTCGAGGAAGCGGCAAATGAAAGGCGCCGCACGGACGCCTGGATCGGACGCCCGGCGGAGCCAGCTTCGTATATGCGTGTGTGATGTGATAACTTTATTTTTCCACCAGATAAGGAGGCCCCCAATTCCTGGCGAATAGCCTGGTGACGTCATGACCTGTCGTGACGGTACATCGCGCGACCCTTGCCGAACACAACCAGCATTTCAGTGAACGCATCAAAGTTCACCGGCGTTCTATAACTCGTTTACAGGAAAGGAAAGGCACACAATCTGTCACTCGCGGAATCCCGCTATCATCCTCACGGCAGACAAGGGGAATTATGTACAGCGTTTCACGATCCGGGGCGTGGCGCAGTTGGTAACGCGCGGGGCTGGAAATCCAAGTGATGGAGGTTCGATTCCCGGTGGAGTCAAGGTTTATTCATTTATTTTTATCACTCGCTCTCGAAAGCGTGACACCTCTGCTGACAATCTTCTGCCGACAACGATGAGGCATTAAAGGTTGGTTGGTTGGTTTGTGGGGTTTAACGTCCCAAAGCAACTCAGGCTATGAGAGACGCCGTAGTGGAGGACTCCGGAAATTTCGACCACCTGGGGTTCTTTAACGTGCACTGACATCGCACAACACACGGGCGCCTTGCAATTAAAGGCTTTCGCATTAATATCTGTTCCATTTCACTGTGGCGTCCACTGCGGAAAGGTAAGTCTGCAGAGGTATGCTAGATATGAGCTCCGACAGCTTCTGGAATAATAAATATAGGTTTGCTCGAATCGTGAACCATATTATATTCTACACCCTCCTCCCCGCCTCTAGTACCACCCAAGAGATGCGGAAAGGCCATCGGTGAGCAGGACCCTATGCCATGTCTTAGGGCTACCAGCGCTAGAATATCATTAGGCGTTCTCACTAAAAGTTAACAATACTGTACGTCGCTTAACCTCCTTTCTTGTCAACTTCTACGGTTCACGGTGCAGCGTACAAGGGCTAGATATACTGCAAGACTCCAAATTAAACTTAATCTACAACAGGCGCTGTACCACTAAGCATGCGTTCCCATCAAGTGTGGTTCGTAAACTGCAGATTAATCACCCTCATATCCCTCTGCTCGGCCGAATGAGCGATGGGAATTGCCCACGCGGGCAGGCAGCTAACTTCATCGGCGAGCGAGCAAAGAACGTCACTTAGGCATTTTCCATTGGCCGCTCCAGAGCAGGTGTCCTTGCCCGCGTGCGCGATGACGAGTTCGAATTTCACTGGTCGCCCTAGGCAGGTTGCGCGTATTCAGCAGGTCACTTGGAGCATCGGAAGCACTCTAGCTCGATTCGCCGACCAGAGTGCGATTTCGCCGGAAGTTCTAGTCAGTGATGTAGTCATAGTTTTGGTTGTATTTAGTGGTTTCAGAAATATCGGCTGAGGGCACTTGGCATCGCCGTACCTCCTTACTTTTCTTTTTTGCGTGCGCGTATATTATCAAAAAACGTCTGCAGCGTTAAAAGTGTGCGAAGTAAGTTGCAGACTGCAGCGCCTCCGCCTATTTATGAATAGCAACACATTTCGGTGCTAGGATGCGACTTAACTTCCGGAGCGGGTTCAGCATTACTTCTGTCGTGCTCTCTGCATGTTCCGGTGGTCGGCAAAGGCTGATTCGCTCGATCAGCAGTAGTTTGGATCGCCCTATTTCGAACCGGGTGCACAGCCGCAATCGACCAGTGGAAATTGCCACCAGCGATTGAAAGCCATGGCACGGCCCAGAGAAATACGACCGCAACGATGGCGCACGCCTTGGGCTTGCAGCCCCGCGGCCGCAACTCGACCCCAGCGAGCAAACGCAAGAGCAGACCGAACTCGTCGTCTTGTGAGCGCGTCGTCGAGGTGCGCAGCTGTATGGGTTCCGCCGAGATGGATGGATGGATGGAATATAGGAGCGTCCCTTTTGAAACGGGGTGGTAGCAGTAGCTATCACGCCCTTTTTTCTCCCTGTATCTTAATTATTGTTTTAGATTGGTTAACTAAACCATCATTCTATTTATTAAATTTTGTTCCTATTACTAACATTATGTCACTTCTCTCCTTTTAAGCCACCAATCTTCCAGTCGTTTTTTGCTAGTTTCCACCGCCGGTTTATTCACCCGGCCACTGGTATCTCTAAACCCCAGAGCTTCAGGAACAGTGATTGCGCCTGCATCAACTTCCGGATGGATACCATTACATTCGAGTATAATATGGTCAATTGTTTCACTGCAGTTTCCACATATAGCACATGCGTCATCTTCATTGTTAAATTTCTTTTTGTAGCTGCGTGTTCTAAGGCACCCTGATCTAGCTTCAAAAAGTAGGGCACTGCCTCTTGAGTTATCAAAGAAATCTTCCTTCCTGATCTGCATTTTCCACTTTCGGTATAATTCCACACTCTGTTTCTTTTCCATCGAATTTATCCAATTTTTACCTTCTGTGTTTTTCACCTGTTGCTTAATGCTCTTTATTTCTCCGTCCTTGTTACTAGCATACTTACTAGTTAGTTTCCTAGTTCTTTTCCTCCATTGTGAATCAACGCTCTTTAGGTACAGGTATTTAAATACTTTAGCTGCCCATGTGTTACTGTCCAATTTCTTCAGGCGTTCCTCATATAATATTTTACTCTGAGCTTTTCGTAATTCGAAAGATGCCCAGCCCATATCTCCCTGTACCGCCTCATTTGTAGTTTTGCCGTGGGCACCTAGTGCTAATCGTCCAACGGATCTCTGATTTGTTTCTAATGTCGACTGTACCTCTGATTTTAGGCACAAAACCGCATTTCCGAAAGTAAGTCCGGGCACCATAATTCCTTTCCAAATACCCCTCAAAACCTCATACCTATTGTATCCCCACAATGCCTTATGCTTCATTATCCTGGCATTCCTTCGCCCTTTGGCCTTAAGTGATTGCTCATGCTTTCCAATGTATGCCAATCCTTCGTTTACCCATACCCCCAGATATTTATATTCTGCTACTCTAGGTATTTCATGGCCTTGTATTTTAAGACCCTGATCAGTTGAGCCGTTGAAAATCATCAGACCCGACTTAATGGCGCTGAAACTGAAGCCTAGAGCGTCCCCTTCGTCTCCGCAATACTTAACTCGAGTTTGCAATTCTTCCAAACTCTCAGCTAGCAGCACAATATCGTCTGCATACATCAAACCGGGGAGGCGCTGCTCTACCGCCTTTCCACCTAATCTATATGACAGGTTAAAACCTAGGTTACTGTCTTGTATCCTCCGTTCCAGGTTTATCATATAAAGAATGAACAACACCGGTGATAGAGGACAACCTTGTCTTAATCCTTTGCATACTTTGACATCCTCTGTACTTCTTATCCCTTCCCATGTAATTTCTACTTTGTTATCCCGGTATATTTCCTGTAGGAACTCTATTATCTCATAACCGATACCTTCTTTTAATATGTTCCACAGGAGTTCCCCGCTTACGTTGTCGTACGCCCCGTTTATGTCCAGGAAAGCCAAATACAAAGGTCTATTTTCCACTCTAGATATTTCGATGCATTGGGTAAGCACGAACAGGCTATCATCTAAGCGCCTACCATTTCTAAAGCCGTTCTGAAGTTCTCCGAGTATCATGCTACTTTCTACCCATGCTTGCACCTTTAATTTCACCGCCTGCATGGCTAACCTGTACATAACAGATGTTATGGTAATCGGCCTGTAGGATTTTATGTGCATCCTGTCTCCTTTCCCTTTATAAATCAAATTCATTTTACTCTGCCGCCAGCTGTCCGGAATTTGCTTATTCGTTATGACTATTTGCAGAGCTTTTAACAACGTTTCCTTACTTTTTGGACCGAGTTCATTAATCAGCTTGATCGGAATTCCATCTATTCCTGTAGATGTGTTTTTAGGAATATTTTTTTCTGCCTTTTTCCAGTTTAGATTGGTCAGTTCTAAGCTGCTTTGTATTCTGCTACCTTGTGTTGCTTCCTGATTTGCGGAAATTACCCTATCGTCGCTCTTAAATGACTCGGCTATAACTGATGTAATGTAGTTCACTACGTTGTCTCCCTTTAAACAATTTCCCTCGTTATCTTAAATCCGATCCTGCTTTCTTCGATACTTCATCCCTAGCCAGCTTATATGGTTCTAGAATTTTCTTGCTCCGCCTCTAGAGGCATCGTGTATGTCAGCCATCCAGCGATCGGTGGACTGCCTTATTTTACTTTGGACGAGGGCCTGCACTTGAAGTTTCTTTTGTCGATATGATTCCTATTTTTGGTCGATTTCCTCCTGAGATACCTGTGTTTTCCGAGAGCACAGGCAGAGATGCGTAGTGTTCCTGTAAGGAACAGGAACACTAGAGATGCGCGGAGAGCAGAGCCATCTGTTGGCAAACCAAAAGACCAAAATGACACGTGACTGCACGCTGATTGGTGGACGCCGGCCGTGACGTCAGTGGACGCGCCGCGCGAGGCTTTTTTTTCTACGAAGCGTAGAACCACGCGGCGGCGCGATTTCGTCGTGGGAACTGGTGGGAACGCGTCAGAATGACGCGCGCGTCCCACCATCCGCGCGGCAATCGCGCCCTAAATCGCGTCATGCGGTTCCGGCTTTACACGAGTAACGCCATCGCTTGCTCTTGCGCGGGCACCCAGTGCCCGTCTGGATAGAACCGAGACAGAGTCAGCCATTCCAACTCAAAATGCACAAGCTCAAGGTTACGTATACAGAAAGGAGGTTGTAATACCGAGCGCCTCTCTTGGCGGATACTTGTGGTCCTATAGATGGCACCACGGGTAGCGGCAAAATTACTTTTCTGACAAGACGGAGGAAGTGCAGTGGACGCAGTCTGCCGCCTTACTCTTCTCGTGTATGCGCAATTTTTTCCACTCCGATATAAGTGCGTTTTTGCAATGGAATATACCGCGATGCCGTGACTCTTGCATGATGGAAGGGATTTGCGACAGGCAAGAGCCAGTTGCCGTCAGCACCTATCCCAGCGTATGCAGCACAGCGGTTAGAAAGGCTCGCAAAACGTAATGGCAGTCTCCCCCAGATTCGATTTCGCTCTTCCAGCGATGACAGAGACAACGGGAGCTTAGAAACGCCCAATGAAAGCAGGAAGAGAATCAAAACAACGAAGTCACAACACATTAATCCTACTATGCATTTCAGTCCAGATGCTTGAAATCTTCGTAAATTAGGCAAAACCTCCGAGACTCGTGCCCAGAACCGCTACGACGCGCTAGGAAAAGCCGCTCCTATCTGGTCAGCGTGGCAAGAAGGTGAAGCCCATGGGCTCCAAAACCAGAGGTTTTGAATCATACCAGTTGTGAAGCTCCACCAAAAAAAAGTGATTAGTTTTTGTACGCATTTCCGCGCCATTTGGATGGATGGAATGGATGGATGGAATATAGGAGCATCCCCTTTGAAACGGGGTGGTAGCAGTAGCTATCATGCTCATTTTTTTTTTCAATATATCTTAATTATTGATTTAGAATGGTTAACTAAACCATCATTGTATATATTAAATTTTGCTCCTACATTACTAACATTATGTCACTTCTCTGCTTTTAAGCCACCAGTCTTCCAGCCGTTTTTTTGCTAGTTTCCACCACCGGTTTATTCACCCGGCCACTGTTATCTCTAAACCCCAGAGCTTCAGGAACAGGATTGCGCTTGCACCAACTTCCGGATGGATACCATTACATTCGAGTATAATATGGTCAATTGTTTCACTGGAGTTTCCACATACAGCACATGCGTCATCTCCATTGTTAAACTTCTTTTTGTAGCTGCGTGTTCTAAGGCACCCTGATCTAGCTTCAAAAAGTAGGGCACTGCCTCTTGAGTTGTATGCAATTGTCGCGCCATCTAGAAGTGGACAATAGAAGCTTTCTGCTATTGCAGTCATTGCCTTCTGGAAATCACTTCTTTTTATTTTTTTTGCCTTGTTAACCCTACGGCTTAATTTTCGCTACTGCTACTCTTGGACATATTTTATTTTCCTAATGATTGCGCATTTGTCAAAAATCTGAAAGTTTGCAATTTAGACACAACTTTCTTTAGTGGCCGCGGGTGCGGCCACTATTCGTATACACCCGAATTTTGACCAATCAAAACCAATGTTTTTTTATAATGGGCCCTATGGGAAGTTTGGTAAATCGTAGCTTTGAAGAGCTCTCGCCAAACCTACGTAAAAAAGTAGCTGCATCACTTAGACTAACGACCAACGGTTTCACAGTGTCAAAGTGCACTGGCGGACGCTTTTTCAGTTCGTTCCACGGTTAAACTGCGGAATTTTCGGGAAACAGTCGCAGGTCAGTAAAATATTTAAAATGTTGAGTTTAACGTTCCGAAGCGACACATCGGCTATGAGCACAGCCTGAGTTTTCCGTTCTAGTTCCTCAAAATTAGGTGAAATTTTTCTAAAGTTGCAATTTAGTAACGAATTTTCGCTTTTTTTCTTTTACATAAAAATACATATTTTTCAGTGTCAGCTCCGTCTTTTTTTTTTTCTCTCGGTGATGAAATGTTATATTATAGTGCTGACGCTATAGTTTTCTTCCCTCGATGATCAAATGCTATGTTATTGTGAAGTCGAAAGCAACCTGTTTATCTTTGCATTTTGCTATCAAGAACAGTCTATTTGAGGTTATTTAATGCACAACAGGTTGTACCGGGAACTGTTATTGTAGATGGAAGTGTTATCATGAATTTAAAAAAAAAAAATAGGGGGTTCACAAATGTCGGGCGACAGCTTTGTTGACATAAGTGAAGTGATATAAGTTTATTTTATTGATTTCTTCACTCTGTAACGATTACGAAGAAGCCTTTGTGTGAAAGCTACCGCGTTTTCTATAATTGGTTTACAGGAAAGGAAAAGCGCAATGTTTATCACAATTAAGGCGAAAACCTTTCTAGGCTCAGGGAACGAAATCCCGTGCGCGAGATCTGTAATATTCCGCCAGATGTGTTCTTGTCTAACGTTCCTGCCAACTGCACTCCCACACTTGCTGTTATTGTTGTGGCTGTAGGAAGCGGGAAAAGAAAATGCACGGGCCTGCTACTGACTCTGTAGCTGAGCCACCTGATTGATTTATACATAGGGAAGGAAAGGCACGGTAACTGTCTCACTTCTTTTCTGTGGACACTTCAACCGCGCCCTAAGGGAAGGGATGAAGGTGGGAGTTTAAGTGGAAGGAGAGAAAAGGGAGCCGTAGTGGAGGGCTACGGAATAATTTCGACCACCTGGGGATCCTTAACGTGCGCTGACATCGCACAGCACACGGACGCCACTTCGTTTCGCTTCCATCGAAACGCAGCCGCCGTGGTCGGGTTCGAACCCTTTTACGTGTACATCTTTTACGTACAGCGGATCATCTTCGGCGCGATAGTGGCGCCACATGGTGTCGCATATTGAAGGCAGAGGTGGCGCTTCAGTGAAAGCCGGTTTTCGTTTTTTGTTTTTTTCATGCTTCTTGCATGTTGTTGACTGCTAAAACATAACACTGCAGTCGCCGAAGACGCGCACAAAAAGAAATCAACAACAGACGTCTGTAGCTCTTTTCTTTTGTGTTTTTGGTACACGACTTCAATGTCACGTCTGATGATTCACCCCAACGAGACGCGTTTTCGTCCAAATGTTGATTTCGCCGTCGACTGTTGTGGCATTGTACTGCGTTGTACAACAGACTTTACCTGAGCTCGCACATTCTACTGATTTTGTAGGCGTAGGCGAACATTCACACCCATATCTGCAATATCGCTTGTAAACAACAGCAGCAGGGCTACTACCTAAGGTGCAGTTTATTGCAAAGTGCGTCTGCACGCAACAGTACTCGAAGCGCGTGGCTGTCTGCGATCTTTTACGCGGGGCGAACCATGAGATGAGCGATCTCATAGACATGAAACTGACAGTAGGTCAAACGACAGTTTCGTTTTAGTGTTCGGCGAGCGCACTCGACCCACGCTAACGGTTAACCTAATGCGGTGCGCGACCGGGTAAAATTGAATTTGACGTACTTGCGAACTAAATGTTGAACATGTAGCTATGGAGAACGCTGTAGTGGAGAATTCCACAATTTAGAACTTATGGGGACCTTGAACATGCGCTGACGACGCGTAGCCCACTGATTGATTGATTGATAAACTTTATTGGGGAAAATTGGAGGTTAGGGTTAGTGGGTTAGGAAAGAGCAGTAGTCGGCAGTCCTCTGTCCAGGAGTCCGTTGGTCTCAGCAGCGGCTCTGGCCCGCTGCACCAGCATGAGCTGATGCTGTGCGTCCGAGTCGGCTAGGAGGTCCTCCCACTGCTCAGGACTAGGGCTATCTATTTTAGACATTATGGGGCTTGCCCAACATCCCCATAGTGTAGCAGTGTCTCCGCACCAGATACATTCGCTTTTGTATTGTGTTGGCCATATCTTGTGGTACAGGGCTCTGTTTGGATATGTGTTTGTTTGTAGGCGCTTAAGTGTAGTGGCTTGTTCTCGGCTTAGTGTGTCATGTAGAAGTGCGGACGTTTTGGCATTCAGCCTCATAAAAACGTGGTAGCCGCGGCTAGTATTCGGTCCCGCGACCACAGGATAAGCAGTCAAATGTCAAAGCCATAGCGGCGGGAAGGAAACTCTAATTGAAAGAGTAATGAAGATCTATTAGGCAATAACGGAAATCCTGGCAGCAATGAAAGGTACTTCAGGGAATAATGACAGATAGGTTTTTCATGGGATTAATGGTTCCTCTTCTAGAGAATAGAAGTGCTCTTTCAGATTAGCGATGATATCTCTTTGAGAAAAAAGCAAAACAAAAGACGATCAAAAAAGGCCGTCTTCAAGGGAGTAATAATAGATGGCCATTCGGCGAAATAATTACTGCTATTTTAGAGAGTAATGGTACATCACGGAATAATGAGAACAACACTTTAGAGAATAATGGAAACTTTTCTAGGGTGAAATGGAAGCTGTTTCAGAGAATAATACACTCCTTCATAGAATAATGGTTAGCCCAAAGATTAACCCACGACGCTCCGACGGGCCCAGGGTTAGTTCGAGGCGATAGGTAGGCTATACCAACTTGTGGTCGGACCAACGACAGTTTGATATGCTAAGGGAAGTGCTCTATAGTGCGGAGCTGGACTCGAATAAGCGAAACTGCTTACAAGGTTGCAATTGTCACCACATAAACACGAAGTTGAGCATGCCAATTCTCGGTATACGACTGGTTGCGCTAAGGTCTGGTGTTTATTGCAATGACAACCGTTACCCGTTGGAGAAGCCACAGCTGGCGAAAGATGAATTGCGATTCGCTTGTTTAATGGCCTCTGAGAGCGAACAAAGGCCAAAAGCCGCCAGAGCTAAGGCGAGATTTAAGGCTCAGGGGACTTAAAGCTACCTATATAACAGTAATTGTTCCACGAAATTAGATATCGGAGTAAGTAAACAGTCCCGCCTTTTTACGAAGACATAAAAAACAACAACGATGCTGGAACTGAACAATCACGAATTGAATTCGCGGAAAGACATTCGTTCGCAAGAACGCATCATAATTGGCTCATGATTCGGTTGTATATACGTCACCAGTTACCCGACTAGGCACCGCACAGTCTGTGCGGGCTAGTCACCTTGAACCAGTGCTCTGTATGACATACGCACATCGATGAACTGCGCTGTGTTCACCCTTTCTCTGTCCTTTTGTTTTTTCTCCTTCCGACGAAAGCGCCCAGTGACGTAAGAAAAGAGGAGAACGATTTCAAAGGTGAAAGGCAGCTTAGATGCAACTAAGGAGAGCGCGCGTGCAGAACAATAATAATCGCGCCCAACTTATAACGTTCGGCGAAGTGGGCGAGTACTTGGAAGGCTAGATCAATTGCGCGCTGTGCAACCCTCCTTCGCAGCATTGTTTAAACGCAGAACTGCGCAGCGATTACATCCAATTGAAAGTGCCGACGTCAAAAGGTCTCGGCATGTGGCGCCTCACACCTAATAACGCACAAAGCGTATCGGTGAAAACAAGAGACGAAGGAAGACGTCGAGAGACGATGAAATACATGTGGCCAAATGGCTACGGGGGAATCGCGAGGCTCGCAAGAAGAACGATGTTTTGCCATCCCCACGAAATAAAGACAAATAAAAGGGCACGCGAAAGACCACGGAACAAAAGAGCAGCAGTCTGGTGTGATGAGTGTTCGACATATATAAAATGACTGGGCAAAATAAAAAGAAAGCAGCTGAACGCGCTCTGCATTGTTCATCTAAGCTCGTGGCAGCAACGAAGAAAAGAGCAAACATAACACTAACGCGCGGTAAGACGAAATATTACCGCTGCGCGCGGCCAGATTAACAAGAACGGCACTCGGGTTCGAAGAAAGCGGTTCGTGAAACTTGTCGGAAAACGGAGCTTGCTTCCGGCTAATCGCGGGGCCAAATTACTACCCGCAAGTGCGCAGAACCACATTTCGTGAGGTTTCATGTCGCTTTCGTGTGATTGGGTCGTAACGCCAACAGTGACGGCCGCAACAGGAACTGGGGAAGCAAACGACCAATCACAGGCGGCGAGAAATGTCTGAACGCGGAGCCGCCGCATCCTGCGCACAAAGCTAAGTCACGTCAAGCACGTCATCGTGCTCCCATCATACCGTTACCAGTGTGGCATGGGCATGACCACTAGCAATGACGTCATTCCCCGTGGCCTAGGTTGGTTGGTTTGGTTTGTGGGGTTTAACGTCCCAAAGCAACTCAGGCTACGAGAGACGCCGTAGTGGAAGACTCCGGAAATTTCGACCACCTGGGGTTCTTTAACGTGCACTGACATCGCACAGCACACGGACGCCTTGCTTTTCGCCTCCATGAAAAAGCTGCTGCCGAGGCCGGGATTCGATCCCGCACCCTTGGGAACAGTAGTCGAGCGCCGTAACCACTGCGCCACCCCGGCGGGTCCCTAAGATAAGAGACCATGACAGGCGGACCAAACGGACAGAAAACTAATTGAAACGTCACAAAATAGCACCCTTGGAAGGCACACGAGGGACTGAACTACCCGACGCAGAGACCTCGCTCACATTGCTTCCGAGTTTAGGCGTACAAAGGGTGAGCGATTCGCCGTGTTCTGTATACGTTACACAGCAACACGCGCTAGAAATGGAACGAAACAAACAGCCATCACGCACTGGCTATCTTCGCAGGCCGCCGTTCCTTGGACGTGGGTTGTGTGCTTCGCACTCGTGGACACACCCTTCCCTTCTTTTCCTTGTACAGGTTCAACGCGTTGCGTTCCGCTAAAGACCTGCCTCTGATAACAGGCGCGTACTACAGAAGCAAAGTGGGCTGTCTATAGGCCAGAGGTCCGCAGCAACCCTGGCTGCAATCCGGGACGCAGCCACGACTTCCGTGTCGGGCTCGGCGGGTGTGGAACGTTACAGACACACGGCATTTTGCAGCGATAACCGTATCAGGCACTATCTGGGCGAAAAAATAAAAAATAAAAGCCTGCCTTGCGCATAGTACTGAACATTCTCGCGCTTAACCGTTGGGTGGATAGCGCTACTTATGGGCGATCGGACCATAATTGGTGAATCCCGCGGTTTGCAAGAGGCAGGTTGGAGATACGCGTTACCTCAGATGGACACTGAAGGAAAACATAATATCAGGACGCTATGCCTAATCAACGTGTTACCCCTTAGCAGCCTCTTTACATGCTCCCGCATTAAGAGGAACATCCGAGGCGGCTACCACGTGCGCCGTCAGGCGTTATAAATTTAAAGTACGAAGCGACCGGGTAGAACCGATGTGGCCATTGGCTGGCTTCTGCATTGCCCCGCCGGGGTGGTACAGTGGTAAGACGCCCGACTACTGTCTGGAATACTCGGGTTCGAACCCGACCTCGGCGGCTGCGCTTCGATGGTTGTTGTTGTGGCTGTAGGAAGAGGGAAACGAAAATGCACGGGCCTGCTACTGGCTCTGTAGCTGAGCCACCTCCGCTACCTCGTGCAGATAGAAGAGAATATAGAGAAGAAAGAAAAGGAAGAGGGAAAGAAAGATGCGCGCCGCAACAACAGCCGTCGTCCACCACCAGCGGTGGCGTGTGCAATGACGGCCTGAACAGATAAAAATTCGGCGAGCCCCCGCCGCAAGCGGCGGGGACCCACCTGTACCAGTCCAGGCGAAACGAAGAGGCGTCCGTGTGCTGTGCGATGTCAGCACACGTTAAAGATCCCCAGGTGGTCGAAATTACTCCGTAGCCCTCCACTAACGGCTCCTCTTTCTCTCTTTCCACTTTAACTCCCACCTTCCTCCCTTCCTCTACGGCGCGGTTCAGGTGTCCACAGAAACAAGTGTGACACATACTGCGCCTTTCCCTTCCAGTGAACCAATTATTATAATTATTATTATTATTACTTCGCAGGTCGCTTCGATATCAGTCCTGCCCTCCCAACGTTCCCTCACCGCTAAAAACTGACTGCGTTGCCAATGAAACCGCAAAAAACCGTCTCTTTCATTCATTTAATCACGTGCGATATCGAATACCTTGGTGACGTATCAACTTCCGGCTTACAGAGGATCTCAGAATAGAGATACTTCCTGGTGTGCCGATCGTATAAAGGCCCTTCAATTATTTTAACTTTCAAATTCCAACCAGTGCAGACAATCACACTGAAACAGACTCCGTCATAACAGTTTTAACGTGAGCGGCAGTGAAACCCAACCATTGTGATCCGAGCCCATGGAACCGCGGCGCCGAACCGCAGCTCATACGAAAAATCACCAGACGATGGGGTGACGCGTGCGTTTATTTATTATTTTTTTTACGCCTTTTCTATCTCGCTATCCCTTTATTTCCGCCGCCCCAGTTCAGGTGCTTCAGATATAAGATAGCAGATACCGGGGCCGGCAAACATCTTTTCTTTTCTTTTGTACATACAATAAATAACCACTACAACAACAACGCCTTTTCTAGATTATAACCGGTAAGATTTCAAATAAAGTAGTGTCTGTCCCGGTAATGTGGTAGCCTGTCTATATCAGCAAGTCTCAACTTGTTCTAGCTCACCGAATCTTTGCTGGAATAATTCGAAACGTCGGACAAAAAGTTTTAAACTTAAAGGTTTCCATCCCAAACGCTCCCAGACTAAAAACAACGGCGTTTCTGAGGGAGAGAAGACTGCCGGATAATCAAATTTGGATAATTTTGATGACTCACTAGCATCTAAGGACGATAGCACTGGGCCTAATCACCAAGGCATATGTTGAGTAAAGAGGAAAATACGCCCGTTTTTCGATGGAGGCGAAGAACTAGGCGTCCGTGTGCTGTGCGACGTCAGTACACGTTAAAGAACCCAAGGTGGTCGAGATTTCCGGAGTCCTCCACTACGGCGTTCCTCATGAGTAGCCCGAGTCGCTTTCTGACGTTTAAACCCCATAAACCAAACCAAGCCCATTCTTGCAGTTATCACCATACCTTTCCGATAGCTCGCACCTGCCCTGCGCGCCGACACACACGATGGGAAAGGTTATTTTATGTACTTGCCTAGGTGTTAGGCATTCATACAATTGTGCGGTGATAAGTGAAAATTATTCACATTTTTATACCATTTAACAGATGTCATGCAATGTACCTTACAGGACTAAAAAGAAGAAAGCAAGACGCCTCAGAATATGTAGGTGTCGGCAGAACAAACATAACCGAACACGTCATTCCGTTGATTCAAGGTGCGCGCCGATAAGAAGCGCGCAACGACGACGCGTTGCGCAAAGACGCGTTCAGAGGTCGCGACCGCGAGCTAGGGAAGAGCGGAAAGGCGGCGGTCACTCCGCACACTAGACGCGGTGGGCAAAATTGCGTCATGCGACGCGACCGATAGGAAAATGAAGTGCAACGATAACGACGGCCGTCGCGCTGGGGCCACGCACGCTGCGTCTACATAAATGGACAGCGCTGTGAGCCCTCAAAATGGCGACGGCCACACGCGTCACCGGACGACGCCTGGCTCTGTTGTAAGCAAGAAGACGAGGCCCTTCGTCGAGAGCAAAGAGCGCAGTTCTCCGCAACCAAAGGTCCCACCACGCCCGCAGCGCATGCGTTAATATTCATGGGCGACGACGATGCCTGCAGTCGCCGCCGAGTAGCTATGTTTAGACATGCGGACGTACTGCTATACAAGTGCATGATACGCTTAGGCACATTGTGCTTTGTAAAGCAGAGTTTTGCCTGTTGCAATATTCACAGCGCAAGTTGGCTCCAAAATGTTGAGATGTGGCTCTTAAACACATAAAAGCGAAGTATATACGTTATGGGGTTTAACACCCCCTCGCGACGCATCAGCAGTGAGGAACGCTGTAGTTAGCGGTTTCGGGCTTAAACCTCTTAGGGTTCCGTGAAGTACGCTGCCTCCGAACAGGACATGGGTGCAATTCTAGATACCTTGTGGCGTATTGCAATCGGCGATACGGAGCACAGCCCTGAATCCGCGAAGGAGCGCAAACACCGCCTCGGCAAATATCGGAACTCCAAATCTGAACTGGAAATCACGCTTTTCGCTTGGCGAACCAAGCAAGACGAGCTCCGGTCGCCGTTTACAAAACGCCGTTAGTTTGCTGGACCAATTAAGGTGAGGAAAGAAATTACGAAACGGACGTGTTGTATCATAGCGAGTTCTGTTGTGAAGTTCGGTGATTACAGAACATACGTATAGTTAAACCCCGTAGTACAAAATCAGTACAAGTGCACGTTGTACGACATAGTCGGCCACGTGGTTACACGCCTGGTTCGCAATCCAAGGTCGATTCGTGGCTTCGAATCCCGTCCATAACCCAAAAAATTTCTTTCAGGCGAGATATTTTACGGTACAAAGTTAACACACTTGAGACGTGCGGCGGCGTATAATTAGCATTGCACATTTCCCGATTCAACCAATCTCATTAAACGCGTGACGTCACGTTTAGCTTCGGATTTGTGGGGTGTTTGAAATTTTCGTGTGGAGTAACGTGGCTGTGCCGTCGTCAGGTTTTAATAAATAAATAATAATAATTGATTCACAGGAAGGGAAAGGCGCAGTATCTGTCGCACTTGCTATGTGGACACCTGCACCGCGCCGTAAGGGAAGGGATGAAGGTGGGAGTGAAAGTGGAAAGAGAGAAAGAGGAGCCGTAGTGGAGGGTTACGGAGTAATTTCGACCACCTGGGGATCTTTAACGTGCGCTGACATCGCACAGCACACGGACGCCACTTCGTTTCACCTCCATCGAAACGCAGCCGCCGCGGTCGGGTTCGAACCCGGGAAATCCGGACAGTAGTCAGGCGTCTTACTACTGCACCACCCCGGCGGGGCAAAGAACGACTCCGTATTAATTACGTCGCCGATGAGCCATATAATGATCATTAAAAATTGGAAATGGCCTAGTTAAAGAGTCGGAAGCGGTGGCTGCTTAACTAAACAATAAACTGATCTTATGGGCACACTGGCACTGGACACGTTGCAGTCGAGATTTCAGCACCCAGATCGAATTCGGGATGGGATGTGCGGGGCTCCCATCCCTGTGCCTTTTGGCATCCACCGGTTTGCCCAATGGGCACATCCTTTCCCATGGCCTGGCGATCGGCTTCCATATGGGCGAAATGCTGAAGCCAACGAACTATGAAAGAATCGGAACGTTTTCCAGCACTTCTAGCCTTCTATATTTTTTTTTCTCAGAGGGCTCTAAACATAGTTTGAAACGTTAGGAGAAAAAAAAAAAAAGATTAGAGGTCGTTGACCCCTAATTGAGAAATGATGGCGAAGTCGTGCTTACTGAGCCATTAGAGTCGAATCATCATGACATTCAAAAGATGTCACACAAGCTGAAAAAAGCCATAAGTTCTCGGTGCAACGAGGTGACGCTACACGGCTTACGAAACGGGCTTTGTAGCAGCACCAACTGGGTAGGACGCAACAGCTCTCGAAGCTGATACTGCAACGTGTCACATGAGTGCGGGATCACGGTATGCCTCTCTTGCAATTTGTTATATGTCGGGGTCATTAAACTGAAATGGCACCCACAGCTTCGCTGATGAGAGCTGCAGAAACGCTGAGCACCGAGGCAGGCTCCAGTCGCACACGACGTTATAGTTGGAGAAAAAAAATAAAAATAAAATACCGGTTCTGAGCACCGTTCTCAGAAGTGCACTGGCTCCGAGGAGGCGTACACAAGTGAGAATACATTGTGATATTCGTGTTAAGCAGATTTAAATACGCACCTTTCAGGCGCTTTGCCGTTTGTAGAGAATGAGAAAGAGGGGGTGAAAGAGGCAGGGTTGTCACTTGCTAGAGTGAACACAGAAAAACGTGAACTATTGTCATAACTCCGCAGAACGTCAACCGAGGGCGATGTGCTCACTTTGTTGGGTACGTGAAAAAATATATTGCCACAGTTGTCGCATGAATAGCAAAATTCGCAGAGAAAGTCAATGCTGACTCGATGCTGAAAGTCAACCTTCCCATTTCACCTTTACCTTCATCCCTTCGCTCTGGTACAATATCGGTGGAAAGACTAATCTGTTCCTTTCCATATAGTTATAGTATATCTACAAACCCTATGGCAGGCGCTCAAGCTGTGTGACATTAACGGAGAGAAAACATCCAAGATTCCAGGGCTATGAACTCGAGTGAGAAGCGCCACTGAGCGCAGGAAGCCGATACTAGAGAGATTTAGCGTAGCGCGGTCCGTTACCGTGATCCCCCGCGCGTTCCACTGCGCTAGCTTTGGACCGGCCGTGACTGCGCATGCTCAGATCATCTTGACGGCGCTAGATGGCGCCACATGCTGGAAGTAGCCACGAACACCTGCCGCGTCGGGACCAATCAGTGCGTACGCAATCGCGGCACGCGGTAGCGCGGATGCTAAAATCTCTACTACTACAGGCTCCGCACTGTAGCGGGGACGTTACTTGTAAATGTTCGAGCTTTGAAAGGTATAGTCTGCTTCTAGGTCTGTAATGCGCGACGGATAGCGCACGTAATTATGGAGCACAAGGTTCCAGACTCAAATCCTGGCAGGCTCGTTCTGTTCACAGCTGCGTACAGTAGGCGTTCACACGACCCAGGACAGACTGAAGCCACGCCGCAACAGGGGAGGTGCCAGCAGCGGCTCTCGTCGCAGAAGCTCGGGAACGATGCCAGCTTCCTGCGTTAACTGCACTTGCTACCTCTATGGTTACAAAGTATCGTACAGAAAAACTCCTTGTTAACTCTGCAGTGTTTACGACTATCGCACGAAGGGTTAGGACCAAGAAGAGAAACGAAGTTTCATCCCCCTATGTAGCCAGGAAGGAACAAGACGGGGACGGTACTCACCTGGATGAAAAGAGGAACTCCTCCAGCGTCGCTGCCAAGTCCGACCATAGGTCCTTGAAGTAGGCCTCTGCACGCATACAGGTACACAAAGACCGGCACTGTCAAGAGAAGATAACCGAAGTAGTGCGGCCGCGCACAACAATACGCAAAGTGTCCATGACGCTAGAAGGAGCGCGATGAAACCAAGCGAGGAAAAAAAAGAAAGACCGCTGCTCGCAACTGTGTACCTGTGTACCTGTGGTCCAAGTTCTTTCGTCCGCCTCCTTTCATTCAGCTCTTTCTAGCACATCATGGAATTCACCGTCTCTCGTAACTATCGTCGCTAATACACAGCGCTCCTTCAAACACGCCTCGCCTCCGATGATTTAGTGAAGCTGTGATTCACACGCCTCCCACCGACCGGTTAAAGAAACAGCGTCAATTTCGACGGCTCCCCTTTCGTGCTTCTGAAGATCACAAAAGACCCCTAAATTTCCTTTCCGCTCCTGTTTGTATAAAAATTTCACTCGCAGTACCACGGAAACCAGTAGCAGGACCCAATTAAGCCCCCACCTTGAGGCGGGAGTCAGGTAGCGTCACTCGCTGAAACCCATGAGCCGTTTCATAGTTTACTCACCCTCACAGAATAAGGAGCGTATACTGGTCAGTCGAGCCGGTGTGTGACCAAGACAGCGTTCCTGCTAAAAAAATTATACTCATCTTCTTTTTTTTTTTTTTTCACACAAGAGTACTTTCGCAGCTGTCCGCACCGAGAGGCGTTTTTTGCCACTGATTAAAGCCCATTGTTTACAATCCGGTCGCAATTCGATGTATAGAGGCAAAGAATGTAAAACACTATTAATTTGGATTTCAGTCCACGCTATGTAACTGCGTATGGTCAAATATAAGCCCGATCTCTACAGCGTAGCTGACAGACCAGTGTGCTGATTTGGCAAGTACATAAAACGTATTATTTTAATGCTACTGCAACCACCACCGGGATGACAAATGTTGCGTCATTCCAATGCCCATGACAACCCGAAGAGCCAATGTCATTTCAAATTTTCATAATGGTTTTTCAGAGGCATCAAAGCAAAGCGCTGAACATGGAAGAACGCGCTCTTTCCAATTCAGGCAGGGCACACGGCGATAAGATAACAAAGCAATGAGGGGCCAACCGTTGTTGTGGGCGATGGGTAGACCGACCCGGAGCACGGCAAGCAGTGACGTCACGGCTAGCTTCCACGTCGACTGGCTGGGGCAGTTGTACTTCATGGACAGTGGCACATGCAGCGTCTGCAGCAGAGTAAAAGGAGACAGAAAACAAAGAGAAAGTAAGCGACACTGAACCCGATACATCGGGGGACAAAACAGGCCTACCATGCATAAATATAATTTATCAGGAACGGTGGCTCAGTAACTAATACGTCAGGCTGCTGGTCCCAAAGTCATGGTTCGAATCCAGGCCGCATTTCGATGGAGGTGAAATGCAAATACGACCGTGTGCTCTGTGATGCCAGGACGTAATAAAGAGGTCCAGGTTGCCTGGAATATTCCAGGGACTTTCACCACTATGCCCTTTATTGTGGTCAACGTGCGGCTTCGGGACGTATCACTGCGCAATATATATATATATATATATATATATATATATATATATATATATATATATATATATATATATATATATATATATATATATATATATATATATTGTACTGTGATAGTCATCGCCATCGACATGCACCTGTGCGTTGTGCGACGAAGAAGAAGTACGCTGGGCTCGCCGTTGCAAGGTCCTGTCCTCACAGCTCTCCATCTGAGCGTCAATAAACGCCCTATTACAATTGGCGGAGGTGCCGGAAACGATCCCACCCAAACTGGAACTGCGAAGCCGTACACTACCCTCTACGACCGCCATGCAAGACACTTCGACGCAGCCGGCCGTTCCACCCACGATCATGTGTGCTGGCGTCGTGCGCCAGCGTGACCCTTGCCTGTTCAGCGGCACGGCCGATCAAGATGTCGACGACTGGCTGTCATCCTATGAAAGAGTAAGCACCTACAACAAGTGGGATGACTCATACAAGCTCAGTAACGTCATATTCTATCTGACGGACGTGGCGAACCTCTGGTTTCGCAACCATGAGGCTGACCTGTCATCTTGGTCGACATTTAAAAAGAATTTCGCGGAAGTGTTCGGCCGCCCGGCAGTGCGTAAGCTTCGTGCCGAACAACGTTTACACGATCGTGTTCAGCGTGCTGATGAGACCTTTACCAGCTACATAGAAGACGTCGTTGATCTCTGCAAACGAGTCGACCCGGCCATGCCGGAAGCAAACAAAATCCGCTACATCCTCGAGGGCATTTCTGAGGACGCCTTCCAGATGCTGGTAGCGAAAGATCCCACCAGCGTTAGTGAACTCGTGAAGCTTTGCCATAGCTACGACGAGCTCCGCAAGCGGCGCGCTTCTAGGCGCCGCTCCAGTGTGTGCGACGAAGGCGTATCCGCATTAGCCCTGGGTGGTTCGCCAACTTCTGAAGGGAGCCCGCTGAATCAAAAGATCAAAGATTTTATTCGTGAAGAGGTCGCACGTCAAATCTCACTCCTTCCCCATTTTCAAGACTCGGGCCGCCTCGTTCCTGAACTGGCTCCATCTTTGGCCCCTGCTATACGCCGTATCGTGCAAGAACACGTCGCTGATGCCTTGCCGTCCAACCCCGTGGTGCCGCCTGTGACGGCACCTCTCACGTATGCCCAAGTAACGGCTAGGCCACCACCTTCGCCCACGTCTGGCTCCTATGTGCAGGTCCCTGCCTACCGTTCACCGCCGCATGCTGAGCCTTCGTTTCAAGCCCCACCCTCAAGGTTCCGCCCACATCCTATGAAACCTTGGCGTACTACGGACAACCTTCCGATTTGCTATGCCTGCGGTCGGCCGGGCCATGTTGCGCGCCTTTGTCGCCAGCGCCTCCAACCTTCACAGCCTGACATTCGATTTTACCCGTACGATACCGACTCACGCTCGCAAATGATTCCGCCCGGTTCTCAATTTGTCCCACAAGATCGCCAAACCTATACCACTCGTCGATCACATTCTCCTCGGCGCCGATCGCTTTCTCCAATGCTGCGACGTTCTACCAGCACCGTTGAGGGAAACTAACAGTCGCAGTTCCGGGGGCAAGAACTGCGCTTGTTTCGAATTCCTCAAGTCCTCCATGCCGTCCCGCTAATGTTATCAAAGTTTCTGTAGAAGGCGCCACAGTTCTCGCTCTCGTCGATACCGGTGCAGCCGTCTCCGTCATCAGTGAAGCGCTCTGCCGTCGAATTCGCAAAGTGACCACTCCGATTTCCGACTTTTCGCTCCGCACCGCCTCATCACAGCACATTCACCCCTCCGCATCTTGCACAGCCCGTGTGCTCATTCAAGACGTCTTGTACCCCATCGAGTTTATTGTTCTGCCGAACTGCTCGCATGATATCATCCTCGGATACGATTTTCTATCGACTCATCAAGCCGTTATTGACTGTGCTCGTGCACAAATTGCCTTCGCCCCCCTCTGTGATGCCCCCTTCTGTGATACCCCTCCCCGCACTGCAAAACTTCTCGTCGCCCATGACACCGACATTCCTCCGTTCTCTGCTGCCCTCGTACCACTGTCTTGTGAGTGGGTAACTCCTTTGACTGCGATTTTTACACCTTCCGAAGCCACCTCCCGTCATCCCTGCCTCCTTTTTCCGTTCGCTGTTCTCGAAATTCAAGACGGCAAGAGTGCACTTTACGCCTCGAACCCATTTTCTTGCCCAGCAGTCCTGCTCCGTGGCGAATGCATTGGACGTCTTGAAGAGCTTGATCCCAGTCATATCACCACTCTTGCTGACTCAACCCCCTCCTTCGACGTTAGTCTGTGCTCTTGCGATGTTGCGACCGCTTCGACGCCCTCCGACGTTTTCCAACATGCTATTGATGCTGATCTTCCACTTGCGCAACGTGATCAACTTGTCGCCCTCTTGCAGAACTTCGCTTCTTCATTCGACTTTCCTCAAACTGACTTGGGCCGCACGTCTGTCGTAGAGCACACCATCGACACCGGTAAAACTGCACCTTTGCGCCAGCGCCCCTATCGCGTATCGGCTTCGGAGCGCCAAGTAATTGCTGATCATGTGGACGACATGCTCCGTCGGGGTGTCATTCGGCCATCCCACAGTCCCTGGGCGTCTCCAGTTGTGTTGGTACCTAAGAAAGATGGCTCCTTCCGGTTTTGTGTCGACTACCGCCGGCTCAACAAGATCACGCGCAAGGACGTCTATCCTCTGCCACGCATCGATGACGCACTAGACTGCTTGCAGGGCGCCGAGTTTTTCTCCTCGTTGGATTTACGATCTGGCTACTGGCAGGTGCCAATGGCTGACGCTGACCGCTCTAAAACTGCCTTCATCACACCAGATGGATTATATGAATTCAACGTCATGCCCTTTGGGCTTTGCAACGCCCCGGCCACATTTGAACGCCTCATGGACACTGTGCTTCGTGGATTCAAGTGGCGAACCTGTCTTTGCTATCTCGATGATATCGTAGTCTTTTCTACCGATTTTCAATCCCACCTGCTCCGACTGAAGGACGTTCTCACTTGTCTCGCTACCGCCGGCCTCCAACTGAATCTGAAGAAGTGCCGCTTTGCTGCTCGCCGACTAACAATTCTAGGTCATGTCGTTTCTAAGGATGGCATTCTTCCCGATCCCACCAAACTTCGTGCAGTTGCCGAATTCCCACGCCCAAAATCACTGAAGCAGCTACGAAGTTTCATTGGCCTATGCTCCTACTTTCGCCGCTTCATCTTAAATTTCGCCTCTATTATTGCTCCTCTCATCCAGCTCCTCTCCGGTAGCTCCGACCTCTCCGCATGGACACCTGCTTGTGATGACGCCTTCAACACTTTACGCCGTCTTTTGGTTTCGCCTCCCATCCTCCGCCACTTCGACCCGAATGCGCCAACTGAGATTCACACTGACGCTAGTGGTATTGGGATAGGCGCCGTTCTCACCCAACGCAAACCTGGTATCCGAGACTATGTGGTGGCGTACGCAAGCCGTACCTTGACCAAGGCAGAGTCCAATTATTCTGTTACGGAAAGAGAATGCTTGGCCATTATTTGGGCCATCGGCAAATTCCGTCCGTATGTCTATGGCCGACCATTTTATGTGGTCACTGATCATCACGCTCTGTGCTGGCTGGCGTCCCTCAAGGACCCGTCCGGCCGCCTTGCTCGCTGGGCTCTTCGCCTCCAAGACTATGACATTCGTGTCATATATCGCTCAGGCCTCAAGCATACTGACGCGGACGCTCTTTCGCGCTCACCGCTGCCTCCCTCTTCGTTGCCTGATGAGATCTGCGCCTACGATTTGTATTCGCTTGCCACTATTGACATGGCCACGGAACAGCGGCGCGACCCGTGGATATCTACACTTCTGGACTTTCTTTCAAGTCACTCTCCAGGTCGTCTGTCTCGGGCGCTTGCCCGCCAAGCTCACCATTTTTCAATTCGTGACGGGCTGCTCTATCGCCGCAATTATCTTCACGACGGAAGGAAGTGGCTTTTAGTCGTCCCCCGTCATCTCCGCGCCGAAATTTGTGCTGCTTTCCATACTGATCCCCAGTGCGCCCACGGCGGAGTGTTGAAAACCTACACGCGCTTGCGTCTACGCTTCTTCTGGCGTGGAATGTACCGCTTTGTCCGCCATTTTGTCCGCTCCTGCCAGTCTTGCCAACGCCGAAAAACTCCTCTCAAGTCCTCTGCTTCGTTGCAGCCGTTGCCCTGTCCTGCCCGTCCGTTTGATCGTGTCGGCATAGATCTATACGGTCCCCTTCCTACAACTTCAGCTGGCAACCGCTGGATTATCGTGGCAGTGGATCATCTAACCCGCTACACTGAGACATCATCATTGCCCTCTGCTTCCGCACGCGACGTGGCTGCCTTTATTCTGAAAAACCTGGTTCTTCGCCATGGTGCCCCTCGCGAACTGCTCAGTGACCGCGGACGCGTTTTCTTATCAGACGCTCTTGAGGCTCTCCTGAAAGAATGCCGCATCATACACCGCACCGCTACCTCGTACCACCCTCAGACGAATGGACTGACAGAACGTTTTAACCGCACTCTCGGTGACATGCTGGCTATGTACGTGAACACCGACCATTCCAATTGGGACCAAGTTCTACCGTTTGTTACTTACGCATATAACACCGCGACACAGGCCACTACTGGATTCTCTCCATTCTTTCTCCTTTACGGGCGCGAGCCACCCTGTACTATGGATACACTTTTTCCCTACCGCCCTGACGTTTCCGAATCTTCCCCGCTATCCGATGCCGTCACGTACGCAGAAGAATGCCGTCAGCTCGCCCGCTCTCTCACAACAGAAAATCAGTGGCAACAAAAATACCTCCGTGATACCGGCGAAGCTTCGCCATATCTCCCGGACACACTGGTGTGGCTCTGGGTGCCCTCCACAACCCCTGGCCTTTCAAAGAAGTTTCTTGCTCGCTACCACGGGCCATATAGGGTCCTCCAGCAAACATCTGCAGTCAACTACGTAGTTGAGCCCGTCACGCCCTCTGCGGACTTGCGTCGCCGTGGTCGTGAAACAGTTCACGTGAACCGATTGAAGCCATTCTATGACCCCGCTGTGCTTTCCGCGCCATAAGTCGCCAGGATGGCTCCTTTTTTTACCCGGGGGGAAAATGTACTGTGATAGTCATCGCCATCGACATGCACCTGTGCGTTGTGCGACGAAGAAGAAGTACGCTGGGCTCGCCGTTGCAAGGTCCTGTCCTCACAGCTCTCCATCTGAGCGTCAATAAACGCCCTATTACAATATATATATATATATATATATATATATATATATATATATATATATATATATATATATATATATATATATATATATATATATATATATATATATATATATATATATCACACATTGTGGAACGCAACAGGTTACGATGAATAGCCACTATGCGAATAACTGTGGCACAGCCCGACATACACGCACATATGCCAGACATATTCATGCGTATACGTCGTTACTATTTTGCGCTGCGGCAAAGTGGCAGCGGCAGGGCAGAAATTACTCCCAGAAGAAGGGCCCGTGCAACGTGAGCATGTTTCGGTTTCGCCAAAAAGTTTGCATCGACAGATTGTAGTGGTCAGATAAATATATATATATATATATATATATATATATATATATATATATATATATATATATATATATATATATATATATATATTCCTGCTTTCGATACAAATAAATTCAGAGAACAGGGAGAAAGCTAGACAAGGACCCCGCACACTTACAAAATTCTCGACATGCAGTGCAACAACAAGAAATCGCCCCAAACTCCGGTACCAAAACATCATCATCATCATCAGCCTGACTATACCCACTGCAGGGCGAAGGCCTCTCCCATATTTCTCCAATTAACCTGGTTCTGTGCTAGCTGCATCCACTTGACCCCTGCCAACTTCTTAACCTCATCCGCCCACCTAACTTTCTGCCGCCCCCTGCTACGCTTTCCTTCCCTTGGAATCCGGTTTGTTACCCTAAGCGACGATCGGTTATCCTCTCTTCGTACTACATGTCCTGCCCATGTCCATTTCTTCTTCTTAATTTCCACCAGAATGTCGGTAACTTGAGTTATTTCTCTGACCCACTCTGCACGCTTCCTATCTCTTAATGTTACCCCTACCATTTTTCGTTCAATAGTCCTCTGGGTTGTCCTCAACTTAAGTAGAACCCTCTTGATTAGCCTCCCCGTTTCAGCCCCAGAAGGGCCAAAACAGTTATGATATAATTACCATAAATAAACAATGAAATGAGGTGGACGATAAGAACTTCCAGAACGATTAAACAGTCTTGACCCTGTCTTGAATCAGCTGTCCCTTCGGCGGCCCGGCCCCTTGAAGCTTACCGCGTGGTGCCTGTAGGGAGCGGTTGCGGCTATAATAGCCACCGCAAGTGGCCCGCTACACTGGACACCGCATGCCTCATATGAAGAATTCTATACTCAATTCTGTCTCTCTTTGTCGATCCGTTGCGCTAGTTCAACGTTGCCGCGCGTTTTTCATGCTTCCGCGGCACTCTACCGTGTCGTCTTACTAAAAGAGCAGCGGTACACTTCAGCAAAAGTAATTTCGAAAGGAAATAATTACTTTGCTCTGAAATTACTGCCCTAAAGTAATTCATTACAATAATGAATTGCCCGATCAAAAAGTAACTTATTGCATTATAAATTTATGAGAAAAGTAATTAAACTGCAGTAATTTCATTGCTGTAATTCAATTAATTTCATGTGATGGTGTACAGCCTCTATATATTTTTGTCCGGTATATATACGCCCTGGCTCCGCAATGCCTGGACGAATGCTGATATTTCGACTCGACCAAATGCCTTCTCGTATAGTCTACGAAGGCCACAAAGAGTAAATGGATTGGTTACATTCCACGCATGTCTCGATCACCCGTAAAGCGGCGTGAACATGGTCCACCTAATACAGTAATACGCTTCACAATAAGGGTGTTTCCGCCGGGGTCCACGGGGCAAGCATATAGTGTCGGGTGAACGACGGCTGTTTGCATCATCGTCACCGACACTTTATACGCCCACCTCGTGGTTCCTGTCTCATTGCACTCCCTTCCGCACTGCCGACAGGAACAGAGCCACCCACAGACGTCACGACATATGTGCGAAGTCGCCGTTCCTTCCTTTCCGAAACGGCAATAGGCGCGCGCCCATACGTAGCCGCCCCATTTCAACGTCCGCCACACCCGTCGAACCGTCGCACAGGCAGGCGCATGACCCCATGAGGAAGAACAAGGAACTTTATCAATTCAGTAATCTGACGGCAGAGACATTACGAGAAACGGTGGACTGAGTGCTGATGGAACTAACTAGGCCGGGGTGCCGCTTTAGTACTTGTGAGCGGGTTAGTTGGCTATACAGCAGTTGCAGCGCCAGAGGTCGTCGGTGCCGCTTTATATCCATGGAGAACATAGCCCACGACTAATGAGGATATCTGCTGGTGAAGGGTTTCCTCAACCTTAGGCAAAGTACTTGGGCACCACCTTCTTATCCGCATTGCAATTCTCATTGCAATTCATTGCAACACAGGCAGGCGCATGATCCCATGAGGAAGAACAAGGAACTTTATCAAGGTATCTCACGGCAGAGGCATTATGAGAAACGGTGGCCCGAGTGCTGATGGAACTGAACAACGCCCGGGGTGCCGCTTTATATCCATGGAGAACATAGCCCACGACTAATGAGGATATCTGCTGGTGAAGGGCACCCTCAACCTTAGGCAAAGTACTTGGGCACCACCTTTTTATCCGCATTGCAATTCTCTGACACGACGAGCGGAAGATGACGAAAGGCGAGGTCAATCTGAGACCGTGGGAGAAGCCTTTCTCCTGCAGTGGATGTATACAGTAGGACTTAAGACGATGTCTACATGATCGCTGTCCCATCGATATTAATTTGTTGCGATTAGAAACTCGTCTTATACCAAAATTCGTATCAATAGCAAAATTAGTAAATTAATAAACTTTATTATAAACATTTACTATAGAATTAGCTGATATTACAAGTTGTAGCTAGATAAGTTAAACGCGCAGGTGCAGAGCCAGCCCAGATAAATATACATATTTTTAAGTATACGGCCAATTAACGTTTTCCGATTCTGCGCGATACACAATAAGAGATGCGTGAAGCCCGGTGCATGTTGTGGGTTGGCTGGCCGGTGTACTATACACTGCACGATGCTTGAATAGTAGGTACCAAGTACTCGAAGGAAAAAAGAAAGAAAGACAAAAAATTTGCGAAAAGTCGCCAAGTACCTTCCAAACGCTGCTCCTATTCGCAACTCTGAAGGCGATTGAGAAGAAAAAAAAAAAAAGAAAAAAAAAAGGCTAGTTGCTTGTAACCCCAAAAGTGCAGGCGTTTAAGGGGTCCGCTGTAGAGCTCAAAACAAATAGAGAAAAAAAAAATGTCCAGTTACTTTTGACAAATGTGGTACGAAGTGTTGCCCGGGTAAATTACCACACAAGGGGGGTGCGCACGAAAATGGTAGCCAATAAACTTTTCCGAGTGAGAACTCCGTACCCTCTGGGACTGCAAACAAGCCAACAACAACAACAACAACAACAACAACAACAACAACAACAACAACAACAACAACAACAACAACAACAACAACAACAACAACAACAACAACAACAACAACAACAACAACAACAACAACAACAACAACAACAACAACAACAACAACAACAACAACAACAACAACAACAACAACAACAACAACAACAACAACAACAACAACAACAACAACAACAACAACAACAACAACAACAACAACAACAACAACAACAACAACAACAACAACAACAACAACAACAACAACAACAACAACAACAACAACAACAACAACAACAACAACAACAACAACAACAACAACAACAACAACAACAACAACAACAACAACAACAACAACAACAACAACAACAACAACAACAACACACACACACAGCAGCCATTTACCGCGACAGGCAAGACCCATTTCTGCCGTTTTTACGAAACAGGGACGGGGCTACAGAACAAAGTAGGCATTGACAGTGTTACGGATAAGACAAAGCTCCCCGGCTGGAAAATCCAAGAGTGCTCGTATAAGTCACGCGTAAGGCAGCTTAAGTGTTCAGAGTGTGTCACGGGCGCCGGCGTGCGTACTGGCACCGAACTCGCTGTTGGCGCCTGTGTATCGGAACCCAAAGATCACAATCACAGAAGCGACGCCGCTATTTCGAGGGCCCCAAATGACCCGCTGACGTAGGTCGTTACGAGGAAAAGAAAGACGCAATAACTGTCTCACTCGGGATGAACACTTACGCCGAGCCACGAGAGAAGGGATGGAGGAGGGAGAGAAGAAGAGCGACCGCCGAGTGGAAACCTGATCAACTTACATTCAGTGCAGTTCAGACGTTCAGTCGTGTCCGACTCTTCGTGACCCTATAGACCATGCCACGCCACGTTTTCCGGTCTCTCACTATCTTCCTAACATCACATAACTTCATCTGCAGCGCCTCGAGGATGCCATCTAACCATCGCGTTCGCTGCCTACCCCTTCTCCGGTGACCCTCAACCTTTCCCAACATCAAATCTTTCTCCACAACTTACATTACCTCTGGATTATTTAATGCGCACCGACACCACGCAGCACTCGGGTCCTCTCGCCTAGAGCTGGGGCCGGGATTCGAGCAAGCGACCTCCGAATCATAAGATGAGCGCTATACGAATTCAAGGCTAGTTAAACTAACTTAACTCTATGAAGCGCTACTATTAACGAAAGCCTTACTTGGCTATATTTGCGAAAAAATATAACGTGTGATACAACGTCACGTTAAGATGAGACTGATAGTCATGGATGCGCATGTAATGACAAGTGGTTTATAAATGTCATGTCATGTGACCTTTGGTATATAAATGTCATGTCATGTGAGTTATTATAGTTTAGTCACGGCTCATAGTCATTTGTCATGCGTCAGTGAGAAGGGAGATCAAACGTGCATGACTATGGAGCCCATGGCTTGTGTAAGTCTCATGACCATGACTACTGTCTAGTCATGACTCTAAAAAGTACTGAGTCATGGCACTCTAGGAGTTACTACACAGCAGCCAACGCACATGCTTTCGCATTTCTCCAATACAGATAACTGGAGCGTTCTCAAAGTTTTTGTCTACACAACTGGTACACAACAGTGCACACAGCGGTTTCGCAGCTTTCTTTGAGTGCATTATCTTTAGAAGCGACTTCCTTGGTTCAGACGAAGGTAGAGCCTTTCATTTTACAAACAGGGTCCTCTTTCATGATAAACAGTGAAATCAGAAATTAATATTGCTTGGGAAATTGACCTTGGTAGAATGCGCACCGCCGTTTCCATGCGGATTTTTCTAACAGTATCATCGCGATTCCTTTGGTCTTTATCCCGAGTTTTCCCGGCGTCATGTGCGTCTTCCAATTAAAATGGCCCCACCGCGGCGGCTCATTGGTTACGCTGCCGAACCCAAGAATACGGGTTCTATCCTGGCAGTAAAGACCGCTTTTCGATGGAGGCGAAAAGCAAGGTGCCCGTGTACTGTGCGATGTAAGTGCGCGACCGAAATTTCCGCAGCCCTCCATTACGGCGTTTCTCCTAGTCTTAGCTTTGGGACGTTAAACCCCACAAACCAGATCAACCCTAAAAGGAAACAATGATTCCTCGCGAATTTATGCGACAAGCCTTGGTAACAAAGAGGTCATATTAAAGGTATTTAGATCCTATAATTTTATTCTACGGTGGCATGACTAATCAACGAATTTGCCTTCTTGATGCTTGTCAAAAAGACCTCTATTAAGAAGTTACGAGCGGTCTACGCACGGGTGAAGCCGTGTAAGCAATACAAACATGGTCCGAGCAACGTCCGCTAAGAGGAAGTGCCCGCTCATCTCCTCCCCGCGTTCCCCGTAACGGCGGGAAGCAGCGCGAAGCAAGAATCCGTTGCTGGCGGTCAACAACGGCTCTCGCAAGCACCAGCCAACACACACTAGCAGCAGGTGGGATTCCCCACCACGCGACGCCGATGCCGGCGCCGTTGACGCCGGCGTCTTGCGTCGACCGCGGTCACAGGGCGGAGGCGTGCTGCCATACTCTCATTTTTCCTCCTCCTCCACGCCTATCTCGGGACGTGGCGGCGGCGCCACGGGGTCCGAAACCGGCGTGCAATGCCGGTTTCGGCGAAAGGCATCGCGCCACTATCTTTCCTCGCAACCTATGAGCTTTCGAGAATGGAGAAGGTCGTTCGACGTGACGCCTCGTATACACCACCGTGATGCATAACATACTGCAATCGCCGAATGCTTTTACCGGACGCTCTTTCACTCCCCCCTCTTCCTGCTCGCTTCACGGACGTCGCAATAACGGCGAAGCAGTGGTCGGTGCAAGGTCGGGTCACGGGGAACGTTGAGATGCACAGTCGCGCCGCTTCATGAAGGAGGGTGTGGAGCCCGCCGTTGCAGACGTAGACCAGTTCTTTTTGCAAATGCTAAATGCGTACTAAACTATAATCATAATTATTGCTATTAAACGTCATTAATTTATTTTTGGGCTACAGTTCCAAAACTTTCCCCAAAAAAGTGCAGGCGGGCGTACAAATTAAACCCGGAACAAGCCCACGCACGCAAGTACGGTCACTAATTTTGCGGAACGAACAGGAAACATCCTCAAAGCCGACACACCAAGACGCGGGAAAAAAAGAAAAAAAAAAGGTTTGTTCGCCTGTATTGTTAATTATATCACAGGAAACTTAAGTGGAGATTATGAGGAGTAATTAAATACCTTAAAGGAGAGTGTGGACTGCCGTACAAGAGGAAGCAAAATCTGGTTGTCGCACTGCCGGGAGATGAAGCAACAATCTCAGGAAATATGCTCAAACAATTCGGCCTGGGAGGGACGTTCGTCCGCACACTATACGTCCTGAACACGACGGACGACCACCACGATGATACTAAATATGCTGCCTCGTTCAGTGGAATTTTTCGGCCGACTGCATACAACAGCGCAAAGCCGTTCGGCGACGTTCTGGACGCAAGTTTCGAAATAGACCGGTTCACTGCTCCCCGAGAGCCTGCTCAAGTCGGGTAACTGAAAGCTTTGGTTTAGTTTGGATGATGGGGTTTAATGTCTCAAAGCGACTAAGGAATGAAGACGCCGTAGTGGAGGGCTCCGGTTAATTTCGACCACGTGGGGCTCTTTAACACGAACTGACATCGCAAAGCGAACGGCTGCATGAAGACCGAAAGCCTCCATCGAAAAGCGGCCGCCGCGGCCGGGATCGACCACGCGTATGCAGGGTTTTAGCAGCTGAAAGCCAGGTCCAGTTACTGGGGCAGCTAATCGGTCGCCTTGAATTAGAAGTGTGCACAAGACAGACACCCCATCAGTATACATTCGCACGTGATAAGATCAATCGAACAAACGTGCTCGAGGGAAGCCTGCTTTACAGGTGGCGCCTGACACATATGTTAACTCCGTCAACCGCCACACACGTCGTAGTAGGTTGAATTCACATTTCGTTCGTTCCATGTGACTTCACAGCACTGCGCAATGCAGTGCTAGTAATGTAAGCCTCAATATTCCGAATATTACAGCTAAGAAAGACGCATTCTGAGCTGTAAGGTTCAAATCGTATATGGCAATCTAGACAAGTATTGAGGCGAAATACTTTAGTGGTTCATACTCGCGGCCACGACTCTGTCTGTCCGGCCACGAGAAGTGTCACACTTCTTCGCGAGATTCCGCAGGATACCGCGAGATTGTGACGTCATCACACAACTCGTGATGACGTGAGCAAGATAGCTAAAATAAATGAACAAACCCTGTCTCCATCAGAACTCGAACCTCCATCCCTTGGATCCCCAGCCGAGCGCTTTAATCAACTGTGCCACGCACGGGATCGCGAAACGCACATTGCAATTCTCCTGGTTTACCGTGATGATGATAGTAGCGGTGATAATGACGCTGAAATAAGTGATATCATACTAAACGCATTGCTCAGCGGGCTATGCGCACACTCGGATTCGTCTGCAGACTTTCGAGAGAATTCCGTACTCCACTTTCGTTCTTAAAGCTGGATGACATTAGCAATGATAATGACAGCGCATTTAGTTAACAATGACCGTAAGAGAAAACGTGATGTCCCGTGTGTACCAGCAACGATTCGGCTTTCGCATTTCTGCAGTGTAGATTCCACAATGCTCTTGGATTTTATTTTTCGTTTTCGCTATATATACGAACGACACGCGAGGTTGGGCGGTTTCCGCGGCGGTTTTCGTGCCGCTCCGTTTACCAACCTATACCTCGCATTCATCAACCTGGGCGTAACAATCATTCTGTAACCGCACCTACAGCATTCAACGTCATATTTTAAGAACATCAAGCGAAGTGCGAAGAATCGCGATGTTGAAAGATGAAACGACAACACACAGCTTGCACTCGTTCGAGGTCGAAATCGTTGCTGCGCAGTGCGTTTCGCTAATGCAACGCGCGGCAACTTGCGTTCAAAAATAGAAGCATACAGAGAAGGGTCGAAGTGCTGTGCTCATACCTTTACGTCTCTAGAAGACACCTTTACTTGCTGCAGCTAGAAAAATTCATTCAAAGTCACAAATGACGTCTCAATAATAGTTTAAAAACGCTGGTTATACCGCCAAGTACTCAACACAGAGCGCAAGGTCGTCCATTCGTATATACTTTTATAGGGAGCATGCATTTACGTCCCCACAATCGCCATTTTGTGGTGCATGTAGCACGCCAAAAGGCTGCATACATATCTAATCGAATTATCGCCACCTGGGCCGACTTGCGCTGCTGAAGCTGCGGTCGGCACTTGAATACTTGCTATACATCGATGCAGAGCGCGATGTCGTTCTTATCGTATTCATTATCGTAACCTCACCATAACTGACGTAACTAAGACCCGAACAGGACCAAGGACATCTTCCACAGTCCTCAACTAACCCACTTCACCCACATTACCCCGCGCAAGCTTCCTATAATTTCATCCGCCTACCTGACTTAATTCCTATCGCTTGAGCTACGCTTGCTTTCTCTTGGAATGCAGCCTGTTATCCTTAATGACCATCGGTTGCTTGTCATGCATCTGCATTACTTGCCATGTCGATTTCTTCTCTCCTATTTAGACCAGGATGTAGAGTAAACAACTCTCGGTCTCCAGATCGCCGCTATATCCTCTTTCTGCATCTTACGTTACACCTGCCACTTACATGTCCATAGCTCGCAGCACATTTCTCAATTTATGCGAAATCCTTTTCGTTGACCTCCACATTTCTCCCCCTAAAGAGACTACCGTAATCCAAATGTAATCTACGTAACTGTACAAAACAAAGTGCATGGGCAAATCGGAGCTGCAACGCCAGGAGGGAGAGAAATCCGTAACGGCGCTTCGCCATTTAGACGCAGCTCCTTCCGTAACGAGCTCACTGGGGATTACTTTGCGAGTAACGAAGCGTTATTCGTAATGGCGTGTTACGAAGTGTGTGAAACCCTTCGATAAGAATATATCCATTATAGCGCCATTGTGTGCACGCTCATGCGGAAGCTGTTACGAAGCGCCATCGCCTTTTTTCATGATGTGCGACAAAGGCGTTAACGGCCATCGCACCCGACATTGGACCTCACCTCATACAAGCCGAAAACACAAAGAACACCGAGAGCTGATAACACGTGCGATCGCTGCGCGCGGGGAACTCTCCGCAGGACGACGTCAACGTGATATAAAAGGATCGAGACCGCGGCCGAGTGCAGTCGCAATCAGCTGTCTGCGGTCCGGGACACTCGTTTTGGCTTAACACGTTCTAGTAGCCCCGGCAATCCCGTGCTACGACAGCGAAAAGAAGAAAGCATTGAGGAAATGGGCAGGGGGGGAGAGTGACTTTATGCGCAATTCCGTGTCACTCGGTACGGTCTACGACGACACGAGCTAGTACCGCAGGCCCTCGTTTGACAACCCCATAGCTTTTAGTTTCGTACACCTGTTGCCATAACTTTACTGGTGAAAGCCACGCCTAGAAACTAAAAACATTCTCGTCGGGGGCATTTAGCCGTTATGCAGTGTTCATAAGCGGAGTGGCGTAGGCACGCTTGCTTGGGGATTAGACTGAGTGCGCCGAAGCGTACAGCAGGGGATTACCAATGTTCATTACGCCACTCGTTCACTTGGTGCTTAAACTACGATGCCGTGTGCACGCACTTTCCTTTGCACAGTGAGCCGAGCGCCTTAGCCTATGCTGCAGCATCAGGACGACGGTACAGATTTACCAAAGCTGCGTCTTCGCCCTACACGAGAACGATAAGTTAAGAGTAGGGGAAAGTCTAGGGCCCTGGGTAAATGGGCATTCATTTCGCTACATAAAAAAAAACAACATAATAAAAGTAAACGACGCTTATTTAGTTCAATTCTTTTTTTTTTTCTTTTTTTTTTAACACCATCGGGAGAACAGTTGAAGACATCGCGACGTTGTCCGACCTGGGCGTTAGTACGCGGTAGCTCAGGGTAAGCATTCTGTGCATCCAACTCGCACATTCCTTGCCCCCTGGCATCAATTACACAACCGCTCCCGTCCCGAGTTGTTGTCTAGATTCACGGGATCGGGGCGGCCTGATAAAATAAAAATATAAAGAGTGCGCGCAATGACACGATGTGTCGTGGCGGCAATCTTTCGCCGTAAGCCGAGCAAAACAGGAAACGGAGCAGCAGCAGCAGCAGCAGAGACTAGCTGCGTGCGTGACGGCACGTGCGGGTTCGGGAGTGAGGGGCAACTTGGAGTGTGTGCGCGCGCAACGCGCGAACGCGCGTCGTCATCGAAGCGGCTATTAAAGCGCGCGCCAACGCCCTCTATATATAGGGTACAGCGCTGGGGATGAGCTGAGTGGGGGCCGACACCGTTACAGCTACCCTGCTGCAGAAAATTTACCGCGTTTGTTTGTTTAAGCCCCGTAGTATACCTGCTGTACCACGAACGATACGAAGTAATAAAAAAAAAAGTTAAGTAAATGAACTTAATTTCAGATCGTAGAACTACCCTAATCTCAGAAACGTCCAATATTCAACATCTTCTCGGCATAAAAGCGAGGTCAAAGTGTGAGCAGCCAGAGGTGCTTGAGGACTGATGAACGATAAATTCAAGCAAAATCTAGCAGCCTAACCTTCTACCACTGTGCCGTCTTACTGGGAGGTGATTGTGCCATTTTATATTTTGCCCTGGATTTAATGTATGCAGCGGCATTCCTATAACAATTCCGCTGCATTTTTGCCGCCTTTGGATCCTGAGAAGTCATCGAAGATAACGTTTGTAATCATATATCTCCCAGTTTAGTTCACACCCCTGCAACAAACGGCTCTGAGTGAAAAACTCCGGGCAGTCCTAACTTATACCCGATGTTTTCAAAGTCTCGGGATTGCAACGACTCAATGGAAACCATTATTCGAGTCACGAATCCAGTTAGGTCCCCATCGATATAGGACACAAATATTACTCCAGAGGTGTACAGGCCCCTAAGCGTAAAAAGACCGTCTCAATTGAATACACGTGATATTAAATGCCAGTCCCCATGACTAAATGAACAAGGATAAGAGGATAGCCTCCAGGTTGAACACGGGTTTTGCATATACAGCAGTGCTCTATTTGGTGAAGCTTTTCCCCCTTCAGTATACATAAAAGGCAAATTATGATGAAAAAAAGCAATGTTTACCGAGCTCAGAGAAGTATAAAATCGAAATTGCAACCTGACAGAGTTTTCAAGACGTTTTACTGTAAAAGAGCTTCAAATAATCATTTTTGAGTCGAACTATGAGAATTTTCGGTTAAGAGGTGAATGGCCTTGCTTCCAGAAGCTCCCCATTGTGACCATGTATATAAGCATACAATGATGGTTTATAGGGTTTAATGCCTCAAAGCGACTCTGTCTATGAGGTACGCCGTAGTGTAGGGCTGCGGATATATATAATTTCAACACTGCGACGTTCCTTAAAGTGCACTGACATCGCACAATTCACAGGCGCCTTACAACGAGGGTGGTTAGTTAAGGTAAATACAAAAAGCATTGCTATACCCCTCATATCACCGTAACGCTAAACAAAGGAACATTGTTCTCGTAACAATGGTAAAGAATTCATAGAGAGTATAACAAAAAATAGTCTATTCACCGCTGTACTGTAATCGCTCCTTCCTACTCAAAAGTAAGTAAGTCATTAATACTGTTATTACCGAGTTGACAGGACGTAAAAACAGCTCTTTAAAGCCGACGCCACGCCCGGCTTTTGCAGAAACTGCATGGTTCTAATTGGGAATAGGTCTACGAAAGAGACACTCGTGAACTTGAGCCAAGAGATATATGGCCACGTGCGGCGAAGCATAGCCAAATAAAATAGAATTGGAAAGGGAAAAAAACATATATCGCAAGCGAAGGAGGATATGCGCCCGTATTAACTACAGACACTTTTGCCAACGAGGGCACGTAGAATCCGGACGCAGTATCGCCAATTTCTTTGTTCTTTTTTTTTCTTCCAGATGAAGTTTTATTTTCGGGCCGCCATCTCTTCATAAACAATGAGCAAATTCGACGCAAAAAGAGAGACAGAGAGAGAAGCGGATGCGGAAAATTGGGAGGCGCAAGAAAAAAAAAAAAAAAACGGAGAAGGGCAGGTGTCTAGGACGATCGGCTTCTCAGCACGTGTTTGACTAAGCGACGTTTTGTTGCAGTATTTTAGCAAAAACAACAACAAAAAAAAAAAGAAAACGACACTGCGACCTTCCCACGTACGCAAACAATGGTACTGCAAAGGAAATAGGTTTATTTTGAGAAAAATGTTCTCATATCTTGCCTACATGTGTGCAACACCTATCCCACTACTTTGCAATTGGTAAGGAAAAGAGAAGAAGAAAGAGGGTTGTGATGAGTCACGTTGGAAATGTATTTGGGTGGGCGCGCATGAGGGCATTAACTACCCCACTGGATAACAAAGCAAATATCTAGAGAAAATGCGGTAATTCCCCTGTAGCTCTGTAGTCTGTTTACACGACATGGCGCAGCGCCGGTGCAGTAGCGGCCGAAGTAGCGCGCTCAATAACTTTTGAAGCGTCCTTAAAACGTACTGAGAAGCAAGAAGAAGAAAAAAAATTACTGCCAGATATTTGCCTGCCAGTCAACGCTAATACTTGCTGGCTGACGTGGCCTATACTAACTAGACCTTTTTTAGCGATGACCACACGAACCTCTAGCGAGCTTCAAGACAGCGCGAAAATATTTCCAAAGCCACACATCAAAACCTTGAAAGGGAACAACAGTACTTAGTTAGATACACAGAAAAACACCAAATCGCCAAAGAAATGCTCCCAAAACTAGCCGCGAAAGCTCCGCAATGTTTCTAAAAGATGGCCGCGAATATTTTTTAATTTTTCCAAAACAAACTCCAAGAGCGTGGAATAAAACCTTATCTCGGTGGAATGGAAAAGTGTTGCTCCCTTGAGCTTGTAAGCCTTTCCATATGTGGGAGAACAAATTTACTCCATATCGATGAGCTACATAAAAATTCCATAAGGGCGTGCGTTACGGCGCTCGACTACTGTTCCCAAGGACGCGGGATCGAATCCCGGTCTCGGCGGCAGTTTTCGATGGAGGCGAAAAGCAAGGCGCCCGTGTGCTGTGCGATGTCAGTGCACGTTAAAGAACCCTAGGTGGTCGAAATTTCCGGAGTCCTCCACTACGGCGTCTCTCATAGCCTGAGTTGCTTTGGGATGTTAAACCCCACAAACCAAACCAAACCAAACCAAAGACCATTTACTCCCATTTGGGCTTATTTTCGCCAAGAGCGCGCCCTCTCTGCGCGAGCAAGCAATCCCTGGCTTATGGCGATAGTATCAGCGTCTCTACCTGCGAGGTGCGTTCGGGACCCATGATCTTAGTTATACTGGGCTTTATGGCGCAAAAGCGACAAAGGAAAGGCGCCAAACACAAGGTGAAAACTGATGATAGATGTTAAAATGGTATATCTTGATCGTTATAGTTTGTTTAAAATGTTGGCACGCCAAACACAAGGTTAAAACTGATGATAGATGTTAAAATGGTATATCTTGATCGTTATAGTTTGTTTAAAATGTTGGCATCTTTAATCAAGAAGTGCTTGTTCACCTAAAAGGGGCGTGAAGTGTAATGGGACGTGTTCTTTATATAATATTGTAAAATATTTTTTCCTTAGATCTTCTAGTTCTGAGCAGGCAATTAAGATGTGGTTAACTGTGAGTTCATCCCCGCACCTTTCACAGAACGGTTTCTCTTGTTTTGTTAGTAAGAAATTGTGGGTGAGGTGGGTGTGTCCGATGCGTAAGCGACATAAAATTACTTCTCTAAAACGTTCCTATGTCTACAGGATTTCCATTCAGATGAAAAGCGCTTTACGAAATGTAATTTGTTGCTCACTTGTTCATTCCATGTAGCTTGCCATTTACCTCTTAATTCACTGTTCACGGGCTTTAAACAATCCCTATGTGGCATGCTCACTTCTGTAATTTGGCCAAATCGAGCAGCACATACATCCGCTCTCTCATTGCCCTCAATTCCAACATGGCTAGGGAGCCAGCAGAACTGGTGGTGGTAGTGGTTATTTATTGTATATACAAAAGGAAAGGAAAGATGTTTGCCAGCCCCGGCATCTGTTATCTGATATATGAATCAATGTTATGTTTTAGAACTGTGAAATAATTATAATGGGTTCACAGGAAGGGAAAGGCGCAGTATCTGTCACACCTGTTCTGTGGACACCTGAACCGCGCCGTAAGGGAAGGAATGAAGGTGGGAGTGAAAGTGGGAAGAGAGAGAAACAGGAGCCGTAGTGGAGGGCTACGGAGTAATTTCGACCACCTGGGGATCTTTAACGTTCGCTGACATCGCGCAGCACACGGACGCCACTTCGTTTGGCCTCCATCGAAACGCAGCTGCCGTGGTCGTGTTCGAACCCGGGAACTCCGGCACAGTGGTCGGGCGTCTTACCACTGCACCACCCCGGCGGACCCAAGATCTCTTATCTATTTCTGATGATAAACTTAAACTGCTGGAATGCAGTACTGCGCGCATTTTTCCAACATAACCTGACAGTGACAGCCTTTATTTGCAGCAGTGACGAGTTAAGTTAAGTTACGAGACGATTGCGTGTGTTGCAAGCAATTCCTTGGTATCTATTTCGCCCCATTTCGTCCACAGGGAAACAAAGGGTTGGTAGCGAAAAAAAATAATAAACTGCCACATTCACGGTCAGGCGAGGGCACAGCGCGGGTAATCATTGCAACGTTACTGACAAGAGGAAACCCTAAAACGCAGGCTGCCCCACGAGTCGGAGCGGTCTCCGTGGAAGCATACAAGGTATACGGATACATGGTATTGCAATGAGGCGAAACACTCCCGTTGGTTAGGCAGACACGCATGTAGTCAATATTATTGTCGCAGGCAAACGGGATTAAGTAAACCGAATGAAAAGGAGATACGAAATGAACAAAAGGAAACGCACATGCAAGTTCCAATTTATCCCCACGTGCTGCGAAATTCGCTACGTGTGCGCTGCCGAACAATACGCGGACGAAACGCCCGGATGTAGAACGATTACAGTACACATCCCGAGTTGGAAAAAAAAAAAAAAGACGAAGTCGATGGTGCGGGTGATTTAGGATCCATCTAAAAATGAACATTCTAGAACACTTACGACCGGTCGAATATAGAAGGCCGGAACCGGAAAGACTTACTGCGAGACCCTTTCAGAAAACGTGTGGGACTAACTTTCATTGTTATGCTCTGGTCTCAAATATGCAAAACCAACGCGCAATTTCAAAATGATTTAGCAGAAACATCACTAAAACTTCCCGTTGGGCGAGTTGGTCACTGCTCTACACAACATACACTTCCCCCTGCGATACACTGCGTTCTTAAGGTGCATCCCCTGCCAAAGAATATGCACCCAGAGCACCATGTCACTCGCCGCAAGGCACGCGCAGAAGCTCTTCACAAACATTATGGCTTCCAGCCAGAGACCGTTTACGTAGACGCTGATTCATACCCCTCTCGCCCTGTGTTCGCCCTCAGCGCTGTTTCCAACTCTTTGCAACTGGTCGCGGCCGGTACAACTTTTGCCTCCACTTCCCTGGAAGCGGAGGAGGCGGCGGTTGCCCTCGCCATAGCTACCACCCGAGCCACAACCATCTTTAGCGATTCTAAATCCGCCGTACGGAACTTCGCTCGCGGTCGGATCTCTAGCCCAGCCTTCCGGTTCCTCGCCTCCCTCCCCCACCCGAACACCCTATTCAACTAATATGGGTGCCCGCTCACACGGGTCACCCAGGCAACGAAGCAGCTCACTCTTGCTCGAGGATACGTCAGCCGAGCAGGGACTGCCACTGCCTGGGGAGATGCTCGCGAGCGCATGGTATCCTACCATGAAATCTCTCTCCATTACCGTGATCAACGAACCATCTACCCTACTCCTCATAAATCTATGACTAAGATACAACAGGTGACGTGGCGCCAGCTTCAGTCCCGCACATTCCCATCCTCTGCTTTCTTATCTTTGATCCATCCAGGACTGTTCTCGCCGCAGTGCACCCTGTGTGGGGCACCTAAAGCTGATTTTGAACATGCTATGATCAAATGCTGGGAATTCCACCCTCCAGCCAATTGGCAACTCTCCGACCTCGAGCGATGGGAGGCTGCGGTGTCCAGCTCTGACCCGGCCGTTCAAAAGCGGCTGACGGACTGGGCTTTGGGTGTCGCTGAGAATACGACCTACTGTAGGTCGTGGCTGGGAAGCACCAGCTTCTGGCCACAACACGCAGCCAAGAGCCGACCCGTCATAAGCATATAATCACTTAAGGCTCCCAAATATAAAGTTTTTCACCACCACCACCACCATCTCGATGTAGGGGTTTTTATCGCAAAGACAAGGACATTTGCAGAAACAGCTGATACCATATTTCATCATTAGTACTTTTTTCTTCTTTTTTTTTTTAAATAAAAACGCAATTTTGCCACTTAACACACGCGGGGTCGTATCAGCCTTGGTTAAAACAAAAACGAATGGAATTGGTCGAATTAGGTAAAAAATATAGAATGCACCTTATTGGATTGGATTCAATCAAGGAAAAATAAACGACATCGGGAGCAACAGTTGTACCACTAAAGCAAGTCCACTGAGAAGAAAAGCTCAAACAAAAGGGAAGATGACAAGGCACTCCGCACCGCTACGCACTGTTCTTCCGGTCTAAAATCAATTTTGCCGACAACGTAAAGCACTACGCTGCGAAAACCTGGCCCAAGAATGTGAGGGAGAACCGACAGCAGCCATCAGCGGATAACGATTGCGTCACAATCGCCCACTGCGGCTCATTTCGCCGACAAGTATTCCAGGGAAGAGATAAACGCGGCGGTCGTGAGTGCAACCCTTGCTAGCACGCCAAGGGCGACTACGGCTATGGCGTGTTCAACATGCCAGCTTCCAGCCCCTGCACATTGCGCACGTACGCGAAAGCACCGCTACAAGGGACTATCTGACATATAGAAAGTATGCACCGTATTCCCAGTGGCTGCCATACTGTTGAACACTGAGAAGGGTGAAAGGAGCTTTAAAGCGCGTGTCCAATAACCGTAGAGCCATGCACCTGAAGCTTGCGCTTAGTATCTTAGCCAATGGCGCCTAGTGACGTCACGTAAATAGAGTGAAGTCACGGTGCACATGGTGTGACGGCGACGGGAACAATCAACCCTAAATGCTTTAGACATCCCGATCCGTCAATATGCATGCTGTCTGTGAAGCAGCTAGCTTGCTCGCATTGTTAACCATCTCACGAAAGGGTTCTTTAAAACTCCGCTTCGCCTCCATCGAAACGCAGAGGCGTCAGTGTGCTGTGCGATGTCAGCGCACATTAAAGATTCCCAGGTGGTCGAAATTACTACGCAGCCCTCCACTACGGCTCCTCTTTCAGCCACTTTCACTCCCATCTTCCTCCCTTCCCTTACGGCGCGGTTCAGGTGTCCACAGAAACAAGTGTGATAGATAGTGCGCCTTCTCCTTCCGGTGAACCAATTAAAAAAAAAACCTAATTGAAGTACGGCCAATTCAGTGGTGGCCTTCAAGTTGGGATGGGCCACCCCCAAAATTTGGCCCCTGGATCCACAAAATTGACCTCGTCAGAATTTGACCGAATTCAGGGGTGAGCGTCCGAACTTACGGGGGTCAGCTCAGAAATTTAGCATCCCTGGACACCCGAAATTTGACTTCCTCCGAATTTGACCAAAATTGGCGTCTCACTTAATTTAAATATGCCCAACTCAGAGGTGAGTAGCAAATTTAGGTGGGCCACCGCCAAAATTTGGCCCCTTGGACCCCGAAATTTCCCTTCATTCGCATTTACCCAGTATAGAAACGCCATCTAAGCAACTGTTTTAAGCAACGAAACGCAGAACTCGGGCGCATACGTCGACACCACGGCATCGTCATTAACTGTTCTTTCTTTTACGGTTCTCGTCGTTATGTACCCAGCACTCAGCCGTTAGACATAGATTTTGGTCAAATTCTGACGAGGTCAAACTTCGGGGGTCTGAGGGTCCACATTTTGAGCTTGGCGTATCCAAATTTGGAGGTCCCGATCGAGTTGGCCATACTCGAATTATTAGATTGGATACCGAATTTGGTCAAATTACCTGGTAATTTGTGCGGACAGCCTCTGTCCGCCGCAGCTTAATTCATTCAATCATTAATTAACGAAAATTAAACTTTATACTGACTTAACTGCTCACATATGTCCTTAAGCGACTGCTATATTAATTACGAATGTGATTGATGATTGACAGTTTGTGCGGACACGTATGATGGCACTCTTGATGACAGGCTCTGTCCACGCCACCGTGAGCCAAGAAACGTCTTCACCTTAAAAACCATTCGGCTATCACGTCGACCAGTTAAGGAGATTCCTCGTTGAAGTGCCGTTGAAGATCATCAGTTGTATAAGCATACCTCTACAAGAGTAGCGTTAAGGGAAACGCAGTTGACGCTTCCACATTAAGCGAACAGCAGCAGCCACGTGACAATACATAAACGGCGTTTGCACGTAAAAAATAATAATAATAAACAGCACTTTTCAAGAGCTTTTGATTTATCGGAGCTATCGGGAAAGGTTAAAACCCGTTATAATACTATAATTTATAATTTAAATATAATATTATAATGTAATATTATAATTAAAGTTATAATAATTTAAAGCACACGAAAAAGAAATCGTTCACGCAAAGACTGCGTGCAACGAAGCTCGGAAATTTTATCCTTACACAGCTTTCAGAAAACAGCGGCGAGTATAACACGCTGCTGACGACATTTGCGCACCAAAAATGCGCGCAGAAAAAAAAAAAAGAAAAAAAAAAGACAGAAATAAAGAAGCTTGCCGTTAAATGTAAACGAACGCAAGGCATCGAATGTAACCTTCCCAATGCTCTGCGCAAGTGACAGCGTCGGTTGAAACTGAATACAATTTTTCATCACACCAAAATAAATACCATGTTATGTGCTTTTCAACAAAAGCTGTGGTAGATATACTGTGCTCGTGAGTTTCCAAGCTATCGACAAGTGCTCAGTGGCTAGGTGTGTAGTGTTCGAGGTGCACAGCGAAAAGAACAAACGTTGTTTCGCAGACAAAAAAAAAAAAAAAAAAAAAGTTAGTTACCATTGGATATCATCCTCAGCGGAATAATCGCAAGGACGGCCAATTAAGAAATTCATCTTCAGCTGCATCTCTATGCCAGAGACAAGGCGCTGCCGAAGCTTGCACCTGTTGCGCAAGGTTGCGCATACGGGACGACAAGCGGCACACATTGGCGCAACTGACACAAAGCGCACTTCACAGAGTCAACAAATGAAAGGAAGACTGATGTGACAGCCGCTTCTGATTCTCAGAATCTGGATCGCTCAGATTTCCGAGAACGCACACGCGGCAGAGAAGCCATGAAAGGAACAACGACGGGAATAAGAGAATGTGGCTTATTGTGAATTTAGCACCTTCCCCCCCCCCCCCCCCCCCCCCGGCACCTTCCTTTCTTAAACTAGTAACTAACAAAAACAAAAATCGATGTAATAGCGAATCTCAGAGCACACTTACGTTGCAGGTTACCCTCCCCCGCATTTTATTGCAATTTTTGTGGCACGAAGAAAGCCCATGCAAGCCAAAAATAAGCGCTGAGATTTCTCTTACAAAACACCAACACGAAATTCGCGAAAGCAGCGACCAGGGAGAAATATCGTCCGCATCACGAAACATCGATTCGACGTACCAGCAATTACCACATCGGTAAACTGTGCAACCGTTCGAAAAAATAAAATAAATAAAAGAATTAAAAAAAGTGTTGTAAGCTTTTTCTTCTAGGTTTTCACAAGAGTAAAATTCCTCTGTGTAGCCAAGAAATCGTTCTAGGAAAGGCACCGTTTTTTTGTAAACATTTACATTTCAGCTTTCTGGGACAATATTTTGAAGCAAACATCGGGATATTTTAAGATAATGTTGTGCACGTGTTGATAGGAACGATCTAAGCTTCCGGTGCGTGGCAAAAATTTGCTCTTGTCCTGCATTTACAACATAAAGGCTGTCATACAAATCCAATTGGGCACGTTTGTGAAAATAAAAAGCTCAAAAACTACAATCCTGCCGAATGGGGATCTGCGGGCATATTAATTTTTTTTAGGTAGTTATGCAAGATGGGGAAATAAAATTACGTTCTATAACTCTTTCCGAAAATTTGTCACATATATTTCTGGGCCTGTATTATAAACGCGAGTTTTAGCGCTCTTAATTTCATCGCTTCGTTGCTTTCCCTTTCAAAAGGAAATGGCAAACACGTGCAAGGAAATAAAAGTAAATATGCAACATATATGTTCTTGTGACAAATTTTATGTATGTTCAACTACTTGTTGTTTGTGTCATGCTTCATTAGCATTTATTGCACGCCTGCTACAGAATATTTACTACAACTTCTGCAAGGCGCCCGTGGGCTGTGCGATGTCAGTGCACGTTAAAGAACCCCAGGTGGTCGAAATTTCCGGAGTCCTCCACTACGGCGTCTCTCATAGCCGGAGTCGCTTTGGGACTTTAAACCCCACAAACCAAACCAAACCAAACTACAACTTCTAGCATCGCTAAATCTCACTGGCCAGGCCATTAGCGAATTAGCAACCGGGTGCGTTTACTTATGTGCATAATATCCCGGAATAGACCAAAATAGTGCGAGGTCTGTCAGAAGTCCCCAGGCAACAAAAATTTTTTTTTTATCTGTATGTACTGGTGGTACTTAATACGCCTACCAAGTTTCCCAAAGTTTTGAACGACCCTTCTACCCAACAGATTTTGAGCTTCGAGGCTCCTATAGGTCCCCGTAGGTCCTATAGATACTATATGCTCCTATATGGCATATAGGTGGCTCGTTACACGGCTCCTTTGGGGCTCGCGTCGACGGGAGCGTTCAAATCGAGTCGCGCTCCCTTGCCTTGCACATGCATCAACCCTGCCCCGCAATCTTCCCGGCATCATCCACTCAGCTGACAATGTGTCGACCCTGGTGAGCTTGCCTTCTTATGGAATACACTCCACTACCCTTAACGATCATTGCTTGGCGTGCCTTCGCATTACAACCCTGCCCATGAGCACTCCTCGATTCCGTCGAGAATATCGTCCCGACCCTAACCAACAGAACTATCATGCTACACTTAGCTGTTATGTCCCTACCATTTTCTACCACAATTTCGAAGTTGCTGACACTCAGACTGACAAGCACAGATAACGCTATCACTGCCAACAGGGAGCAATGTAAGCGCTTCGTAGTGACTATATCCACGCTGTTTTATCATCAAAGCAGCGCCTCGAGGACCTAACAATAAGATTAGGAGGAGGAAACAGACGTTACGAAGAACAAATGATGGTTTATTAGGGTGTCAGTCCAGAGCTCTTACACGAGTTGTACACCAAAATGCAGCGCTGTAAACAGGCAGAAATTCTGGTGTATACAGACTGTTGCGCCATCTGCAGCGTTCTGACGGGCTTCCCGGCGCTGTTCAGAGCATACATGGCTAGAAATACTAGTTATTAAGAGCGAACGACAGATGGCTACCCGGCTCATAAAAGGTGCCACCGTCTGTAAACCTACTAAGATGACCACTGGTCGTGGTCGGATCTATACTCGGGAAGAACTTTCGATATGGCTATGCGACGAAAGCTACAGAGCCTAAACGCACATCAACCAACTACGCTGCATAATACAGTTCCTCAACAAATTTCGAGGACCTCGCTTTGGAATATTACCCCCTTACGGAATTATACACTTTATAACTTTATAATAACATCAGGGTTATACTACAATACTATCAATTACAGCAATTATCATTACGCCGTGCGCATGCCTAAGGCTACTCCGCCTACCGGCGATCCCACGAAGCGCGGGCAGGCCTCCCCGCCGGTGTATGTACGCTTTTGCACTTACGATTTTCCGACGATGTACGCGCAGTGTGGACTACTGATTAGTCGCAAATTTATGTTCACATAGAAATTCAGCGGCACAAAGAAACATATTTTTGCGTATTTAACTGCTTAAGAACTACCAAACATCAAGACAGAACCGAAACTGCAACGAAGGCCAGATATTCGTGAACTACTTGGAACAGTAATGCTGTCAAGAAAGCTCCGTTTCCTTGGCTGCGTAGCCATAGAATGCTGTCCCCGAGTATAGATTCCAAGTCCGCAACTGCGCAGTATACGAATGAATGAGCTGTGTGTTGTGTGTTTTTTTTTTTTTTCTGCGCATAGGCAACTAAGGCTATCAAGAGCAAGGTTAAAATTTCCTTTATGAAAAAATGGGAAAACGGTGTGCTAAAAACTACAATTTGTTAGAAAGTCTCCTTCTTTTAAAACACTTGTTAAGTCTACTATTGCGCTTTCTCCTAAAAGTAAGCTGGGGTGGAAAGGGATGGCATGATTGTAGAAAATGGCAAAATGCCTTCTCCGTAACAAGTCAAGTTTCGGGCATGTAATTAGGATGTGGTTAACTGTGAGCAACCTCTCCGTATTCTTCACAAGTGGGGTTAATGTGTTTCTTTAGCAATAAATTGTGTGTAAGATGTGTTTGTCCTATATGGAGACGGCATGAAACGAAGAACAAACAATGAAGACAGCACGTGGAAGACAGACGCACACGCAAGGCATAACACGAAGTATAGGCTGCAGGGGTTCTTTTCACACATCGCTCGTACGTGTAGGTTGGATCGATTAATACTGCTATGAAATATAACTGGCTTTCAAAGGAGTAATCGATGAACGTGAAAATATCTGATCAATTGACCAGGCGCCACCCATTCTGAGACCTTTTCACAATAGTTTGCTCCGAACCAGTCACTGAAGTGAGCACTTAAAGGCAGCGCGTGGGAGTATAGAAGCGCCGACCTCAGACAATACATTCACACGCGACGTATTTGCGCAAGGCAGCTGAGCGCGCATGCAGCCCACATGGTATGCAAGAGTGCAACCGCGCACAGCGCCGCAGCTGCACAATGGGAGCCGCAGTGATGCGAGTGAATCTGACAGCCCCACTCATGCTGCCTCTAGCTGCCGCAGTTGACAATCGCGCTGCGGTTTAATGGGAAAATTTCTAGGAAGACAGACTTGCTCGCTAATAAAAACAATCGTGACGTCAGAAGAAGCTGGATACAGCACTTGTCAGCCGCGGTGTAATATTGCCGCGAAACCTTCAAAACAGTATTTGTTGTTTTTTAACAGCCGCCGGCATACAGGCTTATCACTCTGATTCTGGACCGCGTATCAGTTCCGTAATCTTTGTTTGTTAATGCTCGATGTCGCGAGTCACACCTTTATCAGTTTTGTTGTAGCTTAAGATGCACCGAGAGCTGTCTCGAAGGTTCGGGCCACTCGGATGTCTTTCCACAATGTTCCAGCCCGTGCTGGTAGTTGTTTGCGACGTTATCTAGATGGTTCTGTGCAGCCTTTAAATTGAGCGTTGACGAGTGTGACGAGCATTCTTTGTTCGACGATCGACCAACACGTTTGCTGCTATCGCCGCCGCCGAGTTGCTTAGTTCTTTTGCGGGCGCAAGTCAGCCCGATAAAGTTAATTTCCGTACTATCAAGCCTGTGTCTTCATTTGTGTCATCGACCCTGGTCACCACCACGTGACAATATACACCCACGGCTTTGCAGGATGCGGTGCCCAAACGACCGCTACTGAGTCAGTCAGTAGATTTCAGAGTCCAACCGCAGCTGCGCATACATACAACAAAGCAAAGCCGTACGGTTAGAAGCAGATGAAAACCCAGAAAGCCTGGAGTTACACGAGTCGCTTCCTTTGGCGCTAACCGAATGATCGATTAAAGTTACGGTGAAGAGGCTGCGGCATCATCAGATGAAAACCAAAGAAAACAATTGCGACACGGTAACAAACCCAAAGTTTCCCGCTGCATTTTCCCGACGAAATGCCCCATTTTGTGTTTTATGGCTACCGTGTCCACGTCTGGTGATCTGATAGTTCAATGCAATTCAATATATTCATCGCGTCAGTATGATACCGACCATGCTAGTGCGTGTTAACCCCATGCAATAAAACGATCTAGGCTTTACTGGCGAAGAAGTACAGGAATTCCTGCTGTATTACGTGTTGTACCGTCACGAAACCTACGGGTAAAGCAAAGCGAGAGCTTTGCACTGCGTCGGTCGAGCGCGCGCGGCCTTGTAGCTGCAGAGTAGAGATTGGCTCACATACACACGCGTGGCGTCTAACTATAGACTCAGACATTAATGATGCCTCGTATGTCGGTTAGAAGCGCAAACAAGAACTACAAGGGTACAGTATTATTTTCCCCGGAGCAATGCGTTTACGCGCAAAAAAAAAAAAAAAAAAAAAAAAAAAAAACCTAACAAAGAACGTGTTTTACTCTGCACTCCAACTGCACTGTCCGGTTTATATTTTTACAATTCTGTCCTCCCATGAAACATAAAGGATTTTTTTTTTTTCATTGCTCGCTGCGGTGGCTCAGTGGCTTTGGCGTTCGGCACCTGGACCCAAGGTCCGCATTTCGACGGAAGCGAAAAGCAACAACGCCCGTGTGCAGTGTGACGTCACTTCGCGGTATACACTATCTCAGGCGATTGCAAGTAAATAGGAGCCTTTCGCCCCTATGACGTCTCTGATAGCTCCACGTATCGATCGCATTGGGACAAAAACTGGGCATTAAAATAGCCACGCAATAGGAAAACAAAGCTTAATCCAGTTCTTTTTTCCTCATCGCACATCGCATGATTGGAGTAGGCTAAAATCACCAATCAAATGTGCCAGATTTCCAATGAATTGGGGAACTCCACACCTGGAACAAGCACATCGTCCAGCCAGACGGGGATGTTAACCGAACACGAATACTTCTACGGTGTGTGGGTATCTCAACGTGACGAAGCGACAGATGTGGGTGTGAGGTACGCCGTAGAGTATGGCTCCATATTAATTTCGACTGTCTGGGGCTGTCTAGCCTGCAGTGACATCGCGTACAGAGTATGATCTAATGCATTCACCGGATTACGAGATTCGATGCTGCGTGTTAAGGCTCGGCAGTCAGCGGCTACGAATCCTGTGCTACCGCGGCCGATAAGAATTGAGACGAGTTAAGATTAAACTGAAGTAAGCTCGCACATTCTAGTGGAAAACAAGAAGAAGAAATGGACATTGACAGGACATGTAGTGCGAAGAGAGGATAACCGATGGTCGCTTAGGGTAACAAAATGGATTCCAAGGGAAGGAAGGCGTACCAAGGGGTGCAGAAAATTATAGGTGGGCAGATAAGGTTAAGACGTTTGCAGGGGTCGTGTGGATGCAGCTAGCACAGGACCGGGTTAATGGGAGGGATATGGGAGAGGCTTTCGCCCTGCAGTGGGTATAGTCCAGATGGTGGTGATGATGATGATGATAAAGCTCAGCTCTGCCGTCTACAGGCTGAATACAGGTGATGAGGGACGTCATAGCAGCTGAAATCAAAACGCGTTCTATTCAGCACAGCTTTGCCATTGTCGTAGCGAAAAAACCCAATGAGTCACAATAACCTCGTACAGATTTCTCATAATAAACTCATACGAAACTCGTATAAATCTCATATAATCCCATACAAATATCATTCAACGTATGAGAAATATATGATATTGTTTGAGATTTGTATGAGTTCAGTATGAGTTTATTATGAGAAATCTGTATAAGGTTATTGTGACTCATACGGTTTTTTCGCTAGGGGTAGCATGCAGTAGAAAATGACATCACAGGTCTGAGATCACATGATTTCTTTCTGACTAATAAGAATGGCGCGTTGCCTCGTGTACACCCTACCTAGCTAGCGGGAATGCGGTACTTGTGCGTCTGCCGTCAAGATAACGTTAACCGACGTCACTTAAGGTGCCGTGAAATATTTCCGATCAATCGTTTATCAATGTCGTCCGCCCCGGCCCCTCCCCACAAAAAGAAGGTTTAATAACAGAGCATCTTTGGTAGCCTTCACTGCATTTCGCTATAAGAAAGGGCACTGCTGACGTCGAACGTTTTGCGCAGTGAAATACCACAGCTTAGCGCGGAACGAAGCAGCAGCAGCAGCAGCTGAGCGCAGGACTCTCAACAAATGTCACCGACACAGCGCTCTCAAACACGGCGAGCGCATCAATGAAACAACGATTCTTCGCCGGTAGGATACAGCCGCCATCTTTGTATCACGCCAAAGTCGTCGGCCCGAACGGGGGCTGATGCCCAGCAGAATGAGCGAGTGGCATTTGTGAAGCTCCCATTCATTCGGGACGTCGATTTCAACGGGGAAGATGCATGAATGAAACAAACGCCGCAGAAGTAGTGAAGGGAGCATTAACATACGTTCTCAAACAAAAAAGTGTGTGTGTGTGTGTGTGTGTGTGTGTGTGTGTGTGTGTGTGTGTGTGTGTGTGTGTGTGTGTGTGTGTGTGTGTGTGTGTGTGTGTGTGTGTGTGTGTGTGTGTGTGTGTGTGTGTGTGTGTGTGTGTGTGTGTGTGTGTGTGTGTGTGTGTGTGTGTGTGTGTGTGTGTGTGTGTGTGTGTGTTTGACTTTGTGAGTGAGTGAGCGAGCGAGCGTGCGTGATTATGTGAGTGAGCGAGCCAGCGTGCGGGTGTGACTGTGAGTGAGCGAGTGAGTTACTGTGTGAGTGAGTGAACGCGCGTGCGTCTGTGTGTGGTAAAGTGTTTGACTGTGTGAGTGCGTGAGCAAGCGAGTGAGTGAGTGAGTAAGCGTGCATGTGTGTGTGACTGTGTGTGAGTGAGCGTGTGTGACTGTGAGTGAGTGAGCGAGTGAGTGAGCGTGCGTGTGTGCGTGACTGTGTCAATGAGCTAGTGAGTGAGCGCGCGTGTGTGTGCGTGCGTGGTGTGTGTGCGTGCGTGTGTGTGTGCATGTTGGGCCAGGCACTTAACCTCCGCTTTTGGGTACATGACCTGACAGCGTTGGCTACTATACCGTTCGCCGGCTTCTCTAGGCGACGTTCGTTCGCGTATACATGCACAGTGCTGCTCTCTTAAACACTATTATTTTAGTTTGCGCCTCTGTTGTCCCACCCACCTTAATTAGTGTACTAAAAGAAAGACAACACTACAAAAAAGACAACGCGAAAGATATAAAGCCCCGCTTTAGCAAACCTTACAAACGAGGCAGCGTGTCATTACTCGGGGTCAAGGCTGGGTTCCGACCTCACCCTCCCATTTCAAAGGCTGCGCAGAGGAGTTGGTAGGGCCTGACAACTCAGCCACGCCACGCGATCTCATGACGTCACATAACCCGCTGACCAATCAGTGCAATGCCTCCTACCAAGCTACCATTTGCCAGATCCATGATCATGATTTTTCGCTCCCGGACAACACCGACGCCGTACTTCCTGGAGAACGCAGTCTTTAACACTATCGCGTTTTCGGGCGGGGGAACTATCCTGACAATTGAACTGCATCTACAGGTTGGCCTGTATCGATTGGGCCCCGCCTTCTGATCCCGAACTGATCGCTCTCGTGGAGAACGAAGGGTTCATATAAGGTAGAAAAAGAAAACGAAACACTGGTCACGGTCGACATCACCGGTAGATTTCGCAACAGCTTGCGTCGACATCACCGGCATAACCACGGGTTAATCCCAGCATGACAAAAACTGGTCGTCACCGGCAGCAGAAACCCCATTGACTTGTACCCGACTATACCTGAAATCACGAGGAAGAAAGGCAGGGTATGTAATGCTAAGATACCCGACTCTCTCTTATGGTGTGATATATAGGCCTGGATTTCAACGGGAAGCAGTCTGAGCCGATCAGATCTGAGACGAAAAGGCTGCCAAAGGGCAGGCAGGCTGATCTGATAAAAAAGATGCGAGAGAGACCCTTTTCCTGCCGTACGCGGGCTCAGCTTGGCTGATGACGAAAATCACAAGCATTCCCATGCCATCACGGCTGCCAAGTATAAAACGTAAATTAGCATTTGTGTTGGTGCTTGACCTGGTTTGGCCGCGTCCGAGGCAACATGAGCGGTTAGAACTGCATCAGCATACTACAACGGATAATGACCGCCGTATAAAGCAAACAGTAGGGAATTTGGACTGTTACGCGTTCAAAGCGTGAATCATAAAAACGTTCCACTGTATATGTTCGCATTTTCCTACACACGATAAGTCATCCCTCTCATTGTTGGCATAGTAGCAACGATTTGCTGTATCGAGATACGCTGCAAAATGATGTAGCGAGCACACCGAGACCAGCTCCGTCCTCCATATAAGGCACGCTATACGCTTTCGCAACGAACGCCTTTAATGCTTTCGGCGCCGAATTGCTCAAGCCTGTTGAAGTATAGGCGATCGTCTCCGGCGATACAAAATGTCGTTTCGTTGAACAACCGGCGATTTCGTAACACTTCTGAGGACACGTTGCGGGCATAGGCGCGCTTTTTCTACGTAGCTGCGGCAAATCGTAGCTTTACCGCCCAGTGCAGCGAATTCGCGACACACACCGTCTGACCATTGCATATTATTGCTAAATGAAGCTTACATAGTCTCATGTCAACATGTTCTCTGTAGCCAGAACTTTCCCGTCAAAATAAGCTGCGCGAGGAAAAAAGAAAACGCGCATTTGCGATTTTTCAGCCAACGCCTTTCCTTTTCTTACAACCGTTGTGGAGAAATAGCATGGCATATACGCTGGACATAGACGTTTGTTAACCATATATATCCAAGGTGGTCAGAGGATTTCAGTCCAGTCTTTCAGAAAGCTCGGACTACAGTGCAAGATGTGGTTCTCCATTACAGTAGTAACTATATAACCTCTGTTTGCTCTGTAGATATCGTCTAAGGAATTGGACGCCTTCTTTCGGCAGAGAGTAGAACTGCCAGTACATTGTCATCGCGGCCAAAGCGAGGAGGATGTTTTATTTTCTCTACTAGGCCACCAGGTGTCCGGCCTTGAAGTGGAGCTCAGCGCGGGGAGAACACCTACCCAAGACCCGCCTAAAACCTCTTCCTAACAAAGTTTTCTTCTTCCTCATTCTCCCTAGTTCAATCAATACCCATAACTTGCACCGTAATATGCACGTGATCAGCACCTCACCGAAAATTGGGCGCGGGGACATATCGTGGCTCCACCTCTCGGAAGTCCCGCGTGACGCACTAAGTGGGATAACGCGCGTTGAACTGCTGCTGTGCGATCCTTTCCGCGCTTATGCTGCATTCACATATTTATTTATTTATTTATTTACACTTCGCTTTGGGCCTGCTTAAGCTTAATTTGAGGCATTAAGCCCACTCATTAAACAGCACTTCATCGAGTCCGCTAGAATTGCCGAAGCGTGGGCCCGGCCGATAAGTTTTCTTAGACGAGGACGCGGACCGGCTAGAGTTGTTGTTGCCCGTTTGGAAGGAACTGAAGCTTGCATACAACCAGTCAGCAGTAAGCTGCCAGTGCATCTCAAATATAAGACTTATTTGCTGGAGGAAAGCCGAGCTGTTAAGCGCCTGACAGATGTTGAGCGCCTTTAAATAGCGCCAGCGGAAGCAGCGCCGTTCACCTGCTCCCTTGAAAATATTAGAACATACGAGTGTGGGAAAGACGTGGTGTAATTTTTATAGGAAGTTTGAAGAAGTGCTTCCCATGAGGCGAATTCTTGCGCACTGGCCATACGTCATTGGCACTCTTGGTTCGGGAGCGCATATCTGTTTTTCCCACGCCGAGTAGCTTTGTTGGCGCATACCACAACGTGTAATGTTCTATCCTCCCATTTAATTACGTACTGTGTCGTTTGAAATTACGTCCCCATCCACATCGCACATAAAAGTGGAACAAATAGCTAGAGCTCCCCTTGACAGAGTTTTGAAAATGTCCAATTCGTTAAAAGCGATGTTACTGCTTTTCACTCTCTTTCATGCAGTTAGCCGCGGATTGCGTAACGTCGTGTATGCCACGCGCGACTGTCCACAAAGAACGATGAGGCGAACACGAAACTTCAAGATTCCGATAGACCGGATGCTAGCAGCTAAAACGAGAAAATATCACCTCCGCCGTCCTTGACGGCCCACGCGTTCGTTGAGTTTGTACTATGCCCGTGCACGAAGGAACGCTGTGAATCGAAGATCTGTTCTGTCCAAACCGAGGACAATCCAATATTAAACATAAGACACATAAAAAAAAAAATAACGTTTCGAACCTTACAAGTACCAGATCACAAAGGTATAAGCAGGTGAAAACATGGGTAAAACAAAAGACTGCCTCGTAACTGTCACGATTCCGGCAAAAAAGGAAAAAAAAAAAAAAAAACAAAAAAACAGAGCAATCGATAAGTGAAAATATTTTATGCCCTACGTGGGTGCCATTCACACTGTCGTCCATCTGCTTCAAAACAACCATTTTCCGATGAAAAACGCTTTCCTACAAACGAACGACGCTTAATCGGTTCAATGAACGCGCTTGCACATTCACGACTCAAAACGAAACATGTCGGTTGAAATACGAAGCGCAACATTCCATATGGTTTCAATGCTCGACATGAGCGCAAGTGAAGCTAAGCGGGAGATTTAATGAAAATAAAATTATGCAACAGGACGCGAGTCATCTACGGTCACGAAGGGGCGAGCCTTCCACATGCCGAGTGCCATGAAATTGCTCCCGAGCGAGGTCTTTTCTGCTGGCGGTGTGCAGCTGCTGCCTGCACTGTTTCATTATTTACTAAGACCGGATGAACCACCGGATTTCGCGAAATGAAAGCGGGAAACCGCAATAAACACATAGGAAGCCGCAGCGAAAATAAAAAATTACGAGGGGCTTTAGCGACTAAAGTAGTGAAAGGCGAAAGCCTGAGTGCCGCATTCTGCTACGCAACTGGCACTAATTAGTAATCAATTATTTAGACAACAATCTATATTTAGGCATTTATTTAATTAATGCTTTACTTATTTGATTATTGAGTAATTAATTAATAGTAATTTATCATTGATTGGCATATGGCCATATAAGGCACGCATTCGCGCATACTGTGGTGGTGCTCTGATTGGTCGAGACCTCTATGACGTCATCCCGCCTCGGCCAATCAGAGCCGCCGCAAAAGCGGGACACACTTTGTCCACGACAGCATGAGCCATCAAAGGCTTTCGCCTTCAAAACGAAGCATGTATACCTGCATACTACAGCGGTGAAAAGCAATAGCGCTCGTTCTAGCGGTGGCCAAGGAGCTATGGCATGTTTATCTTCATCAACTACGTACAGCATTTCTTTTTATATTTTATGTTTATGTCGTATTTTGACACCAATGCCGCCTTCTAGTAATTACATTTCGCACCTGGTATTGTTTCGTATTCCAGCGACGCAAACAAAATTTTGATGTCGGCTTTTGAATACGGATGCATTAGCCAATGCAGAGTGAAGTCAATATCTCTGTGATCCTGGTTTACTGACTATACATCACAGCGTTAAAAAACGAGAATTTCATTCAGTTGGCGCAATGCGAGACGAATGGCTGCTGAGACAGATCACGGGCGGCCATCGATCGCTCTTCGGCATATGCGTATACAGCATTAGTTGGCCTTGGGAGTTTACATAAAGGGCACATTACATCCGAACTTGACCAACTATAAACGTCGAAGACGACCGAAAACTAGTTCCAATTACGCGGACTTCGATATGTAATGAGGGCGGGCGACGAGGCTCCCTTTATTAAGGCGAAAGCCTTAAATGGCTCATGCTGTCGTGGGAAAAAAATGTGTCCCGCTTTTGCGGCGTTCTGATTGGCCGAGGCTGGATGACGTCATATAAGTCTGGACCAATCACAGTGCACCACCATAGTATGCGCTAATGCGTGCCCTTAAATAGCCATATGTTAATCAATGATCAATTACTAAATAACGAATTAATTACCAATTGATGAGTGATCAAGTAATTCAAAAATTAAGTAATAATGATTAATAAATTAAAAAAATTACATACTTAATTACTAAATAGTGCAGCTGCGTAGCAGAATTCGGCCCTCAGGCTTTCGCCTTTCACTAATTTAGTCGCAGAATTCCTTCGTAATTTTTATTTTGCAGATTCGGATCGACGAAACTGAACGAAGACCACAAGAGCACGACAGATATACGAATTACGCCCATTTAGAGCCATCCATCACACAGACACACATCAAAACGTACTCAACGTCTAAAATATGTCAATTGTGCAAGAGTTCGTTTAACGAATACAGTTATTATAAGGCAGAAGTGCAACACAAAAGGCTGTCGCCACAGAACTGCAATTATGGATATAGTGTGATTACGAGGTAGTTGTAAGTCAGCGGTGCGTGGTATGCATACACTTCGCAATTCCCGCTAATTGCGTCCAACGGTATCTCCGGCGAAAAAAAAAAAACAGCTTCGAGCACATCTACTCGCCGACCAAGTAAGACGTCGGCAGAGATGGCTGTACACCTATCAATCGCCGGCCTTAATTAAAATTTCCGGACGCGAAAGGCGCGAGATTTCCTGGCGACGCGTAAGCCAAGAAAGCGCGCATTTTCCTTCGAAAGCCCGCCGCCGCAGGCGACGCTCCGGTGCAACCATTCGACCGGCCGCTTTTTTAATCGGCTATTACGTGGACGAACATGCGATGCTTCTATCGCCGCCTTCTTTCTCTCTTTTTTGGCGGCTGCATCGTCACTCGCGTGACATCACGCGTCACACACGTCAGACACACGTCACAGCGCACCACCATACAGGGCGGGTGGTGGTAGCTGGCCACACGGCGGACGAGGTCGTGCCAGGCGTAGTAAACGTGGGAAAGCCGCAGTATTCGCGAACTGTATACATACAAACATCCGCACTGACGAGGACAGATAAAATATACACGTATATCCACGTCAGGAAGACGGGGAGGATTTCTTACGCTACCCTCCACGTGGGCAAGGGCAATTTTGTTTTCTTCGCGGCTTTTCTTTCAAATTTCACACATGTGACATATTTTTGTTTCATTTCTAATTCACTGAAATCTCTCGCAATTTCGTTCAGGACATTATTTCAGTATAGATTTGATTTCCGTCCTAGAAATGACATTACGGGCCACTAATCGCTTACATCGAGCAATTGATTTGTGAAATACGCTGTCGCATAATAGTTACGATGACTGTAAAATACTTTTTAATGCGATAGCGTTAAATGTCCCATTCACCGGAAAATCCGTCACCGGCGTTGTGAGCGAAATATCACTAGCATGGCGCCGACAAGCGGTAGCTGGCAGCTGACATGGCCGCGCACTGACTGGACGTAGACTTGCTTGACGTTACGTTCGGCGGGATCTGTCAACTCGGGCCGGTCGTTTCATGCGGGAGGGTGATATCAAAAACAGCGTGCCAAAACCCTTGCATTCACGTTAACCCTAGGCCACGCAGGCACACTCATACGGCTCGGTTAAAGCGGTAATTACATGTTGGCCGGTAGCTTAGGCTATCGCGTCATGCCCTTATAAAGGCAGAGCTTAAGTGTCCTCCATAATTTTCATTTTCATTCTGCTATGCTCAGAAACTACCAAAGTAACGGCCTGGAGCCTTCGACAAGCTGTCCTCACTTTTCCCTATACCGCCACCATACATGGCAAAATTACTTTTGAAAAGGAATTAAATTACATTACTAATTACTTTGCTAAATATCTCAGAAAAGTAATTAAATTACATTACTCATTACTGCTCCCAAAAAGTAAGGAAATTACAATAAAATTACTTCTACTGAGTAATTCAATTACTTTTAAATTACTTTCTAGTTTGTGCCACTGCGCCACGCTCCAACTAGTTTTCAACCAGCCTTCTTGCACCGTCTCTCCCTTCGGCATTCCCTTGACGCCTTGTATCCTACTACTTGGAAAATTGTCACTAAGTGACCCTGCTACACACGAGGTCTCAGACGCACTGTCCTGCTCAATTCCTTCTCTTTTTGACGATCCGTTACGCTGGCTTCGGCTTGCCGCACGTCTATCCTGCTTTCGTGGCACTCTACTTTGCTGTCTGTTGAATTGGACTAGTGGCACACTTTAGTAAAAGCAATTCCGAAAAGAATTAATTAATTTTGCTGCGAAATTACTACCATAAAGTAATTAATTACATTACTAAATTATCAAACTAAAAAGTAATTCATTACATTACAAATTACCGGGAAAAGTAATTAAATTATAATAATTTCATTACTGTAATTTAATTACTGCCATGTCTGCCCGCCACCATCATCCTGCATTTTATCACTTAAGCTAAATAAATAAATAAATTATTTATTTATTCAATTCCAACTGTCCCCGCAGTGTAGCGGATTTAGATGACAATGCTGTTTCAGACCTTTCGGACGCGAAGGAAACGCGATCCGATTGGACTTATTTTACGCGCGCTGACACTTCGTGAAATGACTTCGAAGAGCCAGAAATAAACTCCATTTTGCTTGAAAGCTTAGGTGATCGTTACATCCAACAGCTAAGACGAAAGTCTCAATTTTAGATGCTGCCGGGGCGTAAGTCAAACACTTAATATGCGGATCGCGTCATCCGCCTCCACCCTATAGAAACACGATACGCCGATTGTACGCGTACAATCTTGACACATGCATTCATCTCGACACACTGCGTTGGAAGCTGCTAACGCCGTATATCTACGCTCACATCCTGACGAATTTCCTCCCGTCGTTGTGTGTGCCTCGTCTCTTCCGCTTTTTTTTTTTTCGCGAGCATGTAGCAACTGATCGAAATTTCATGTATAATGCAATCCTGACGAAACTATCGATGAGTGCAAAACGGAGGGAGGCACAAGACTGAAAGGCGACGCTGACTCCGTACGTGAATTTAAAGAACAAAAAAAATCTAAGGACGATTACGATACTTTCTAATGGGAAAACTGAGCGCTGCTATTTAAGCGTTTTGCGATATACTACGTACGTACGTACGTACGTACGTACACGTACGTACGTACGTACGTATGTATGTATGTATGTATGTATGTATGTATGTATGTATGTATGTATGTATGTATGTATGTATGTATGTATGTATGTATGTATGTATGTATGTATGTATGTATGTACTGTTGTGAGCAAAAGTGGTATACAACACAGCCTGTGGCGGAGCTCGGGAATTCTCAGAATAAGAGAAAGAGACGACTGGGACCATAGATACAAACTTGTCATTATGAAATATCTGTATGCGTCATAAAACCTTTCTGAATACACACAAATTGATGCAAGTTGTCGTTATATTCCGGCATTTCGTTACATCGAAACCTTCCGCCTTATGTATCCCCCGCATTTCCCGTACGGGAGGAAACGAGAGATCACCCTACCATCCTGTGTCAATCCAATAGTTGTTGAAAGTGGCAGAGGCTTCAGAACTATATACGCGCCCCAAATCTAGTGAGCAGCCTCTTACCGTTAACGTAAAAAACTTTAAAATTTCTCCGCAACCGGTGGCGTAACCTTAAATTTCCTTCCTGAGCGGAGCTGCGGTTGAACTTAGCGGAGTTAAGGACCAGCTGGCTAGCACGTGATGAGAAATCAGACGGGATGATAGAACCTTTATGTAGCAGAGCAGTTATGTATAGTTAAGGCATCTGGTATCGAAACAACGACACCGGACAACCGAGCTCCGAACTGCAGCCTAGAAAAATATATATGCACTTTCAGCAAAAAAAAAAAAAAAAAGTCTAAAAGTACTACGAGTGGTCATTCTCTGGGGACTACCTGCTCTGCCTCGACCATAACTCCCTCAAAGAGCAGCCATTACTCCTCAAGACAGTGACCGTGAAGCGATCATCAGTCGCACTTAGTATCCCCGTGCGCTAATCCCTAGCCACGAGAACTGTGAATAATTAGTTTGGTTCCGGGAAGTTTTTCTCTTTTTTTGCTTGGCCTATTTGCCTGACAAAATGGCGGAAGACTGCGAGAGCAAAAGAGTTGCCGGCAATCTGGCTGCCCGCGTCAGGAAACGGACGCACCCTGCCGACAGTGGAGAAGTAACACTATCAGCATAAAACAGGTCTAGCCGCACCTCGCAAGCCTGCGCAAGCGAAGCAGCAGGCACGCAAGCTGCTGCTGCTGCTGTCGCGGCGAAAAGAAGCAACGGCAGCAGCAGCAGCAGCCGCTCGTTACAACTGGCGTCGTTGGCCGCGATAGGCGACGCACACACAAATAGGCACACTAGGCGCGTGCACAGACGGACAGACAGCCGCCGCGCTCGCGTCATCCGACGTCGCGCTGAGCACGTGCAGGTCGACGCCGAAAACAAGCTACGCTGTTGCGTCACACTGCGCCGACCCCTGCTGCACGCCACGATGACTGCCCTCGCGCCGTTGCGACCTCTCCCTCCTGCCTCGCACTCGTAGCTGGCCGATCGTCAGGGCGGCCGCTTTCCCCGCACGCATTGCGCCGCTCACCACATACTCATAAGCACACTTTGCTAGCCGTGTGTGTTACGTTCCAGGTCCACACGACAGGGGAATCGCAAAGGGAAGATGTAAAGAAAGGGCGTTACGAGACACATTACACCCAGGGTCCTTGTTCCGTAGATTATGGCCCTGGTGCAGCAGTACTGATTGTCGTGGGTGTCAAGAGAATCATGAAGTAATAGAACCGGAGTGTTTCTAAGGGACACTCAGATCCCGAGTTTCGACTAGAGACGGCAGTATGGTCCCCAAACGCCAAGACATATTGCTCCTTAAGAGATTCTGGGTCGCTGCGACGGATCGCAGATAGAATTCACACCAAAAATAGATGGTCCGCTAAACCTGTGGGAGGAAATTACAGCGGAAAGTATACGCTAACGCCGAACAGCCGAGAAAGACACGGGATAAGCGGTAATAAAAAGTTGCCGCTACAGTTGGCAACAAAGTTCCTCCTACCGATTTCTTGTTATCATGTCCTAAGCATTAGCATAAAGTATATCCATGCGCGAGAAAGAGACGGAGTCAGAGAAAAAAGCACCCAATGCCAAATTATGAAACACGAACGAAATGCCAAAAATGTCTAGTATAGGCGCAATCCGAACAAAAAGTCGACTTCCAGTACGGTCAGGAACGCCGGCGGCTCCGTTTTGATGGAGGCGAAACGCAGTGGCATCCGTGTGCTGTGCGATGTCAGTGCACGTTAAAGATCCGAAAATACTCCGGAGCCCTCCACTACGGCTCCTCTGTCTCTCTTTCCCCTTTCACTCCCACAACGAAGCGGTTCAGGTGTCCACAGGACAAGTGTGACGGTTACTGGGATTCTTCTTTCCAGTGAACCAATAAAAAAATGCAATTCAAATGTCTATACGTGTGTTGAACTATGATCTCCCTCATAGTGGTCTCCAGCCAAGGGCCAACAACGAAAATACCTGTTTCGTTTCGGGCTCGCATTGCCCGGAGACTTAATTTTCCCAAATAGTACAACGCGCGGTCATTTTGCTCGCCGATGAATGCTAGCGATTAATTTTTAGTAGTTAACGA
>NC_139352.1:80573858-80778858 GCF_055883805.1 Amblyomma maculatum | reverse complement strand
TAAGACCCTGATCAGTTCAGCCGTTGAAAATCATCAGACCCGACTTAACTGCGCTGAAACTAGAGTTTGCAATTCTTCCAGACTCTCAGCTAGCAGCACAATATCGTCTGCATACATCAAACCGGGGAGGCGCTGCTCTACCGCCTTTCCACCTAATCTATATGACAGGTTAAAACCTAGGTTACTGTCTTGTATCCTCCGTTCCAGGTTTATCATATAAAGTATGAACAGCACCGGTGATAGAGGACAGCCTTGTCTTAATCCTTTGCATACTTTCACATCCTCCGTACTTCTTATCCCTTCCCACGGAATTTCTACTTTGTTATCCCGGTACATTTCCTGTAGGAACTCTATTATCTCATAACCGATACCTTCTTCTTTTAATATGTTCTACAGGAGTTCCCTGCTTACGTTGTCGTACGCCCCGTTTATGTCCAGGAAGGCCAAATACAAAGGTCTATTTTCCACTCTAGATATTTCGATGCATTGGGTAAGCACGAACAGGCTATCATCTAAGCGCCTACCATTTCTAAAGCCGTTCTGAAGTTCTCCAAGTATCTTGTTACTTTCAACCCATGCTTGCACCTTTAATTTCACCGCCTGCATGGCTAATCTGTACATAACAGATGTTATGGTAATCGGCCTGTAGGATTTTATGTGCATCCTGTCTCCTTTCCCTTTATAAATCAAATTAATTTTACTCTGCCGCCAGCTATCCGGAATTTGCTTATTCGTTATGACTGTTTCCAGAGCTTTTAACAACGTTTCCTTACTTTTTGGATCGAGTTCATTAATCAGCTTGATCGGAGTTCCATCTATTCCTGTAGATGTGTTTTTAGGAATATTTTTTTCTGCCTTTTTCCAGTTTAGATTGGTCAGTTCTAAGCTGCTTTGTATTCTGCTACCTTGTGTTGCTTCCTGATTTGCGGAGATTACCCTATCGTCGCTCTTAAATGACTCGGCTATAACTGATGTAATGTAGTTCACTGCGTTATCTCCCTTTAAACAATTTCCCTCGTTATCTTGAATCCGATCCTGCTTTCTTTGATTCTTCTTCCCTAGCCAGCTTATATGGTTCCAGAATTTTCTTGCTCCGCCTCTAGAGGCATCGTGTATATCAGCCATCCAGCGATCGGTGGACTGTCTTACTTTACTTTTCCCTAATTTTTTTTTTAAATTACAACATTAAAATAACCTACTAATATCTTTCTAGAGGGGTGTTACCCTTTAGGTTGCATCATGTGATGTTTTTAATTCTTAATATCCACAAAACCTGGTTGCATCATGTGATATTTTTAATTCTTAATATCCAAAACCTGTAAAAATGCGGGACCCTACCTGGCTTTCTTTGATTCTTCTTCCCTAGCCAGCTTATATGGTTCCAGAATTTTCTTGCTCCGCCTCTAGAGGCATCGTGTATATCAGCCATCCAGCGATCGGTGGGCTGTCTTACTTTACTTTTTCCTAATTTATTTTTTTTTTCAATTACAACATTAAAATAACCTACTAATATCTTTCTAGAGGGGTGTTACCCTTTAGGTTGAATCATGTGATGTTTTTAATTCTTAATACCCACAAAACCTGGTTGAGAAGACGGAATTACGGCCGCCGCTTGCAGCGGGGGCTTGCCTGCCACGGAATTTTTGTGTTGTAGGCCGTCACTGCACCCGCCACCGTTTCGGTGGTGAACGACGGCTGTTGTTGCGGCGCGCGTCATTCTCTCTATCTAAGGTTCCCCTATTTTTCTGCACGAGGCAGCGGAGGTGGCTCAGCTACAGAGCCAGTAGCAGGCCCGTGCATTTTCTTTTCCTTCTTCCTAGAGCCACAACAACAACAACCGAAGCAGTGGCGGATGCAATGACGGCCTACAACAGATAAAATTCGGCGGCTGGCTAGCCCCCGCCGCAAGCGGCGGTGACCTACCGTCCGAGCCCGTAGGGTCAGGAACAGCCACCCTCTTTCGCGATGTCAGTGCGTCAGATTCCCAGGTGGTCGAAGTTACTATATACGTAGCCCTTCACTTCGGCACCTCTTTCTCTGCTACTACTTTCACTCCCACCTTCCTCCTTTCCCTTACAGCGCAGTTCAGGTGTCCATATAAAAAGTGTGAGAGGTACTGCGCCTTTCCTTTCCGGCGAACCAATTATTATTATGCAGGACTGTGACGTCACGACCTCGACAACCTGCACCAACTTCAACAGAGAAAGAAAAATTTGAAAGTTTAAAGGTGGATAACGTTAGGAGGGTATCGCGGTTGATTAAGGATAGATGTATGATTAGATAGGGTATGAGGTGGATTAAGAGTAGATTATACTAGACTAAGTTGTACTAGGGCGGACTACGTTGGGGTAAGGTAAATTGCGGTGGAATAACAGTGGACTGGAGTGGGTAAAGAATTGATCGTGTTGAGGTTGGACAAGGGACGACAGATGTGAATGAATGGTGCACTTGGTAGACTGAGGTGCACTAAGGGCGGATTAAGTTGACAACGATGTATTGCAGTGAATAAGGGTGGACTGTAGTATGCTAGGGTGGAATAAGTTGGAATATGGCAGACTGCGCCGGATTAAGCTGTGGTAGATTACGGTGGATCCTTGTGGATTAACAGTTAAGTACAATAAAGCTGAATTACGATGGATTAAGACGGTAAGTAGAAGTTAGCGCCCTTCGTAATTCTTTTTTTTTTTTTCAAATATGTAGAGGAAAACGATGTCTAGGGACTGTACCACCGCGGTTCTACCGACCTCAGACCCTGAATCCAGATCACCTTATGCAGCAGCTCCTCGGTTTCGTGGAACAAGACAACTTACCGCAAATCGCTTACTCAAAAAGAGACCGCCATTAGCGTCAAGCGAGAGCATCGACAGCTTGTTTTTCGTATTCCCAGTTCACCAACCTCGCTCCGTCACGCCTCAAGTACACGCATGCTTGTTGCAACCCACTCGAACCAAAATGTCACGCATGCTCGCAAGAAGTCTTAAAGAGCGCTGAGACATAGCTGACGCGGGGAAAATGCCGCCAACGACGTCACCACGCAAGATACGCGCTATGCAGGGACAACACAGCGCCTTAAGGCTTAAGCCAACAAATTCGCGCAATGCCCGTAAGCCTTGCGGCCAGCATACAAGGACGGGACTTCAGGGGATGGCATTACGTCCGGGATGAGGATGCTATTTGAGAGATTTAGCATACCGTACTAGCGTAGAGGTATACCAGTTTCTCGCACGCCGGAGTAGGGGAGGAGCAAGGTCTGGCCGTTGCGCGTCCGTGGAAGGCGCCCGGTAAAGCGGTATGCATCTACGCTAATGCGCCCCCGTTACGCTATATACACCTATTAGGAGTGTATTTGGCAATGATGAAAGTGCAGGCGCGACAAAGAACTCTGCAGCGAGGTTTTTGCAGCTCCCACTGAGCTGTGTTTGTGTCCGCTCTTATACGGTCGAATATTGTGGCGCAGCTCTGTCGTAAACGACGTCGAAGTTAGCGAAACGGCAAAATTACGGACAGCCAAATTTGTCAGCAGCGCCGGGCGCCAAAGACGCGAGCCTGAATCGTGGCCGCAGCATTGCGATGAAGGCGAAATGCAAACACATCTATGTGGCTGTGCAATATCAATGCACGTCAAAGAACCGCAGGCGGTCGAAATTATACTTTGCAACCCTGTGTACACACTGCACGGCGCTCCTCGAAAGCCCGTGCGTCACCTGGGGACATTAAAGCAATAGTGACGCAAAAAATTTTCCAGCTTCAGTTTTCGACGCACCGAAAGTGTAAATGAAGTTTTTTTTTTCTTTTTTTTTTTTTTTCGTCGATTGTCTACGTCTGCAACTTCTGAACGCTGCAAACGTGACGTCACGACACCCTCTTGACTCTCGCGTGATTCAAATCGTTGCAGGATGGCCCACTGCTGTTATTCGGGTACGCACACGCTTCCTCTCCTCTTTCCCAAGGGGAAGGTCCCTCCAACTTTTTTTTAATGCAAAAAGCGAGCGAATTGTGAGGCGGTTGTAAAAGCAGGAAAGGCGCGCTAGCGCTATGAAACGTGAACATTAGTTTTAAGGAATGGCGCAGTAAATGTTTCACTCGCGGCAGACTTCTAAAAAGCCATCTAAAGTGAGCCACTTATACGGATCAAGGAAATGGGTTCAATGCCGGCCGGATAGACGTCTTCAGTTTTCATTCTCCATTACTCGTGTCTAGTCTCCTCACTTATCTGCACACACACCACGGCTGGCAACCTCCGGTGAGCTGCAGTGAAACTCGCTCGTTGCACCCCTGGCGGCCGGAGGACCGGACTTTGTGCGCCGAGTACAATTCAAGCCGTGGGAATGGTGCGCTCATTAACTCTGGTCGTTCCTTTTTGCCTTCGCTGTCGCTGCCATGGGTATGTGGGTCCTGTTTCTGACCTCGAGCTATCGGGCCCTCCAGAGCGGTTGCGGTCTCGGAACATTTTCGAAGTCGTCGTAATGACAGCTTGGCTTGTTCGAATTTAAACAGCGTTCTTCAGAAAACCTGGTGTTGTCGACGCCGTGAGCATAAAATCACGGCCGTGCGTATGCCTCTGGCAGGTGGTAGTTGGCAGGTGATATGGCAGTAGATTGATTGTTAGGCCAGAGACCACGTGGCATGGTCGAGATGGCAGGAGCTGCCAATTCCTTTTAGATGGAAGGGTGAGATGGATGGCGAACTCTCTGAGACCCTTGTATCTCTAGTCAGGTACGCAACCCCTATAGGCCACGCAGACACTTTCGCACAGCTTAATCAATTCGCTTTGTATCTGTCAGGTGGTCTTTCATATCACACGGTAGCGTAAGACACGGTAGCATTATTTGTAATGAGTATTTATGGCTGGGGGCGTAATGAGTTAACGGTATGACCTCTGGTTCTCAAAAGGGTAGCGTAGCAGAATTGGAAAAAAAAAAATGAAGTATAGTAGATTGTACCGAGATATAAACACTTTTGCTCATTTTTTATCGGATTCATTATTACCCTATAACCAATTTTATGAGCATGCGGCAAACCGCCTTGTTAAACTTTACGCGAAGAGCAGGACGGCCGCAAATCCTTGTCAGCCAGCTGACCGGCTGCAGTCGTTCGCGACTCGCCGTGGCACAGCTTTCTAGCCTTAAACTTGGCTTTGTTGATTGTGAAATTCGCTACATCGTCGATCAGCACTTAACGCGAGGGCGAAGGAGCTTCGTTTGTTAGTGCGCCAAAAGAAAAGGGCTTATATTAGCGTAGACTTATACCGCGAGTGATCATGTCTAGTGGATATTGATGGAAAGGGGGTCGGGGCTAGCCATATGTTCAGATTTTCTTCTCATATTCAACTTGTACAATATTAAAAAGAGATAAAATAACATTACGTCTGTAAAACATCATTAACTCGGTTTCATGTGTATACAACCCATACTTTTGGACTAATTCTAGAAAAGAGCTCTTGAACGCAAATTTGTTTTTTTTTTTTTTTTGGTCATACATTGGGGGATGGGGGGGGGGGGGGGGGTATTGCTCCACTCTACAATCAGTATATCCGCGGATCTTTCCTCGATAGGCCTGTAGTTTCTTGTGGTTATTTTCTTTTAAACCGCACCCCATTGGGTTCTTATGACAGTCTCAGCTAACCTTAGCGCGCTAGACAAACCGCAGAAGCAAATTGTTACTATGCACCGGAAACAAAGCATTCATATCAACTAGTGCTTAGCTCTATCTTATACTATTATCCCTCAAAGTCGCCTCACAATCAAACCATATGCTCCACCAAGCTGGGCTTGATTGAGAGAGAAACGCAGCTTTTACGGCTTTATCGAAACGTCGTTAGGTCATTTCTCTCTCAGCGTTTGGAGGCCGTGTTTGGAGGCTATACGAGCACGCAAGCAGTTTCGCGCCGGTGAGTCGCTTGGAGCCCGCTCCGTGCGAAAACGCGAACGCCTTCGGTCAGTTGCACGAAACATTTAAGGTTTCGCTAATCCGAGCCTCGCGATTTCGCGCGCTAATAGAGATCAGTGACGAAGATCAAATGCTTAGCGGTCGGGTTTTTTCCTTTCACCTTTAAAGCGCAGTCCCGCTACGTTCCGCATATGTATAAGCTTGCAACACCGGCAGCACGAACTCCCCTTTGCTGCCGCAGATGGGATGTTAACGGTTAGAAGCGCGCATTGGAGAAATTTGCTATAATTTAATCTTGTGCGCATTATGCTCAGCACGCGAGGACTCGCTGTCTCTGCTACTCTCTATTCGATCGCGCCGCCCGCCCACGAAAACAGCGTCAACTTAATAGCCGTCCCCCCCCCCCCCCCCTTCTCTCTCTCTCTCTCTCTCCCTCTCTCTCTTTTTCCTCCTCTTCGATTTGCGTACCTTACTTATCCTCTGCGGTTTGCGTTTTCTGGAGAGACAGGCGGAACAGCGTGAACTTTCGGCGTTCGCCCCTTTCTAAGTGGCATCCGGATGGTTCTCAACGCGACTGCGCATATGTTTATTCGTGAAGAAAGTACTCAGAAGGGGCTAAGACACCATTCAAAGGCGTCCACACAAGTTGTCCATTATAGGTGCTCAGCACAAATCCGCAGTCTTCAGAGTTCCTGTTCCCCTGTCCTTTTTTGATATCGCTCCCCTCTCTGCTTCCCCTCGCTATCCTCTCCCTATACCCTTTTCTTTCCCATCAATCGCAGCTAGGGTGCTTCAGATTTTAGATAGCAGTTATCGCGGCCGGCAACGTTATTTTCCTTCCGTTTCGATCATTTAATAAACCACTACCACCCCCAAACCCTGTTCTCACCAATGATATGTTGATAGCTTGAGCGTTCCGTTTGGTTTCCATGTACTCCATGTACTCCCATACCGTTCTACCCCGCCGGGGTGGCGCAGTGGTTACGACGCTCGACTACTGTTCCCAAGGACGCGGGATCGAATCCCGGCCTCGGCGGCAGCTTTTCTGTGGAGGCGAAAAGCAAGGCGTCCGTGGGCTGTGCGATGTCAGCGCACGTTAAAGAACCCCAGGTGGTCGAAATTTCCGGAGTCCTCCACTACGGCGTCTCTCATAGCCTGAGTTGCTTTGGGACGTTAAACCCCACAAACCAACCAACCAACCAACCATACCGTTCTTCCATGTCTAACGAGCTATACCAAGCTGGCAGCTCCAGGCAACTCTGCCATGTCTAATATGTTATCGTGACGTCACAACCTGCCAGCCAATCAGTGCCTCGCAATGTGGCGATGGTAGTAAGAAGAGTAGCAGCAGCCGCAGTAGTAGTAGCAGTATGACACTTGATGGGCGCTTGAGGCAAAGCGGCTCGCGTGTACGACGAGTAGTGCGGAACTGGGGAAAGTCGACTCCCCCCCCCCCCCCCCCTCTTCTCTAGCGGCTGCAATATACCGGCGCCGACGCGTCGCCTCTTCTCCAACTTATCAACGTCAGTCAAGGACAAGGATCGCACGACTTGACTTCCGGTGCGGAAACCAGTCAGGACAAGCCAAGAGACAGCGGAAAAGCAAGGAAAATGAAGGGATTGTAGAGCTTTAAAAGCGACAAAGGTAAAGTATTACAACGCAGCACTATAAGCGTAGCACATCCCCGTGCACAGCGATACACGCTTTCTCAACGCCACGTTGCAACCCAGGAAGACGCAGGTGCTGCGCTGAGCGAAACTGAAATCTTCCAATGTTGCGCACCGCCTCTTCTCGATTTCTCTTCTTTTTTTTTTTTTTTTTCCTCTCATTGTTAACTAGCACAGCGCGTGTGTGCGGGTCTTGCAAAGCATATCCCCGCTGGTCCCACTGTCTTCGAGGCGCCTTCCTCGTTGCACAGCGCGGCAGCTAAAAGTGCTCCAACGTGGTTGAGCGATGAGGACGGGCCATCGGCGTAGTTTGCAGCTGTTAGCTATACAAGTATTCGCGTGTACATAATACCGCCCCGCCTCTGTTCCTCTGTACAAAACCTGACCACTTGCGCAAGTTTCCGTGTTTCCTATAACCGCGGAATATGCCAGCTGGACGCGATGACAGAAACCTCCCTAACCAAAGGAGCACAGAAGACAATGGCTGCGCCTCTTCGGGTCAGACAAAGCACGCAAGCGCAGAGGGAAAAAAAAAAAAAGAAAAAAAAGTAAGTATCCTCGAATGTTAAGCAAACTTCAGCGGCAACACGAAGGCTAACGCGCACCGTAGTAAAGTTTCTCAAAACTGCTTACAGGAAACAGAGGCGCCAGTGACTGCGATTTAAATTCAGTAATCCTTCCAAGGAGAACGTCATGGACACCACCATACTGCCATTGCCGTTTAACTGTGGTTGGCGCCCGGCGCAGGCAGAGTAGACGCGACAGCACGAGCTAGCTACATATGCTCTCATGCAGTCAGAAGAAAGCGCGTTTCGACATAAAAATACCCGCCATTACGCTCGTGAGAACAGGAGCGGCGGGTTCGCGGCTATAAAACTTCGATTGTGCCAATCACCCCGATCAATGTACAGCAAACGCTCACTGGAGAAGTCTAATAGTATTTGACTAAAGACGGGAAAGAGCCCGTAGAATTGCACCTGCTCGTAAAAGAGGACGCAAAGTAACAGGGCAACCTATAATCGGAGGCCAGAGCTATAGGACTTCGTGAAAATGAGTGCTTGCTAGGCTCTGAGTCGGTCGGTGGTACATCTAGTCCGAATGAAGCCAACTACCACGGAACCGTTACAAGTGCTCAGAATACGTCTTATATATAGCACGATGTTCAAACAGGTGGGCCCCGCCGGGGTGGCGCAGTGGTTACGGCGCTCGACTACTGTTCCCAAGGGCGCGGGATCCAATCCCGGCCTCGGCGGTAGCTTTTCGATGGAGGCGAAAAGCAAGGCGCCCGCGTGCTGTGCGATGTCAGTGCACGTTAAAGAACCCCAGGTGGTCGAAATTTCCGGAGTCCTCCACTACGGCGTCTCTCATAGCCTGAGTTGCTTTGGGACGTTAAACCCCACCAAACCAACCAACCAAACAGGTGGGACGGAGAATGGGCTGCTCCAGATCAGCCGAAATTGGAGAGCTTAGTAGTAAACGTGTTCACAAACTTCTGTAAACGTATTGCATTGTATAAACATGTTTCGGGATTTGAGAGGTTTTCGCCGGAGGCCCCATGCTGCGTAAAGAAAAAAAGAATGGCAGCAGTTCAACCACGGTTACGTCCAAAGATAGAGCAATAGCTCAAAGCCTAGTGTTTGTTTTCTCAAGGCAAAAGAAGCTCAAGAGGACAGCGCGGGAACGGGGAGCAAGAGAGAGAGAACGTCCACGGCGTTGATGCCAGCATCGTGAAACTTGCGCTATGGCTGTATGGCGGGACGGGGCTGCAAAGCGCCTGGTCTCCGACCAGCGAGGAGCTGGCAGGAATCGAACCCTTGAAGCTTCTAGCGGCCGGCATACCGCCGTCGACGTGTCGCCTCTTCCTGCATCCTCTGCAGGCCGTGGCACACTTGCTTACCAATGTCCCCCAAGGGCGAGAATCGCACCGACACGGAGATCAGACTTTTTCATCTAGTACAGCTATCGCTTAAATGTCATTTCTGATTCTGAAGCATTAAACGACGTTCCGGTGTGCTGCTGTTTCCAGCATGCTCTTCGTGGGCGACCGATCGTGGCGTACTCATGGTCTTCGAAAACCTTTATGAGGCTCTGCCGCAAAGTGGAGTGCTATAACCAGAGTTCTTTATTCGTCCCAATTATGAAACCCCAAATCAATACCACGCAATAACAGCAGCCACCACCAGAAAGTTTATAAACAGTGGCGCAACCTATCTGACCTGAACATTGTTATCTGCAGCGCCCTTCAACTACCCTTTCTCAACCGCAAAGCTCTGAGAAGTTCCCCTGAGAGCCTCAGACGGCATGAAAATTGGTAACCCCTATGCTTTGGCTTCATCACAGCGCCAGTCAGATACATAAGCCTTACGGTGAATCTAAAAAATGGTACAATGGGCTCTGCCGTTAACGGTGGAGCGTCAATGACCCCAAAAAAAGTGCCGATACCGCGATATGCATAATGTCACATGTATGGCAGCTCAAAAGTAAACGTGTTTACACCGTGATCCCGCTCGCATCAATCGGGGAGTTTCGTCGCTGGCAAGGCCTGCCAATGCCTATCGCACGACGGGCGAATCACAGAGAAACGAACGAACGAGGAAACACAGAAGAGTCAGAGATAGTTCCCAGCCGGCTTGCAGGAAAGTCAAAACTAAGACTACAAAAGACGACGACGAAAAGAAAGGTTCGCCGGGATTCTGTACCCGGCCCGCGGCCAGATGGAGGCGATGTGACGACGGCTCATCGCCTTTTGCGACAAGATGCCAGGTCTACGAAAAAAAAAAAATAATAATAAAAACTTACAAGTGACCTTGTCGGCGTCGAGGAGGCACATGTCAACGGCCTAATCAGCGATACAGGCCAACAGTCGTTAACATCCAAGCAAGGGACACGTACGTGAAACGCTGTCGTAGTATTTGCAGGGTCTGATGCTGAACATTTCGGGCGACGTGAATGTTGGAAGAAGATAACGGTGATTAATTTTTACCACTGGACTGACTTGAAAAGGCACTAAATGAATAATGCGTCTAAACGAGAACTAGGCAGAAAAAGCAGAAAGCCATCGGCTGACTCATCCGTGAATAGTAACCGCAGACAGAGATGCTGACAGTTTGCCGTATACCATGCTTCTTCGACATATGCAAAGGGCCACAAACCTTACGGTGGGGTCGAACTCATAAACGATAAAACATGAACTTGCCGAAGCACTACCATTATCACTAATTGCATCGTCATTTGACATGGAAACGGCAGGAAAGCTAGAAAAGGACAATAAAGATACGATTACGTTCGGCTGGTGATCGATCGAAGGGGTAGGAGTTCAATTCCAAGTAAAAGACGATTTTTTTTAATGTCCAGGCTTGTTGGTCACGCAGTCCGCGGACAGTCACTTTTCACGCACGCCACTCATGAGCCAAGAAATGCTTTCGTATTAAAATTAGACGAGATATAGCCAGCCCTGCCGGGGTGGCTCAGTGGTCAAGACGTTCGGCCACTGATCTAGAGTACCCGGATCAGCGGCAGCGTTTAGATAGAGGAGAAACACAAATAAGTCTGTGTGCCGTGCGACGTCAGATCCTCACGTTAGAGACGTTACATATCCTCAGAAGGTCGAAACTACTTCGAAGCCCTCCACTACGGCTGTTCTTTATCTTTCCACTTTCACCCTCACCTTCCGCCTTTCCTTCATGGCGAGGTTCAGGTGTCCACAGAGATTCGTGGCAGATACTGCGACTTCCCTTAACAATTCTACGAGGCCCTGGCGCGGTGACGCAGTGGTGAAGATGCCCGACTCGGGGAGGTGGTGAAGGGTGGCTGATCCTGGCCCTGATGGGGCTGGGACAGGTAGGTCACCGCCACTTGCGGTAGGGGCTAGCCTGCCACCATATTTTTATCTGTTGTAGGCCGTCATTGCACCCGCCACTGCTTCGGTGGTGGACGGCGGCTGTTGCGGCGCGCGTCTTTTTCTCCCCCTTCTTTTTCATTCTTCTCTATTTTCTCTTCCGTCCGCACGAGGCAGCGGAGGTGCCTCAGCTACAGAGCCAGTAACAGGCCCGTGCATTTTCTTTTACTTCTTCCTACAGCCACAACAACAACATGGCCGACTACTGTGCCGGAGTACCCGGGTTTGAACCCCGACCGCGGGCAGCTGCGTTTCGAAGGAGGCGAAACGGAAAGGCGTCCGTGTGTTGTGCGATGTCAGCGCACGTTAAATATCCCAGTTGGTCGAAATTACTCCGTAGCCCTCCACTATAGCTCCTTTTACTTTATTTCCACTTTCTCTCTCACCTTCCCATGCGGCGCGGCTGAGGTGTCCACAGAATAAGTATGACAGAATCGCGGGTTTCCTTTGCTGACAACCATTATTATTATTATTATTATTATTATTATTATTATTATTATTATTATTATTATTATTATTATTATTATTATTATTATTATTAATGTTACAAGGTACAGCCAACAGATGGAACTAGACGGCTGCATTCAACCACCAACTGCGTTTTCATATTCCCCTGCTTTATCTGTTCCCCTAAAGCCGAGGTCACTGCATTACCATTGGTATACCTGACCGTCAATCAGCGACAATGGCATTACCATTTTTTGTTTTGGTTACGGCCATTGTTGTCCAATATCTGCACTCGGGTTACGCCCTCCCATTAGGAGCCGATCGAGTGAGCTTTCGTAACGTTCTCATTCGTGGCGCGCGTTTTGCATAAGCGAGGTCGCATTTATCGACGCTCGCGGTCCCGTACGAGTCGGCGACCCCGCATTGCAAACGTCAAGAAAAACGCGTCGCTTTCCTGCGAACAGGAAAACGAAACAAAACTACGCTGCCGCCACTTTCTCTAGGCTGAGAAGGTCAGCTTCTGGAGATGGCCGCAGATTCGAACACGTGCACGCGGGTTTATTACGCCCGATGACTATCGGCCTTCGCCGAATAGGTTAAGGAGGTTCGGTAACGGGTCAGGGCTCAAAGGGAGCCTTCGATTATCACGGTCAGGATCAACGGATCGTGCACAAGGGGTGCGCGGCTTCTTAACAGTCACCGCAGCAAAACAGGCACCTCCTGTAGGCGTCGCATTCAGGTAGGGGGCGATAAGGGCGCGATAATAGCGAAAAGTCGACGCTGGAGGAAGGTGAACGGTTGCAAGAAATATGGCCGAAATGGTTGACGTTCGCTAAAAACGGCTGACCGAGGTGGTGGGGTGCGTTTAAAAAGGATTACGAGACGAGCACGGGAGCGAGAAGGAAGGACGCGACATAATATGGAGGCTAATTCGGGACAGCGATAAGCGCGTACCGGAGCAAACACCGCGACGTTTTCGTCCCTGGCCGCGTTCAAGGATGAGGCTCAAAATACTAAGTAGAGGTTCTCTTTTGGGCTACATAACACATGTGACAGTAGTATGCGTGTTCACGTGGGCAACACCTCATGCAAGAGTACCACAAATCCCCCCCCCCCCCCCCTCTTTGGTGGGCTACACCTCACAAAAGAGTACCAAAGGTCCCTCCATCATGGAATCGGTATCGGTGATCTAGGCAATAGTACCAAAGGTCCCCGCTCGTGGGCTACACCTCACGCAGGAGTACCGCAGGTTTCTCCGTCGTGCAAACCACCTCACGGAATACTTGGCTATCCACACCTGTCTACACCTCATGCAAGAACAGCACAGATAATGTGTGACCCTCATTTCATGCAAGAACAGTACAGGTCCTCTCGTGGGCCTCATCACATGCAATAGTAGTACGTGTCTTCTCGTAGGCACTGTCACATGCAAATATTACCTATCCTATAGAGGCCCACACCCCAGCCGAGAGTGCTGCAGGTATACACTCTCGGCCACACACCCTCATAGAATGGACATTAACGGGACATTGCGGACATCTGCCTCCAACATATGGCCTTCTCAGGGAGCACGTACAGCAAAGGAAGAATGGAGGGCGAGGACGAGACGGAACAACCAACTTGCTCAAGTCTATTCCCCTCTGATGGCCTTACGATGATATAAAGCTGTAAAAGAAAGCGCTTTGAAATAAGTGGATGTAGCCCGCCGTGAGCTCTATTACTCTGCTACCAGTTGCTGGTGAACGAAATCAACATTTTGGTGCATGCGTGTGATTACAAAAGTCACAGGTGCCAGAACTTTCGCGCTTATAATTTTGTCATCTGATCAGCGGCTTGCAGGAACCGGACGGTATACGCCCTAAACTACGTCCAGGTGAAATTGGCACCAGTCGCCAAGAAAAAGCTTTTACATAATGTTCGCCGGAGAAAAAAAAAATGTGATCAAATTATTTTCCTCTGGCAAGATGTTGGTTCTAAGTTATACGCCGAACAGCGTAAACAAGTGAGGACAAGTGGTTGTGACGAACTTTCTGCACTGTCAGTGACCCAGCGAACCACACGAGCGACATCATCACACAGTTAATGGCATACTGTACACGGAGCTTAACGTTCCATAGCGACTCAGTCTATGAGGGAAGCCTTAGTGGAGGGCTCCGGAAATTGCCACCTCGTGGGGCCCTTCAAGGCGCACTGACATCACGCTGTTCACGGGCGCCTTGCCTCCAACGAAACACGACAGCCGCGGCCGGGTTCGAATCCGCGTCGACGGGCTCAGAAGTCGAGCGAGCCACCGCGGCGGGACTAAATTAGGCAGCAAATTTCATTGTTTACACCCGCTTTTACTCGAGTATTACTAGCAGTTCACATCAGATCATTATGGTCTACGTACTGCACTCTCCCCGATACCCCAGTCATACTGTCAAGTTTCCCAGTGTGATCGTATCGAAAAAAAAAATAAAAACAAAAACAAAAGAGAGATGCTTCTCTCGTGCACGACCCACGCTGCTCTTCCTCTGGGAGTTTGCACGTGAGGCAGGCATTGACACTGAAATGCGATCTCCCTGACCCTACTACCTTCTCCCTTGAATAGGGCTTCGTGTCAACTCCATTAATTATTAAAGACCACCCCCCCATTCACCCATTCACTCACTCACTCACTCACTCACTCACTCATTCACCCACCCACCCACCCACCCATTCGCCCGCTCGCCCACTCACTCACTCGCTCACTCACTCATTCGCTCACCCACCTACCCACCCACCCACCCACCCACCCACCCACCCACCCACCCACCCACCCACCCACCCACCCACCCACCCACCCACCCACTCACTCACTCACTCACTCACTCACTCACTCACTCACTCACTCACTCACTCACTCACTCACTCACTCACTCACTCACTCACTCACTCACTCTTTGCTCTAAGTTCTATCAGAACAAATGCGCGAATATTTTTATGGCATTGGATTCGCTTATGCGAATAATTCAATCCCCCAGCAAAACTGTCCAGGAAAAACAAACCGTCACAGATGGCAAAAAAAAAAAAAAAAACCCATCAAAACTTCTTTCAGAAATAAACGTTAGTGACAATGATTGACAACTGGGCAAAAAAAAAAAAATTGATCGCCAGGGCGTTCTCCGGGTTGTCATTAAATAGCACAGTTCAATTCGAAGCGTCTAGCAACAGTCTGCGAGACGCGTTGTGGAGCTTCACAGCGTGAGGGCGTCTGTTCACAAGAAGCGTAAACAGACAGATGGAGAATTCGGGCTTCTACGCAGCAGACGAGGAAAGAGCTTTCACAGCCAACCAAGCAAAATGGCAAACGGAAAGGTGCGTCGATATGGCACCTTAGCGCTGCGAATCATGAAAAAAAAACAAAACAGAACAAAAAGGAAGTAAGGCGCTCGAATGAAAGACAAGGAAAGGTTTGCGGCAGTGAACGTTCGGTTCTTATCGCTATCAACATAACAACATAAAAATAATTATGCTCGGGCTTAAATGGGCTCTGCACATTTTCATTCTGTACCCCCCCCCCCCCCTCCCCCCGAAAAAGAAAGGCAGCGAGTTATCGCATTCATGACGCTAACCTGCGCTGAAACATTTTGGCCAGGAGAAATAAAAACAATAGACCCCTTTCATAAATGTTAAGTCGGCTTCACCTCTGTGCTGCATTCCCCACTAATGGCAGAACAGCAATGTATTGAAACATTGTATTATGGCCATAATTCGTATGATTTATGGATCAGAACATATTCGTATAATTACCCTATTACCACTACATGCATCTGTGTAGAAGCAAGATGCGATTTCAGGTCTATATCGACGTTTTTCTGGCGGCCAGTGACGCCATGTTTGGGGAAAGAAGCAGCGTGGGAAAGCCTACTTAACGATTTTTGCAAGGGGTCCATTATCCGCAATTCGAGCCGTCCATTGAATGGAAGTCATAATTCCAAAGCATGGCAGTGTATGTAGGTTTTTAACGTAGTGTTTTGAAGCAAGCCTCTTGATATCTGTGGCCCCGTTCCATACGGACACAAGGAGTACAGCGCATGATGATGATGATGATGATGATGATGGTGATAGTGGAAAGGAAACTCTTTGTAGCGGGAAGATTACGATTTTAACCGCACTGTTAAGTTCCTCCTCTTTCTCTCGCCCTCCTCCTCCTCCGGAAAATATATTGTCCGCAAAGCTTCAGACACAAGAAGCTTCAAATGAAGTTCGGCGGGACAAAACATCCGCAACGACGCCTCACGCCACCAATGTGCAAGTCAGCGTTTCGTCACTTCGAGTGCCGCGCTTAGGCCGATAGTGAATCAGTGTTGGCCGGAAATTGAACTTCATTGCAGCCTATCACTACACTTTGCAATGTTTCTTCCTCAACACCGCATCAGTGTCGTCATCAGAGATCCCTATCTGCACTGTTCCGCCAACAGCATGCAGGCACAAACTTCACCTAGTAAATTAAAAAAAAAAAAAAAGCCGCACCTTTGAACAGCGGCAGCGCACGTGAGCGCGTGTGTGTTTGGTTTGGTTTGGTTTGGTTTTTTTTTTTTTTTTTTTTTTTTTTTTTTTTTTTTACCAGTAAGGGTCCTGACGGACACTTGGCTAGGCGCAAGGTGTAGAGGGCAGCTCCCACGTCGGCACAGAGCCCGAAGCTCACCGCCGTTGCGCGGGCCTCCTGGACAGCCCGAAGCTCATCATGTAGTGAAGCACTTTTTTACACTTTGTCCCAATGTTCCTTGTTCTTGGCGTAGGCGTCGCTCGCACAAAGCAGAATATGACTATCGCTTGCCATTTCGGAGACCATGGATTTTTTTTTTTTTTTTTACCTTTGCCAATTGTCGTTAGCGCACAGTTGAGAGCATTTCATGAAAACCCCTCTTCCCCGCGAAGCATCTGGGCTAACAAACGCTTGTTTAACGCAGGATGACGTAAATGCGACAATGACGTCCAAAAACCGCTGCGTGTGGCCATACGATTCGCTCCTCAAAAATGAATGATCGCACGGTATATATATATATATATATATATATATATATATATATATATATATATATATATATATATATATATATATATATATATATATATATATATAGCATAAGTAAATAGACGTACTTGGTTGCTAGAGGTTACATACAAGTGAAAAATTGGTTCATACTGTTTCCAAGTTTATTTGTAGTCGACGTTTCGGCAGGAGCCCTGCCTTTCTCAAGACTTATATTTTTCACTTTATATATATATATATATATATATATATATATATATATATATATATGAAAGGGGACGTTGAGTGTAGGCCCATTCCTGGAGCGCTCGTTAAGCCGCTGCAGCAGCTCTCTGCACTTCTACGTCGTCGACTTCTATCGCATATGTTACTAGGCGTTGGTGCTCGCTTAAACACAGCGGGACGCAAAACGGTTTTACGTTGCTTTCAATGTTATCGTGCAGGAAAATACCTGTAGCGCAAACTTCGGCATCGGTTACGGAACGAAATCGGCGCGATTTCAGCGTGACCTTTGGAGTGACAATGCCGAAAATGAGAGATTACAAGCGTCTAGCTCTTCGCTTATCGAGACTACACAAGACGTCACGTATACACCACATCCACCACTAACACGCTCTATATGCGGCGACTCCGCAAAACACTACGCATTTGCGAAATTGATCACCGACGTTCGAGAGAAGAACGTCTCCCCTCCAGGAGTGAGGAAATTGTTCGCCTCACTCCGACTGAACGGTACACCCGTCTTTCCCCCGTCTGGCTGAACACACGCCGCGAGACAAGCGCTGAAGCGACGCTTCGTCATGCTACAGTCTCGCGCACAGCCGAGGGGCCGCCATTAATCAAGGGCCCTGACAACAATCGGCCATCGCCAGCACGTGCTATATTCCTCCAGCAAGCTGTTGCTCGGCTTCGCTAAGATATTCGGCAAACTGCGAATCGCGGTTTGTATACGCCCACGCTGTACAAGAACGCGTACGACACTGTCGAGAACACGGGGCGCGAATGCTCTCGCAACGCCACGAAGGAGCCTATCTCATTAACGAAGCCCGCCTGCGATGGAGTATCACTCCGCCGTCTTACACATACTTTACTGACGAGTGACAGGTGCCTCTCTCTGCTTGTGGAGAGAATTATGCGCACCCGCTACGAGTTGCGGAACCGAGTCTCGACAAGCGCCACTAAACGCCTAATTTGCCGAAAGACTTCCGTAACTTAAACGCATCAACTATCAGTTTTGTTTTATGCTGTCGTGCAGCTGAACAGGTGACTACTGCTTAGGCGGTAATGGTATAAATGTAAAGTTCGCGAACTGTTTGCTCGTGCGATGAGATCTGATTCCTAATGTAGTGATTATTATAGTTATTAACAGTATAAGGCATCTGTCGTGACAGTAAATAAGCGATTGTACCCGTCTAACACGCATGCAGAACAGCGTTCATGACGTCAAGCATCACATAGCTACAAAAAAAAAAAAAAAAAATGCGGAGTTTCTGCGGCTGTAATATAATATTAATTTTCTTTTTTAAAAATCGCCTTTCAATATTCGCCTTTATTATGCGAAGCCGTTCGGTGGAAAAGGCACCGTCATCGCCAAAGCCCGGAACTAAGAAAAACATGTAAAAAAAAAAAAAAAAAAAAAAAGATGGCACGCGATTTCGGGTTGAAATTGCGACACAATTATTCTTTGTGATGCATTCAGGTAGTGTCAGACAATTTCGCCTATCTGTCTGCTGGTCAAATTCGAGGCTTGTGGTACAGATCACAACCTACAACATGAATCTCAGATTGAGACATTTGTGCTTCCTTTCCCTAAAAACCAAATTAAAGAAAAAATAACCCGCCGCGGGGGTGCCGTGGTAAGACGCCCAATACTGTGCCGGAGTCTCCGGGTTCGATCCCGACCGTCGGCGGCTGCGTTTCGATGGAGGCGAAACGGAGAGGATTGATTTGATTGATTGATTTATAGGAAGGGAAAGGCGCGGTAACTGTCTCACTTGTTTTCTGTGGACACCTCAACCACGCAGTAAGGGAATGGAGGAAGGGGGGAGTGAAAGTGGAAAGAGAAAGAGGAGCCGTAGTGGAGGGCTACGGAGAAATTTCGGCTATCTGGGGATCTTTAACGTGCGCTGACATCGCACAGCACACGGACGCCTCCTCGTTTCGCCTTCACCGAAACGCAGCCGCCGAGGCCGGGTTCGAACCCGGGTGCTCCGGCACAGCAGTCGGGCGTCTTAAAACTGCCCCACCCCGGCGGGACGCTAAATGAAGTGGCGTCCGTGTGCTGTGCAATGTCAGCGCACGTTAAGATCTCCAAGTGGTCGAAATTACTCCGTAGCCCTCCACTACGGCTCCTATTTCTTTCTCTCTCTTTCCACTTTCACTCCCACCTTCCTCCCTTCCCTTATGGCGCGGTTCAGGTGTCCATAAAACAAGTGTGACATTGCGCATTTCCCTTCCTGTGAACCAATTATGGAAAAAAAAAAGAGATCGCGAAATGAAAAGCAATGTCGCTACTTCATGCACGAGAGCACAGCTGTTGTGATGCGAGCGACTCGAACACACGACCCTTTCTGGTATTCGAACCCCAGACTTTACCCGTGGTTCTAAGCCTCCCTTAGTTTAGGACTAGAATTAACCCTTGAACATACAGTGGGAGTCGAACCCGCTGCCTTCTCTCCCTCTCTCCTAAATAACTGACGTTGTCGGTTTTGGTTTATGGCGTTCAAAGCCCGAAAGCGACTAAGGCTATGAGAGGCGCCGTAGTGGAGGGCTCCGGAATTACGTCCCACAACTTCCACTACCACTTCATGCGGACAACTGCGGTGAGAGGTTTTGGGAAAAAGAATTCGTTCCATGAGCGTCCGGTACTAACTGATTTACCCGTTCAACATTACCATGAACACGATCTGCCGGGCTAGATGGTTGCGATCCATATGTATCAGCAGCGCGAACAATATATATTAAGTGCGGGTTTGAGTTTCTTCAAAATAAAGTTGCAAGTTCGGCGCTCTGCCCAATCTGCATTTGTTCCCGATTGTACGTGTTCGCGCTGCTGATAGATATGCAACAACTTTACCGGGAGGGCAGTTTTGTTTTCAGGACTCTACCGCATACGGCCCTTGTTCCCGAATAAGACGTTTGTTTATACGGTTTAACGTCCTAAAGCGATCCGGGCTACGAAAGACGCCGCAGTGGAGGGCTCCGGAAGTTTCAGCCACTTGGGAGGGTACCGGAAATTTTAACTACCTGGTGTTCTTAAAGTGCACTGACCCCGAGCACGAGCGCCTCGTTTTTCGCCTCCACCGAAAAGCAGCCGCAGCGGCCGGTAAGCAGGCCATGGGCGCTAATAAACCACCAAGGATTAAACGCACAAATTTCCCTAGCAGCAGGAAACATTTCACAGTTGAAACCACCCTGTAAAGTAATTTTACGACGCGTAGACTTCCTACTGTGGAATACTGCGCTACTTGATAGACAGAGACAAGTGGAAGACGACACACGAATGAAGCGCCGTTTCATTCGTGTGTCGTCTTCCACTTGTCCCTATCAAGTAGCGCAGTATTCCACAGTATGATCAACCAACTGGCCCCCGTGTTTGCATTGTTGGCGTAGACTTCTTAGAGCGGAAGCTTTCCGCGTACCCTGCAAGGCTTATTATTTGACAGTCCAGATCACAGATAAGAGTAGGAAAGCCCATTGTTCGGAGTTACGTTCCCAATAACACTACCGGGCTAAAAAACGCAGGGATGCGATTGGAATTGAATGAGTTGGAGCCTACAGACGGCAAAAGGATATTTTGTTCCTGGCCAGAGGAAGCTTCCAGGCAGCCTTGAATGCGACGCCTTCGCTCGCTCGTTCACGCGTGGGTCGACACTGGCTGTATTTGCTATCATCACGGGCTGCAGCTTTGACGCGAGCGCGGCTATTTATCACCTTTTTACGTTCCACTCCGCAGACAAACATGAGCGGTTGTTGAGTCGTCCCACTGAGATCGGTTTTCCAACTGATATAGAGTTATTTTTGAATGGGAACTTTTGCCTATTTTAAAAGCGGACGTGCGAGGAGAACTTAACAGAAAAAAAAATAAAAAAAATTACAGGACTGTGCTTAAATCTGCTTAAAAACAAAAATGGCGAAAGCCACTTTACGAGGCTGTATCATCATCATCAATTTCGCTGTTATCATTAATATCAACTGACTGCACCGTCTCACTAACTTCGGCGTCACTATCATCGCAATATCATCATTATCATTATCCTTAAATGCACCGTCATTGTTACCGCTACTATCATCATCGTGCTAGACAAGGAGAATTACTGTCGGTTTTTCACTATCCCGGCGTGGCGCAGTGGTTAGCGCGTTCGGCTGTCGGAGGGATAGAGGTCCGAGTCTCGGCGAAGAGAGACTTTTCTTCGGTCAGTTCGTGCGAACATTTTCCGCCGACATTTTCCAACCCTTTAGCCAGTACAAAGGCTCTCGGCTTAAAAATTACTTCACGCAAACGAGCTGCGAAACTATACATAGGGACCAAGTTTCAGAAATTTGCAAACCGAGCAGTCCACAACAAAACATTCATGTTCCATTTTCGCTGCCAACATCCATGTACGTTGCCTATACTTCCATAAAAGGCGCATTCCTTGGTCCCAAATTCCGAGCCCTGCCGATTGTCGCGCCACATGTCGCGTAAAATCACTTTTAAACGGAGAGCTCAAAAGTCCCGTGGCCTCGCCGACCGTTAGCGCTGACACTGATGAGCAGTGCCATTGTCTGCTTGTTGCGGGGTTCAGCTAAGAGACAGCTACCGAAGTCATTTTTTTTTTTTTCATCCCACTACAGAAGAGTGAAAGAGGACTGGGAAGATAATTTCTCAACAAAACATGTTCCTCTCAGAGGTCTACACTGCCCCATCCCTCTCACCTAGCTTGATAATCAGGTCCCGATGGCAAGCCAGCTCCCAGATTGCGCAGAATTATCTCAAGGTATACCCTGAAACAAGCGCTACTAAAACTTTCCCTGAAAGACTACAGGTATATAAGCGCCGATTCCCATGGCGCTCCACTGATCCTTTTTATGTTACTGAATGCTTTAACCAGCGTCTCAATTCATTCCTGGCGCCCAGACTCTTCTGTCGGTGCCTTGACGTCTTTGCCAGCTTCCGAATACTGCCACCTAAATGCTTTTTTTTTTTTTTTCGGACTGCTGAGAAGCTCCGTCAGTGCCCAAATACTACTGTCGATGTCTCTCTCAGTCACACTGATTAGCTCCGACAAAGCCGGAATTGTTGCGTGAACACTAAGATGATTTGGTCAGTACTTCAATGCCGTTGTCATCCGCATGCTTCGTAAGTTTGCGGCCGCTTTTGAGACTTTGACCAACATGCATTCGAATACACGCGGAACGTCGTGAACGCACTAAGAACTGGCCACACAACCCGCACGTTCTACTATAAGAAGCAGCGTGAAATTAACACCGTACACGTCACCACGGGCCCGATACCGCGAGCGTACACAAGCGGAGTGTAATTATACGAGGCGGCGACGAGTCGTTGCGCGCCGTACAATATCAGTGCCCGTGAACCCGAGGCGGCGGGCGCGCCGTCGGCCCCGGCGGCTCGGCCTTGGACGGTGGTGTGCGAGAGATGCAGATTACGGCGTCCCGCCGAACGCAAACAACCCTGCCACTCGCGTGCCCGCAGTGGCAACAGAAGAAAGTTAAACGCACGACAGAGCTATGTACGAACCGTCGCCTTGACTTTTTCTTCGCACGATTTTCGGAGCCGCACGCTCAACGTTGCTCGGAAGGGACGTTCACCGGTCCTCCCACCCCGCTAGTACCGCATTCTACGGGATACAGACCGCCGACAATACACGTTCAAGAACGCCACGCAATGTGCAGGCTATATACCTGCGGACACGTGCGGATACGCTCTATTTATTATTTCTCCTTGCAATGTAACACGCCTAATACAATTCTCGTCATCCGTATATATTTCTTTATAAAGATAATACAGCTATGGCCGAGACGCCGCCGCTCCAATACGTCCATGGTTGATGCTTGGCTACGTGCTTGGTGAGGCTTTTTGGCTACGCCCCTAACATCTCTGCGATGTTGAAATAAAGATGGCTTGACTTGCACCAAGTACACTTCATTTGTTTACTATTTCCATCTCGATTCAGAAGCACGTAATTACTACGTATGCTGCAGTTTCAAAAGTAAACCAAACCGCAGATCGCGTAGCCTTGGTCTGCCTTGGTGACATGACGAGCGGCAATGGCAGCGCGCTGCCGTGTTTAATCCCGTAGGCAAAACAGATTGAGGTCAGGTCAAAAGCATATACGTCGACTGCACGACTTAGAGCAACGGATTACGCATATCAGATGAAGGCAATATAGTTGTTTCCCACAGTATAACACTAAAGATCATAACACTGGGCGCGGACTACAGTCCGAATATTGTGGTACACGTTTTTTTTTTTTTTTTTTTTTTTTTTCCTCCTCCTAGTCAAGGCGCGTCTTAACAGCACCAGCTGGATCTGTCCTTGACAGGTTGAGGCGGGGTCCGCGACGAAGCCGGGTCAAAAGAGGAGATTAAAATGAAAAGTCACAAAAAGAGTAAGCGATATATATATATCGTCAGTCATTTGTATGTTCGTGCCGAAGTTACGGCACGCAGCTCGCGACCACGCTTGAGCCCTGTCAGGAATGTTTTTCGCCGCAATGGTGATGAGCGCGCACAGTGCCTGATTTGAATCGAGACTCCGTGCTAACATGCGTCCTGCTCGACGGCCGTTGACGAGTGGGGTGGGCTATATTTGCGCGCTGTCGACACGCACACCCGCTGGATGTGAATAGGCGATCGACTGCGCAGCGCACGTACGCACGTGCCGGCTTTTCTGTTAGCCGCTAAAAAGACGAGACAATTGATAAGGCTCTTTTCTGCACTTCAGGGCAGCACCGTTTCTCGAGGAAACCGATTGGGACGACGTTGAAGTCGCCCGGGGCTGACGAACGAGAAACAGCTAGACGACAGGCAGATATATACCGCGGGGTCAGGGACAGACAGGTAGTTAAGAGAGAGTCGACAGGTTGCGGACTTTTTACTTTTCTCGCTCGAAGACAACCCGAATGACGGCTGCTAAGGCGATTAAGAACTAAAGAAAAACAAAGAGGAAAAAAACGTCCCGAGTCTCACGTGGTTTACGAGGGGAGCTGTAGTGAGGGATTTTGGTTTTAATTTCGACCGCTGACACGACACAGTCCACGGGCACAATTAGCACTTCGCCCCTATCAATGTGGGGCGCCGCCACAGCAGAATTCGAACCCGCGACCTCGAGCACAACAGCTGGCCGCTATAACCGCTGGGCCCTACAGATAGTCTATCACGCCTGCACAAACGCACGCGTCCATGCGCTTCACAACGAAAAAGTACAGATTTGACAGCCTCTCTGAAATATACATGTCGCCCCATGAACTACACTTCCACATAGTGAACTCGGCTAATGAGGCCAAGGTCCTATTCCTTTTAGGGAAAGAACTGTGCTGTAAAATCGAAGGTGTTGAGGCCGAAATTCACCACTTGCTGCGGGACTGCCCAGCACTGAAACCAACACGAATCCGGCACCTGAGGATAGCTGGTCTTTCAGCAATCAATCCTGCCTCATATGTCGCTTGGACGCAGGGACCTCATCATCGCTCACTCCTCGACTTCATAATATCAGCCAACCTTTTTCCATTCATTTAATCATTTATTCATCCTTCATCTCATACCCAACTGATGCCCTGAGGCAATAAATACCGATTAAAAAAAAAAAAACTGCGCTACTGCAGTGATTCGCCATCGCGAAGAACCGTAGGGGCGAATATACAGTTATTCTATAATTGATGGCAATTTCGAGCGATCGAAGTGCTGCGCCAATTGCGCAAAAAAAAAAAAAAAAAAAAAGAAGAAGAAGAAGAAGAAGAAGAAGAAGAAGAAATGCCCGCAGCACGTTGCGCCAAGGTCATTTACGCGAAGAATTGTGCCCCATCCGAGCCAACATATATCAACTGGACAAGCGCCCACCGACATGACGCGTGGCGAAGCACACGCTGGTAGACCCAAGGGAAAAAAATGTCTCCCGATTTACTGATACGGTGCAGACCATAATATGAAGAGAAGCTCTACCAGTGGCTTTTGAATACTTGTGCATACCCCGTACAAGGATGGACTGCCGAAAAAAAAAATATATATATATATATATATATATATATATATATATATATATATATATATATATATATATATATATATATATATATATATATATATATATATATATATATATATATATATATATATATTTCACATTAAATTACATCCCCGAAAAAAACATGAAGATGTTGCGAGTAAATATATGAACACGTTAGCCCGCTAATACTATTGATGTAAACTTAATAGAAATAAGAGGCGAACTGGCACGGATTCCTATTTGTCGTCGGTTGTTGGTGAAACTTCCACCTGCCCTCTGCCAATATCACGCGATCGGTAATAACAGCCTCAGTGCCGATAAAGAAGCACTCGTAATTAAACTTCACAGTGTCTTCACTGCTTTAGAGATATGTCACTGCAAGGTGATTCGCTGCCCTCACGTCTCTGTCGGTATTTCAGTATAGATGGGTGTTAATATCGTCCCTTAATACCGAATCTCACTCAGCGCTGAATTTAAACTTATCGTCGTCATAAAGCGACCTTCTAATGCATATCCAAGGAGGCGTAGTTCGTTTAGTCAGCTCCTGCCGTAAGTAAAAGAAGAAAAAAAAAAGAAAGTCAAGCTGAAGTGACATTTTTTAGGGTGTGGGGTTGACATATATGGTTCTGCCGAGTGGCTTCAAAACCAGAACTGTGACTATGCACCGACTGCCGCCGTGTTGAATTAAAATGGTGTCTCAGCTCCAGCAGAGCTTGCTACTAAATAATAACGCGCTTGCTCTAAATAAAATAAAGTCGTTACATATAACGCGCTAGTGCTCAGATAACTTACATAGTTTATTTCCCCTAAAATGCACATCGCAAGTCCAACAAGTCCTGTAGCGAGTTGTAGTTTCAAGGCCATCAGAGAGTGTGTGGATAAAAGCGCTTCACAAAACTGGCAAAGCACAAAAAAGAAAAGAAGAAGAAATCGACGAAGTAAGTAAAAACAAGGGTTACGAAGGTAACTTTGTAGCGTATACAAGAGCAACATTAGAAGCTCGAAGGAAACTTGGAACAAAAAATGTGGGTTATATTAAAGAGTGTCATTTCGTCGCACACGTACAAGCTTTAATTTTTTTTTTTTTCTAAAGCAGCGCTTAAGTTGCACGCCCTACAGGCAAGCAATACAATTGCGTGGACAGTGGCCTAGATCGATGACGAGGCTTGCATTCCTTCTATTAAAAGCACAGCACATGCGATGCTATAACGTTTGCGTCGTCGGTATCATGGGCCTACCACGCTTATATATACGCACATCTGACGTAATTTCACAAAAGAACGACGCGCTCCTTCCGTAACTCCCTTATAGCGGTGGCGAAGTTCAACGCAAGTGTTTACTGTCGTCTTAGCCGATGAGAAACATTCGAGTGCAACACCTGATTGGGTAGGCAATAAAACGACAGGTGATGCTTAATTAACAGTAAAGTCCCCGCCGCTACAGCACTACAAGCCGCATGCCTATAGTCAATGAGAAGAAACATCAATCACTTCTTGACGTATTGGCCATGTTTACTAGGTTTCCATAACCAACACGCCCAGACTACTACGGTATTGAATTTCCATAACAGATATCACTATTCGATGTGGGTAGTTTCATCGCCATTGCACGGTTGCGTGTCGAAAGAAAAAAAAAATAAGAATCGATCTCCAAGCTTCGTTCAGTATCATGCACTTTTCAACACAAGCAAAGGAAACAAGCGATTCAATATGGTTATACAGCATGAAGTCGTACCTATAGACTGTTAACATTTCCCAATTCAGGCCAGGGCTAGCTGAACATGACGGCTCGTTTGCTGAAAACAGATCAATCCGTTCCGTAGGTTCCGAGGAAGTGGCAAAAAATAAATAAATAATAATAATAAACTTAAGGTTAGAATGCCGCATAGGCCAATCAACGAAAGCTCCTTGAGAAACACTACACGCCATGCGGAGACGTCGACGAGCATTTACGCCAAGCTCGAGTAAGTGCGCAAAAACGATATATGTATATTAGGAAGTAGGAGAAGACGCGAGACGGAAGGGAGTCTCTCCCTAAGCTCGCCTAAATAACCGGCCCACAGCCTGACCGCCGGCAGCGTCTCCTGTGCCCCACATTAGCGACAGTAATTCATCAAGCTACGTACAGCCTGTTTTACACTCAATGAAGAGATATGTATTATTCCTGCCAATTCTGAGAATTTTCCCGTAACTGGGGAAAATTCTCCTAAGGCCAAATTTCCGATTAAGAAAGCCAGTTAAAAAAAAAAAAAAAAAAAAAAAAACCCGGATTATATCACTGAGATACATGCGGCATACACGGGCGAGGGTTATTTTACAACATCATGGCATACAGTTATTATATCGTTGGTGCTAATAAATGAGCTGTAGCCTTGTAACAATAGACGTGGGCGCTATTTAATTGGTCGAACAGCGCTGGCTGCCCCTTGGTTGTGGGAGGCAAGATCTACACGGATGTCTCACTGGGTTGACGCGGATCTTGTATTTGCCCCGGATTTGAGCCCCTTAGATCCGCCTTTGAGATTACCCCGGCAGCATTATTGGTTCCCATCTGCGGTTCCCCTGGCGGATCGTGACATGCTAATTGATTACTTACTAATCCCTCAATTTGTTTCGTTTAGTTTGCGGGGTTTGGTTTGTGGGGTTTGACGTTTAACAGTTTAGTTACGTGTTTGGTTTGTGGGGTTTAAGGTTACAAAGCGACTCAGGCTATGAGACAGGTCGTAGTGGAGGGCTCCGGAAATTTACACACCTGGGGTTCTTTAACGTGCGCTGACATAGCACAGCACACGGGCGCCTTGCTTTTCGCCTCCATCGAAAAGCGGCCGCCGCACCACCACGGCGGGCTAATCCTGAATTGTGTCCCTGTTATCTAACACATTCTCAAGCATACAGTCGTACACTACCAAATTATGTGAATGCGTACACCCGACAATATATACATGAGCCCCCTTTCAACCGAGCCGTATGAAAGTGCCTATAAGTCGCCTATAGCAGATGGGTTCGAATCCCATCCCTCGCCCTCCCACCTCGTAGGAGGAACCCTAGCTGGCAGAGCCTATCAAACTGGTCATGCCACGTGGTCTGGTGACGTCAGATAATCTGCCTACCAACCATTGTCCGGCCAAGTGATGTGCACACACGCAATTATCCGATGGCCGACGCCGCTAGCCCCCAGGCCTTTTTTTTTTTTTTTTTTTTTTTTTTCGGAACGGCGTACTAATGCTCACGCGTCAGAAGAAAATGAAAATTCTCTTAACGGAATATCGCTTATTCCTACTTCGCATAAACAAATGATTTATTTCGCTATGCCCGTCTTACGAGCTTGCCTTTTCTCGTTCAACATCTGCCGCTCTCAGAGCAGACAAATGGCGCACTAAGTGACAGTTGCGAAAGAAAATAAAAAGTTGCAGCGATGCGTAGGCGAAGCACAAGCAAGCGTTCTCGCTCCTAACCACTCGTTTACTACTTTACACACATATTTAAAGATATGAATTTGTTTGCCGCAGACTAACTAAAATGCCAATGACTTGCGAATCGCTACGCGGACGTTTTGATCGAGCGTCAAAACCTTCGATCGTCTGTTTATCTTAGTCTCACAACAACGGTTGCCTTCTTCGAAACAGGTGGTACGGATTACAAAGAATGCATGTTATTCACGACCATTAAAACAAAACTTTAACGATTTTTAAACGCCGCCAACTCGTCGATCACTCCCAAGAACAAAAAATCAACTGGCCTCACGCCTGTATTTCCACGCATGCCACTTTTTTTTTTTTTTTGGAAGGGGGGGGGGGGGATTATGTCTACTCGTTGACGCTAAACTAAAGGGGAAAAGCGTATAATGAATGATATTCCTTTCCATATCGATACAACTGCTGCTACTACATATTGTACCGCACAAGTAAACAAACGCGTTTAATAAAGTGAAGACTGCTACATATCGAGGCCACAATGCGAAGACGCAGAAGAATGAAAAGTTGCGTTCTACGCAGAATGACAATTTTCCAACCACCCTGCTTAGTTATCGTGGAGGTTGTAAACTCAAGAGATCGGCAGGCACCAGCAAGCAAGCAACTCTCTCCCAGGAAGACGAGTGATCGCCCTCTTTCTAATTCATTTTGAAACATACTCCTCGCACGGTCGCCGCGGACGGGGCACTATGACGCGCCCGTGGGCTCGACAGTGCGATAAGCCACTAAGATACCGTGGCGAGTGACAGTATAGTGTACGTTGCTCGGCTGCAATTCTCGAAAACTTGCTGCCTCACCCTTTTATCCACGAAACACACACACACACACACACACACACACACACACACACACACACACACACACACACACACACACACACACACACACACACACACACACACACACACACACACACACACACACACACACACACACACACACACACACACACACACACACACACACACACACACACACACACACACACACACACACACACACACACACACACACACACACACACACACACACACACACACACACACACACACACACACACACACACACACACACACACACACACACACACACACACACACACACACACACACACACACACACACACACACACACACACACACACACACACACACACACACACACACACACACACACACACACACACACACACACACACACACACACACACACACACACACACAAAGGATAACAGAAAACACGTTGCCTGCAACCCGCTTATACTGAACCTTCAGTTAAATCGAACTCGCGATTGGTCCCGCCCAAACCACGTGCATTATAAGCACTCAATTCCAATCCCCGTAAAACTCGAACAAGTTCCGACCCGCTATCGAGACAAGGTGGCATAAAGTGCGAATTCCGAAGAAACACGCCACGTTTCGCGAGTTGCTACTCTGAAGCAACATCCCCCCTCGGGAAGAGCGCGAAATCGGACATGCACGCAGAGTGCACGCACGCGTGTTTTCCGCGTGCTGGGAGAAGAAGCGGCAAGCGGCCGCCGTCTGAGAACCCTCTCAGCCGACCGCGGCTGCCTTTATTTTTATCTTTGTATTTTTTTTTCTGGGTCTTCCTATTTTCCACGTTACTGCCGCGACGGGGCATTGCATGCTTATCGTTTCATTGTCCGGACAAACATGCCGCTTGCACAACCCCCTTCCCATTCTTTCGTTTTTTCATTTCTTTTTTCTTTTTTTGGCGCGCGTGTATGCGTGTTGCTCGTTTCGCGGCCACTCTTTTGCCCAACAGTCGTGCCTATCGGCCTTGGAGCGCCGTCATCTCGCAAAGCCAGCACTATTCCGAGCCCGCGCTAACTGCGGGGCCAAGCCTGCTTGCGGTGTTGTAATTCGGCGTGGATATATCGTCGGCTGGACTACAGAGGCTTAAAAAAAAAAAAGAAAAAGAAAAAAAAGAAACTCGCCGGATTTGCGTAACGATCGCGCGCGACCCGACAGGGAGCATTGCAGCGCCGTCGCAGTGTCTTCCCCTGTGGTGCACATGTCGGCCAGGAAAACACATAACTCACTGGACCGCGCAATTACGAGACGGCGCGCCAAACAAAACGCGGACGATTCCGCGAGCTGAACAGGAAGAGAGGGGACGCGAGCCTGTATTCGGTAGATTACGTCCTTCATGCACGTGCATCGAGAGGCTAGGGTATCGAACCAGCCACCTTAGCGGCAGACGGTGATCGCCTCATCGCGAGACGTGATGGTGAACGCTTTTCCAGGGAACGGAAGCAGGGCTGCTAGCCATCAACCGCGATGTCCGAGTATGCTCTGCCGTACGTATCGCGAACGATACAGATAATTGGTATCGTCAATGGTATTGCGCCAAGGGATACGAAATCCGCGCATTACTACAATCGCAGATCCCACAATTGTACACCGTATACAATAAAAGCGCTATTATACACTTAGAACCGTGGATACCAACACATCTTTCAAAGCAAAGGCTAGATGTCAATTACCGGTGGTCGATAACACTAGTAGTAAGAGCGGGATTGCAGACAAATGCGCACAGCATTACAACCATTGCATCACAAAATATCCCTAAAGCAAAGTCAGCACGCGTCATCTCCTCGGGATCTAGAAGCCATGTTGCGAGTCCATTCAGTGAAAAAAGCAAAAATCCTCCCGAACGAAATAAACGTCAAATCTCAACGAGATGTTAAATTTAAGCGAGGGGCTCCGCTAGAGCATCAAGCGAGGAAATATTTTGTTTTCCAATTTTCCTGTTATCTGACGTATGTCTATACGAATCCCTATCATTTTTTCAGAACGCCCAGAACAGAAATAAGACCAATTCGGTCTTTTTAATCACTGAGAAACAGTATAAATGTAAGCTATTATTTAACACCCTTAGAAACATGCACGGGCCAGTTAACGACCAACCGCTTGAACTTCACTGCCCGGACATTCACGCCGCTCAACAAAGCTGCCACCTGCTCGCTTGTTTGTCGGCCCCCTGTGCATCCTATCCTACTGTCGTGCTCACACGCCACAATAACGCGATTACGAGGATCCTTACGCACTATACCAACGCAGGTAAAAAAAAAATTGTCTCCAATCCACCTGTCACCCATGTTCTCTAAACACGCGGTCGCGCCGCGGTTGTGGCTTATCGCGTCACGCACGGCGCGAACACGCGATAACACTTCTTATCTCGCCAGGCGCCCATATTTGCGTTTTCGCTCGCCGCAACACGCCTCACTCCCTTTGCTTCCAGTGGGTGCAAAACCGAGCAATACACCGGCCCGGGTGTAAGTGGCGGTGAAACTCGTGCTCACGCCATTCTATAGCAGTGTTTACATGAAGGCGACAGTAGCGCATCGTATCGGATCGAATTTAGTAGCGCCTCACGGTAATGCGATGCGACAGCGTTTACATGTAGCGCATCATCTCTAGCGAGGGGGGGGGGGGGGGGGGGGGTAGCAGCGAGCGGTGTCGTCTATTGAGATTGAGAGGGGTAAGTCTAAATCCAGCCGTGCTTGACGCATTAATGCGATGCGCTAGGAACCGGTTGCGATGCGATGCGCTATCTGTCGCATTCATGTAAACACGGTTTATCACCATCTCGCCCAACTACACGCTCACCCTCTCCCCTTTATCGGGCTGAGGACAATGTGAGGGAGGGGAAGGAAAAAAGGAAGCAGCCAGGCACGTGACCCCGGATATTGCGCAAGTCCGAACGTGCGTGCGCCACAATGCGACCGTTCAGACCGATGGCATCCGCTCGTAACGTGCAGCTGGCAAGTGCACGCACGCTAAAGTAACTGCCAAGCATTATGGTGTCGCAGCGCTGGCAGACAAGGTCAAAAGAACGAGGGACACACACAACTGCGCTGAACTTTCAACTTTATTTTGGACGCTTTTGATCCGCGCATTTAAAATTGACGGAAGGGACTGGACGCGCACTCATTAGGCAGATATCGTAATCACTCGCAATCTCAATAGCCGTATCGCAATCTCAGTGCGAGAAGGCCGCCCCACAAAAACGAACGCGGCGCAACAAGCACTGAACAGGCTATAAAAACTTCCTTGCTTGACAACCCCCACCAACTAGCCCAGCAGCATACCCTACAGACAGCCATTCATATATACACCACACGCGACGCGTTTTCAATCTGCTTTAGCGGATCCTGAAAGCACGCCTCTGCTGTTGCTTCACTGCGTAGTATGTGCTAAACAAGCGCGAGCAATCTTTCTCCTTTTGGTTATGAACATCGCGATAACCTCGTAACCATCTAACCTCACGCAAACAAAGTCGTCGTAACAGGCGCTCTTCCCGGTGTCGCTGATAGCCTGATAACTAAAGGGCAGAGTAAACCAGATAGCGCCCCAGTGGAATGCAGGCTCGCCGGGTTCACATTCCAGCAGATAAATGTATCCGCAGTTGTACATACAATCGCGTTCATAATTATCAGCAACGCAAAGTATTTGGATACGTTGCCAGGCGAGGAGTTTCTTTTTCTCACCCGCAAAAATGAAAAACAATTTCCCTTCGCTTTTGAAAAAGGACGGCAATTGCAATTATGTTTAGGCAATACGAACGTGGAATGAACATTTGTTCCAGAGCGGTACAAAAAATTCTGTCGACACCGCTGTTCCCTCCACAAGAGTTCGAAAGAATTCAAAGAGCAACCCCACGGCAAGCTTCTTAACGTTGGTCTGTGTAGCACGGCACTTCGTTTGTCTTTCAATAAAGTTCCCTCGTTTACTCAACTTCAACTCACTCACTCGCTCTCACTCAGACGCTCTCTCGTACTATTAGAAAGAGATTCAGAGACAAAAGCAATCTGCTTTAACTTTGGTCAAACAAGGAGAACACATAAATGAAGCAAAGACCCGTGCAAACCGCAATAGAAGTAAACAAACGTGAACACGTCAACATATTTTTCTCGAATACTGCTTCAGAAACTAATTTTTACATTGGCGCCATTCTGCTCAGGTTGAACACGCGCAATTCCAGGCACAGTGTTTCCACTTTGTCGAGTAGACTTAAACTAGCGATACCAACGGTCTAATCCGATCTCCTACCTCGGTTCTGGTTGAAATGCCTAAATGTACAAAAAGAATAAAGAATAAAACCCTGCATTTACACAACACATGGGTTCAGTGCTCATCCGTGCTTCAAACCTTAAGAACGTCTGTCCTGCTATAGCTGTGTAGCATGATCTACTTGACTAAGAGACTGCACAAAGAAAAGGATAGTCGACACTTTACGTTATGAAGTGTTCCGGAAAATCTCCCAGAGCGTTGCAGCTAACAGTGGCCGCGACTGTAAGCCCTAGTTCGAAAGCTCGCCTCGCTGTATCTTACATGAAGTACAGCAATAAGACCGTCAAACCCATCGGTGACCGAAGCCATGTCTATTTCTTCCTCTTGTGACGCGCGCTGTAGGCGGCTTCCGCTTTCTCGGGCACCTGCCACACAAATAGCGGTGTTTCCACCGGCACCCTTTCCTCTCTTCCCTTCCGCCTTTTAACTTTTGGAATGGAAACAACACAGCGGAGACCTTCAAAACAAACTCCCACCGAATAACATTCATCGTCCCCGCCTCCCGGTTTCCACAAGCGATCAAGCGCATCATCGAATTACCCCACTCGGACGCAAACCGATTTTCTTTTCCCCATTCAAGTTCATTTTGGCACGGGGTAGTCGAGTTCGGAAAACACAGAGCAGGGAGTACGTGTGTGCAGGCTTTTGATCCAAGCGTGGTGGTCCCAGAAACCGGCGGGTGCCAATGACATTTTATTATAGCTCCGGGCGCGTCATCCCACGCGTATACCCACACAAGCGCGCGTTCTTACACGCATCCTCCACAACTGGCGGCCACGTGCCACCAGCAGCGGGAAAATATGAAAGCGCCAAAAAGTAACACGCGCGGAGACCGAGAGTGAGACATTCGACGGTACACTCTCGCCGTCACGTCGACCTATAGCCGGCAACAGCCAGTGCCCGAGTTTCCGGCACGCTTCGAGGGAGGCGCACAGGAAGCCGATTACCCTGGCCCGATCCGTGCGCGTTCATGACCCGATTTTAGCAGGCGCGTAGGTTGCACGTTTATGTACAAGCTCGGTTTCCCTCAACACCGATTCGGGCGGGAATCAGCAGCTCGGGAGAGGTCGCTGCTTCGCCACTTTGCTGAATATACACGACTGCAGTTAGTGGTACGAAAGAAAAAAAAAATTTAAACGTCCAACTCCGCAACGCTAAGTTCAGCCTGGGAAACTACGTAGCGCAAAACGGTACACGCTTGCTCGGAACATGTTTAGGGCAAATACGAATGCCACTTTAAAATTTATTTTTAAAAAGAAATGTCCGAAGCGGAACGTGCGAGGTTCATGCAGGAAAATGAGTTGCTAATATCACGTCAAAATTTGAGCCACACAGCATTCCAGCGCTAATCGGGCGTTTCCTCTCCTGTACGCCTCAACGCACATGCACTGTCGAAATGAATGAATGCCGGTTTTCGAAACCGGATTGGACCGCACGCAGATTGCGCCCGTCTCTCTCCAAAACACATAACCTCGATTACATGCTCCCCGTGTAAAGCTAGCTTACGGCATATCTGTCGCCTGCCTTAGCGAGGGCAGTAAGCGACTGTTGTAACAGGCGCTACAGGTATAGACGCGAATCCCGTCGTCACCTGACGCACATGAATTACGAAACCCAACAATCGCAACGTGAACACAGCGCTGCTCATCACGTTTGCGCGGATATTACGCGGACATGTCTTTGCTTCCCGACACTCTTAATCTGGTTCCACATTTAGGTTCCGGTTATAAGTGGAACCACATTAAGAGTGTAATACGTATACATTGACCAATAGAGCATCGAGAATAGGTGTTCAGGGTCCTCGTTAACATCCGCAGAGCACTTAGGTTAACAATTGATATCCACTCAACACAAAACACAAAAGTGCGCTTAATGAATACGGTGCAAAATCCACACTTGGGAAATGTTCAGAAGCTTTTTGCTGCATGCAGGACACCGAAACGCATTTCACCAAAGTCGCGAAATACATGAGGCGTGATCGAAGCCGTCCCTTGCGAATTACCCCCATCGTAAGGATTCTTCGAATACGATCTATTTTGTGGTCGGGGATATCACATGGGCACAGAAAACAGCAACGCTTTCAAGGCGTTCCCCTTCAGATTGGAGTGATACATGCACCGTCAGTGACCATATGATTCATGCTCCTTTTCTAGGACATTCCGTGATTACGGCCAAATGTGCAATTTGGGAGCGCCAATGAAAAAGAAAACCTGCACCTAACCTGACGTTGTTGACACTGGGCGATAATAGGCTCGGCTACTTTGAAAGCCGCCGTATAGCCAGTGCGACATCAAAAACGTGAAATAATCGTAGAAGGAAAAGGAGCAATGCCACAGAATGTCCTAGCACACACACCCTCGATACTGGTGTTCTGATGCTAATTGCGAACGCATGCGCAGAAAGAGCCTCGGTAATTCGAACTTGCTTATTTAAAGGTTTTTATTGAGTATTAACAAGATGAATAAGATTGGGATGGAGCGCATTTGACAAGCACTCGCAGATTATGACTACCAGCTTACCGGTATCACTCAAGAGGAAATATACAACAGTTGCATCTTACCTGTGCTATACCTATGGGGCTGAAACGTGGAGGCTAACCAAGAGGGTTCTACTTAAGTTGAGGACAATGCAGAGGGCTATTGGAACGAAAAATGGTAGGGGTAACGTAAGGGAATAGGAAGCGCGCAGAGTGGGTCAGAGAAATAACTCAAGGCACTGACATTCTAGTGGAAATTAAGAAGAAATGGGCATGGGCAGGACATGTAGTGCGAAGAGAGGATAACCGATGGTCGCTTAGGGTAACAAACTGGATTCCAAGGGAAGGAAAGCGTAGCAGGGGGCGGCAGAAAGTTAGGTGGGCGGATGAGGTCAAGAAGTTCGCAGGGGTCAAGTGGATGCAGCAAGCACAGAACTGGGTTAATTGGAGAAACATGGGAGAGGCCTTCGCCCTGCAGTGGGTATAGTCAGGCTGATGATGGTGATGATGATGATTGGTAAGCAATACTACGCGAGGTTTCAGCCCGTCGCGTAAACCCGGCCGGTAACCACGTTTGACATTTAGAGCGACCGCAAGAAGAAGAGAAAGAGAAGCTACGTCGGCTTTGCTTATGCAACCTACCGGGTTGAACTAAAGCTGAACCTCAGCTATTTTTTTATTTATACGCGCCGCCCTTTTGGTAATAAAAAAAAAAACGCATTTCAAATAGCGTTTCAAAGGCATGCGTGTTAACGGAAATTCGACGGAGCATACCGTTATTTTGAACTTTGTATAACCCGAACAAAGCTTGAACCCAGTTCGAGTGCGAAACATCGACATTCGGCTGCAGAGCGTTTTATCTTAGCTCTGTCGAACCTGCGCGGAACTCCGCATTCGCGCGGTGCGTGCGCGGCCAGCGACCGACGGTGGAGGCAATTGTTGCTAAAACATTGCTGTACGCATATACAGCAGCTCTGCTTCGATCATATATTCAGCGGGAGATAGTTTATTAGAGATCGGGAACGTTGAATTGTAGCAGGCACAAAAAGCCGCCTAAGATTTTTAAATCAGGCGCGGATAATCTGCCCACAGAAAATCCTAAATTCCCCTGCGCTCTTATTCTAATAAAGGTAGCACGACATGTGTACGCTCCGAGCAATGCTAGCCTGAAAAAGCACGCGACGGTGAAAAGGACAGTGCCACTATACTTCGTCTTACAAGATGTTTGCAGCACTGCGGAAGGCAGGGGCACCCCGGTTCAATCAGAATCACGCGCACCACAATAGGCAATTTTGCTCCTAAGCACATTTCACCCCCCAATTGGCGGTGGTGCCAGTAGGAGCCCAATTCTCTATTATAGTGCGTAGGGGCGAGAGGCACTTAGGAGCACAATTGCAAGGACTCCTCTGCCTTTCGCAGTGCTGCAGATATCTTGTGAGACGAAGTATAGACCTGCCGCGTGCCTTGCTGTTACCGAATGCGATGAAGACTGGCGGCAACGCAGCGTCTTAGAAGGCCGTGCCCATGCATCGGAAGCGCTATGAAAATTTCTTTGCGAACAGTCACAACCTAGGCGGCGCCGGAAGGCATAAAACGGCCGCTACGATCTGGCCCAAACAAAAAGAGCCCACCGCAAAGTGAGGGGACAAAAAGGGTGGCAGCGCGGGACGTCCATTCTAACGTGGAACCTGTCACCTTCTTTCCGAGAACTGCTTCCGGCGTCGGGATATCTATAGCTCCCGCCGCGAGCCTCGCAAACAAATTCATTCGCCCACGTGTGCACCGCCGATGGTAGAGAGGCAAAACGCAACGCCCGACCGAAGGGATCTAACGAGTGACGAACGCTTGCAAGGCTTTGCATCCTCGCGGCAGTCATGGGGCTCCGCGCTCGTATCAGAATTAACGTTCTGCAACGATTTCGCGTTACGTTACGTTAAGTTCGTTACGTAACGTGCAGAAGCTCGTTAGGCTATTTATAGATCATATGGTTACGCGTTCTGATAGCCCTAAAGTGACGTATGCTTTGCGAAGAGGATGCGCACTGTCGGGCGGAGTGGAACATGTCTCACGCAATGCAACTGAACTAGAAATCATACCTCAAGCGGAGTGCGCACTGAAAAAAGCTTCATAAGTGACACCTTTAAGGGTTACAAGGGCGCTTTAGAATAGGGGGACCCTATCGGTTACGAGAATAAGGTAATAGCGGAGCGTGAGTAGACATGCTCAGAGAACTGCCGCACCCGACGCCCATTCACCGTATCATTCTTCGCTTGTGCACTGTCGCCCCTCAATTAAACTACTCCTCTAAGAGGTAGGATTTCCCTATTAACTCCCTAATAAGGGTGCACTTGTGACACCTTCAAGTATGAAAAAAAAAAAAAAAATGCGACGATTGCATCAGAGGTAAAGTGGCTGATGAGACCTATACCTGGTCGGCACTCGCGCCATAAACGGTGCGCACATTCAAGTGACATACTTATAAAGCGTTAACAAAGGTTACTTCACCGACCCTCTCCCCCCCCCCCCCCCCCCCCCCCCTCCCCCCTCGGAGGAGACAACAATGGGCTGCGTCCCTTCGAGAAGTGCCGTCTGTTAATGTTTAGGGAGAGGGAAACATCGAAGGTGGCATAGCATGTCATGAGTAATCACTCCACTTTACATATTCGACTCCCCTTTGCGGGTTTCCCTTAAACATTAATCAGCAACCTGTTCCCACAGTTGATCTGATGGCCGTTCTCTTTAGTTCAGTCGGTAGAGAGCCTTTTTTTGTGTGTGTGTGGTTTGGTTTGGTTTGTGGGGTTTAACGTCCCAAAGCAACTCAGGCCATGAGAGACGCCGTAGTGGAGGGCTCCGGAGTAATTTCGACCACCTGGGGTTCTTTAACGTGCAGTGACATCGCACAGCACACGGGCGCCTTTCAGCTGCAAGATATCTGAGAAAGCTGCGGCGCTTTTCTCTGCAGCCGCATGGCTGCGCTTAAGTGAATGCCAATGAGTAATGCCCCCTCACCTCTTTATAGTCAATTTTACTCCCTTTTTGTCAAGTGATATAGCAATAATTAACACAAAATGTATTCTTTTCTACACAAAAATAGACAATTTTCGGAGGAGCAACTGCATTGTCTGCGCTGTATAAATTCTTTCTGAAAAATCGTACAAATACTGTTCAGAGTGGGAAAAAAAAAAAAAAAACGAAGACGTATTTTCTTTTTTGGCTTGTCAGACGCTCATTCTCTTCAGTGGTGTCAACAAGAGCATGCAAAGCAGAACAGCTATCATAGAGGGGGAATAACGAAATACCTCGGTGACGTCCCTACTGACGCCACAGAATCCACCATCAGAACGAAGCATGAATCTGCTCATCCACTAAGGTTTTTTGGGGTTTTTTTTTTTTAAAAGTAAAGCAAGGAAAGATTCCTCGCAGGCCAAATAAAATCGTATAGGAATATGCGAACGTTCCACCTCTTCGCTAGCGCTCAAGAAATAAAACGCTCAGGAGTACAGGGTTCATAGTCCTGCTTAAATACGTCACACGCATGTCCACAACCGGCAAAGACTATAAGCTCAATAACCACGCTTCGAACTTAATATTCCGCCACGAGACAATGCAAAGGAAGTGAAAAAAAAAAAAAAAAAAAATGATGGAAAGGAAAAGGAAGCATTCTCACTCGAACTAACGTTCACCAGTACGTGTTGCAGAGAGGGAGAGGGGGAGGGGAGAACACGCGCGATGTTGGAAAATAAATGACGCGAAATAGAAGATTGTATTCACATTTCCGAGACCAAAAATAAAACTGCCGGAACATTGGCCTTTTGGGGGAAAAAGGTTCCCACCCCTCCAGGAACTCGTCATGCGAAAAAAGCACGCATTCTGAGGTTATGCCAGCCGCCCAGACGCGCATGCGCTAGAGCGCACTTGGCCGGGAAGAGCGAAACATGCAACGAGTGCGCTTGCGCCTATACTTCGCTTCTCAGCAGGAGAAAACTAAAGAAATTACAGTGTAGCATTTTCCTCTAACAGCGCCAGCAATATGACGACTGCAAATGCAACAACCACAGCAAGAAAAAAGCCTCAACTACGGCGGCCTTAAAAAAAAAAAAAGTCTCGCGATAGCTACGACGCGGGGCTTTCTGACTGAGGTCTGCAGTATTCGGATTCAACGTGGCGTGTCGTATTGATCTACAATTTCCGTTAAAGAATAAAAAAAAAAACGCTCGCATTGTAGTCGCGTAAGCACGGCGTGTGCGCGCACATTAGCCTCTGCCAAAAAAAGAGCACAACGTTGAGTCCGGCGCACGTGCCCGACTGTCGATGACGTCACCACAGAGACACAGACGCCTTTTCAGAGTTTCCTGTCTACGAATCACTCCTCCATACCTATCTGTCCTCTACCATGTACTGCATTTTTTGAAATAAATTCTAAATCGAACGTGTGCTGCGGGGTGACAGACGTGTGACCCTGGAAACCGTACGCACGCTCGCACACGCGTTCTTCCTAAGCAGCGAAAGCGCCAAGGTTAGGTTCGTGCGATATCGATCAATCCGCACAAACGCTTACACGACGTCGCTGTCCTTAACGTCGCTGGCTCCTTAACTGCGGAGTGAAGTAGCGAGCGGCTCTGGATTAATTTCGTCCCCTTGGCGTTCTTTGAGTGCGCTGACGTAACGACTGAGAGACAATGCCGGACAAGTGACACGAGAAGACCCGCGCGCTACGGGCTACGTATACATAACACATGGGAGCATCATTCACGGCGACCCAGAGCAACGGTAGGTCAGTCGAGGTTCAGCGACCGTATGAATGCGGCCCACAAACTGTACGCGGTTCACCAGCCGACCGAGTTCAGCGATCCCTTGGGCAAATACAATCAATTCAAATGCAGTCAATTGGCGAGCTTCTAGTGAAAGAACGGGCTCTCTCGCTGCCCTTATCCCCTCCTTCCCTCGCCGCTCCAAGACGAGGAGGTAATGCCCACCCCCCTAGGTGGCTTTTCCACTCGGTGAGCTCAATCCCAGGGTAATAACGTCTACGAGCGTCGGGCGGAGGTTGTTGGCAGGAGAGCAAATATCAACTCCTCCCTGTTCTTCCACCGGGTCGCCAGCCACGGCCGAATTCTCGACGTGTCAGTCGAATAACAGAGTCAACGTACTCTGAGGGAAAACGGTATTATGTTGTACACTCTTGACTATAATATAGCGTCGAACGCCAGGTGACAACACAGAAACCACTGCGCGCACAATGCACCACTCCGCGGAAATTCTTCGCGATCGCTGAACTCCGGCGCAGCTTTTGCCATATATCTTCTCTTCCTTATTTTATTTTCTTGGCACTACAGAACAGCTCCCGTCTCCAAAGAATGGGAACCATTCGAGAGAGAGAGAGAAAAAAAAAAGAATATAGAAGTGAAAAGTTCGATTGAATATGAAATAACGTAAAAATTGATCTGAACACCATGCTGTTCTTTGGAAAAATAAGAAAAGAACGGCGGAGGCCGCACACTATTCCACAGCATCCAAAATCAAGTCGGAGGCGCAAAACCACGTTAGTGGTGACCTCAAGCAACAAAGGAATTCAACTCCAAGGCACGAAGAAAGCCATCGAGCTGACTGCGTATATGAGGCCAGAATAAATGTCAGAAATCTTGTCTCTCGATGGCGCCGAAGAGGTAGGGCGGTGAGACGCGTGAGAACACACGCAGTATAGAAAAAGGTTGCTTCGACGCGACAGTGTAGTCCTGGTACTCCCCTGATGGAGCTGGGGCAGGTAGGTCACCGCCGCTCGCGGCGGTGACTAGCCTGTCACCAATTTTTTATCTGTTTTAGGCCGTCATTGCACCCGCCACCGCTTCGGTGGTGGACGACAGCTGTTGTTGCAGCGCGCGTCTTTATTTCCTCTTTCTTCTCTATTTTCTCTTCTGTCGGCACGAGGCAGCGGAGGTGGCTCAGCTACAGAGCCAGTAGCAGGCCCGTGCATTTTCTTTTCCTACTTCCTACCGCCACAACAACAACAACGCGATAGCGTTCAGGTTCCCGGTGTTGCGTCTCGTCGTTGCCGTCGGTATTGGTGGCTGTGAGCGAGAAATCCCGACAGAAGCAAAAAAAAATTATCAAAATTCATGGTTTGGTTTGTGGGGTTTAACGTCCCAAAGCAACTCAGGCTATGAGAGGCGCCGTAGTGGAGGACTCCGGAAATTTCGACCACCTGGGGTTCTTTAACGTGCGCTGACATCGCACAACACACGGACGCCTTGCTTTTCGCCTCCACCGAAAAGCTGCCGCCGAGGCCGGGATTCGATTACGTCGAGTACTGTTCTGAGTGGCGCCAAATCACTGGGAAACTTGTGTTATCGAAGTAAAGCAATTCAGCTTGAAAGAAAACAATTCAATTAAAGTGGGCAGGGCGCCGGGATTCGAACCGAGGACATCCGGTTTGCGAGAAAGGGCAGCACGCTGCGCACGGGCTCCGCGATCGCTCGTCAATTCGAGCAAACAAAGGTGGACATATAGCGAATACGGCGTGATCTTTTGACTTGGTGAACTGCATGTCTTGGCTCCTTATTACAATAAGTAATAATGAGTACGCAAGCAATGAATGACGTCACTGCGCGAAAAAGGCAAACGTTTTAAACAGCGCAGGGGACGGTATGAGCCGTTACGTCATCGCCTTCAGGGCCAGAAGAGCTCGCCGCGTGGCCATTCATAACGCTGAAAATTAGATGAAAGTTATATTTGACGGAATAAAGTACAGTAACAGTCTCACTATTCGGTGGACACCTCAAAAGCTGAGCGCCCGACATTGAGAGAGTAAAGTTTGCACTGCTTGTGGAGGCCGCTAGGGGGCAGAGTCGTTGTATGAGATGAATATGCGAACGAAACCGCGGTGATCGCTATCGCATTATACTCCAAAAGGCGTAGCTTAAGCTTCCCTAAAGCTCTTGCTTTCATGGCGTTTAACGTACGTCCCCGAGTGACTCCGGCTATGACGCACGCTGTACAGTGGAGGGCTCTGGATGGCTTCTATACACCACCTGCGTTTCTTTAACCTGTGCTGACATCGCACCCTGCCAGTAGGAAAGGGTGCTGACCTGTTCCCCCAGACGTGCCCTGACGCGTGTTTCTAATAGAAAGATTTCCCCATCCCAGTTGACGTGCAAGTAATAAACACCTGATTATAATGCTCCAGAATTTCTTAGTGAGAGAAGTTTTAGCAAAATGAAAGTTAAAAGTACGGCCTTTGTCAAAAGCTTAGAGCCCATAGGGTTTGCTCTTAAGCCGTATATTTAGTTCTTTAAAAATCGTGGAAGTCCTAGCCATTGGAGAGAGTAGGACGAAAAATCTTCTTGCCTTATGCAAGTTTGGAAACCTGGGAATACATTATGAGCCACATAGTATGGCTCAGAAGCAGAGCCCCTAGGCTCTAAACTTTTGACAAAGACTGCACAGTCTATTCAAAATTATTATGCTGGGAATATGCTGATAAAAAGTAAACCTAAACGACACATGAAGCCCACAATGCGAATACGGAATGCAATTTTGGCGATCATTACAATCACTTATTCGCATCCAGGAGGATTTGTTTATGCTTAATTGTGGCATTTGTAATTTGAAAATTCCGAGTGAGGCTGTGTACAACTTTCAATTTTGAAACTTTTCAACTACGAGTGTATATGTACGATAAACTAAAGGTCGATGGCGTTCTCTATTCGTAAAGCGAGGCCAAGAATCAGCGGCTTTTCTCTATTCGTAAAGCGAGGCCAAGAATCAGCGGCTTGATGTTGAAACGGACGATAGGTGCGAACATGCGATGGGGACTCGCAACTCATTAAAAATTAGACGCGCCAGCATAAGCAACAACAAAGCAACTGGAAGGCTTCTGCCTCTCAAAGCCGACCATCTCGCAGCAATTATTACGGAAAGGTGGCTATTTAAGGCTCGATGACGATATGTATTAGTATATAGGTATACACCAAATTTGATATTCTTTCGGATCCGAGTTACTGAGCACTATAGCGCTTGCAAAGCAGATAACTATTCTCCTCTACTGCTGGGCTGGGGTCATGAACTTGCCCCTCACACAGGTCGCACACAGATTTCTATTCCTGTTGTGTGATCATACATATATGCCGAATCGGAGTCTCCGTAAGATAAAATAGCAGGCGATTTCAACCTTCGATTGTAAGTATACCTTGCCTTTGAGATGTTTCCCTAACCGCTCAGTCAATTATAAAAACGGGCTTTCAACCTCCCACGGCCCGTACGTCATGGAGCCAAGCCTCGGTAATTCAGTCAAATATGCAGCTAACAAAGAACCAACCTACATGGGGACGCAGAGGGAGCTACATTTGCAAATGGTGAAAGACTCAAGAGCCTCTCCGAGTTAATCATCATCAGCTAATCTGGAAAGTTACGTCTGGATTACGCCATCATAATGGCAGACGTTTTATAAAAAGGTTTCGGATCGTCGTTCGAAATAATCTTGGAAATAACCTTGCTGCAGAAACAAGAAAGGGCTCACCTCCTACCAATTATTTTTCACTTCACAGCTGCACACTGAAAGCCCCATAAACACACCGCGTGGACAAAAAGAATACTCGGAGGTTCGCACGTTTTTGGCGAAATGGTTACTACGTCAAAAACGACGCATAAAGTTAAACTCCAAGAAACACAAAAAACCTTGACATCGTACAAGCGGCGCAGACTGATTTCAATCCTCCAATGACTTTGTCTTGAACACTGTGGCCGAGGTCTATTACAAATAAGTCACGATTATATAAATTGAGTTTGCTGCGAGGCAAGAAGGCGATCATCAACCCCACACGAGCACCCCACCTTCTGCCCTTTCCGGCACGTGCGTCTACCGGGTACCGTTTAAGTCGTATATCATATGAGCCTTTAAGAGCGCGCAAATTCGTTTCAAAAATAACTTATTTGCGATTTGATGGTGACTGGAAAAGCGCGTCACCCTCCTGCGCGTTTCCATGTACTTCACGCCTGCACCGCTTAGGTATTATGCGAGCGCGAAAAAAAAAAAAAAAAAACTGAAATTTTCTTTGTTATTTTTTTTTCTGTCAAACTCGACGCGTACTGTTGCAAGCACTTGTTTCAAACACAAAAGCACTTCCGGTACTTGTACGCGCTGCTGTCTTTCTGCGCTCTTCCTGCTTGCACGTGCCGACTTGTTAAGAACGCATAGTCGCAGTGTGAGCACTGATACAAATGTACACAACGTGATAGTATATCAAACGCATTCGGTTTCCGACGCATCTATTGTCTATCGACTTCTAAATATTCTTTCTTACAGCTTTGCTACGTGTTCCCACGGGGTCGCTGTTTCAGACTTAGCCCTATATCCACTATATACCACTGACACGCATCCGTTTGACCCTGTTTGACCTTTGGTTTCCTCGCTGTCTTGCCACCTATCCACAGGTCATTCTTTAGGGCTCTTACTATCAACTTCAAACTTTCGCGCCCTACATGGTAACGTTTGCTCGTTATTCTCCATTAGCTCGCCCGCGAACCTTCGTACCTAAACTCTCCTCTCAACATCTGTGACTTTGTGACAGTCCCTTGCATAATTATGTCAGTCCCCTCCGCGCGTCCATCTCCTGAGGACTTTCGGCCAACACTTTCTCGAAGGGCGACCACGACCACTCGAAGGACGACCCCGAGACATCTCGGGGACGTCGGGCTAAAAGAGGAGCGAACGTGAAACGATTCATGGCACTGCAATGTGTGCTAATGACAGTTCCTTACCCGCATCTGCTTAAGCTCGGACTCAAAATTAGGAGAATTTTTCTGAAATAAAATGAAAATGTAAATTTATGCTCGACTACTGTGCCGGAGTACTTGGGTTCGATCCGAGCCGTCGGCGGCTGCGTTTTGATGCAGGCGAAAGGAAGATACGTCCATATGCTTTGCGTTGTCAGTGCACGTTAAATATCCACAGGTGGTCAAAATTATTCCGCAGCTCTTCACAAGGCAGCTCTTCACAATGCTTTTACTCCCACCTCCCTCCTTTCCTTTATGGTGCGGTCCAGGTGTCCACAGAAATAAATGTGACAGATATTGCGTCTTTCGCTTCCCGTGAACCGATTATTATTATTATTATTATTATTATTATTATCATTATTATTATTATTATTATTATTATTATTATTATTACAGGACATGAAAGGTGAAGTACCTGTCACACTTGTTATGTGGACACCTAAACCGCTCCGTAAGAGAAAGGAGAAATGTTGGAGTAACGGCAGAGAGAGGTGCCGTAGTGGAGGGCTCCGGCGTTATTTCGGGGTGTTTAATATGCACTGACATTGCACAGAAACCTCCACACGGGAATGTCATCAGTGATGTTCTGCACCATCTTTCAGAGGGGCTTCACAACTATTTCGGTACCTGAATGCATCACGCGAGGCGTCAAATGTGTGCCACCAGGCATGCAAGATTTTAGAAACATGGCGGATATGGGGCGCTTGGCAACCGGCACAATGATTAGCGGGCCCTCGTAAAACCAGCTGTGCTGTCTGCACAGGCATCAAGCTTGTCATTACCCGCTATGTGTGGGCCAATCAATTAGCCTTTCAAAAATGCAAATGAAGCCTGAAGAGTAAAACAACAAGCAAAGAAAAAAATCACCGCAACCGGCAAGAGCTTCCTTCTTTGTGCGCAAGGGAAAGTCAAAATCAGATGCGCGCATATGAATTTTATATAATGAGTCGTCGCCTGAGGTGTCGTTGCACTGCTTATACGTGTGTACTTAAAACTGCCGCCGGTCTCTCCTTTGTAATGGCATCATAAATTAGAGCTCAGTGTTCATTACAAGCCACTAACGTCGAATTATTCTTCGATAGTAGCGGCGATTGCGCAAATTACGCGCCAAAGAATACTGATTGTGATGCCGGATAAGTTGCGTACAAAGAAATAGGCTTGTGAAGACGAAAAAAAAAAAAAGCAAAAGTACAGCACGACTGATCACCATACATGCACTTAATGTCAAATAGTGTTAGCGAGTCGCCGTTCCTCCATGAGCTCACAGACACGCCCCAAACCGTAACCGGGTAGGGAACAAAGCGTTGCAGCGTTCAATAGCATATCGCGTTACACGACTCTCCATCACTTAAATACTCCGATCGCTTCAGCATGGCGCAACCTCAACAAGGTTAACAATGGGTGTATTTCAAAGCTACAGATTTACAGGCATTTTATTAGCTTTATTTTTTGCCCAATGAGTTGCGCCTTGCGGTGTAATATATAAGTATGCAGGCAGGATCATACTGAAATTCCAACAGAAGATATATCTACCCCGACATTCCACTATATCACAGAAGCCGCATATGTACACCCTCTCGAATTCCGCGGCTCTCGACATTTGCGCGTATTAAGTTTGTTGGTAAGTTTGCTGGGTTTAACGTTCCAAAGCGACTCGGGTTATGAGAGACGCTGTAGTGGAGGGCTCCAGAAATTTGGACCACCTGGGGTTCTTTAACGTGCACTGACATCGCACAGTACACGGGCGCCTAACTTTTTCACCTCCATGAAAAAGCGGCCGCCGAGGCCGGCATTCGATCCCGCCGCATCGTTGGGCACAGTAGGCAAGCACCTACAGCTGCCCCACCCAGGCGAGTCGGTGCGTTTTAATTGAACCGCCAGATTGCCCAACCAATGTTTCCCCAAATCCAATTGCCCGCTACGGATGGGCTCATGCACAGTGGAGACTGCGGAAAATAAAGCTAGCACTGTCTGCTTCATGCTCCAGGCCTTGTTTACATTTTGAAAGGTTAATTTATTATCCCGCCAAAGCACTCGCTAACCAGTTTAATACTTATACACAGATCAGCCTTGAGCAGCAATCTTTACATTAGTTTTCAAGTGGGGCTGTATACATTTCGTGCGCCCGCCAGCTGCCGGGATGGGCGCTTGGGCGCGCAGTGATGGCCCCAAAACGGGAAAGCCAGCTATGTTTCCACCAGAGAGAGCTCTCCTCGTGAGCGATTGGTTCGACCGCGCAAAGCTATATGGGTCCAGCGCTACCGATTACGGAATACCAATCCATTTAATACACTGTAATGTCGTCAATCACAGCTTGCTTATTTCAAGCTGCAGCTCTGCCCAAACTGACGCTCCGGTCCCGTGAACATCGTGTACAAACAATGTTCAAAGTAATTCAAACTCTCTGCCATTAAAACAAACCATCCGTCTCCTAAATGGCTAGAAGAAATGAAACGCCTTCCACAGTAAATCTTCTTTGGCAGACACCCAAGTGTATTCAACTAAACTAAATAACAAGAATTCGTACCTGTAACGCAACTGAACTTCGTTTAACGACGTGATTAAAGTCACTCCACTTGTTTTCCTTGATCAATCCACGCGAGCTTAACTGACGAGAAAAATTTAAAAAAAAAATGGCGACGCCGGGCTGAGTTGCGAAACAAAAGAATCCGTCCCGAGGCGCGAGACGGACAGCTGCCCACGCGTGCAAGACTGTGCACGTAGCAGGAAGAAGTACGAAAACCCTAGCACGGTAAAAACAAAAGAACATATAGAATGAGATGTGACCAAGAACAGCGATCCACCGGGTATACGCGCTATATTTAGCTCGAATGTGTGCGTGTTTTCCCGACATACGACGTACAAGACGGGAGTTTCCCGAAAGGGTCCTTCATCCAAACTACTGCCCCTAGTTTCTTATTCCGCGCCGCGAAATATATTAAGGTGGTGAAAGTTATCGAGAAAGTGATTGGGAAAGGAGGACGTGAGAAAAGGTGACCAGCGCGGAACAATTGATCGCAACAGCGACGATGAGAAGACGTCCAAACAGCGAAAGTCCGACGCCCTTCCAAGAGCAGAAGGAGAGGGAGGGGTGAAGGGCGCGATGAGAGGGTAAGGGCCAATTAACCCCGAACGACCTCCTCGGGGCACGAGAGGTCTTGCGTCACCCCTTTGCAACGGGGGAAATAACCGCCGCCGCTGCTGCTACGGCGACGGGGAAGCTTATCGGGCCTTCCCACTATTTTTGCGCGTTTTCTTTCCTCCTCGCGTTATGCTCACGCACACAAAGAAAAAGAAGCGCCCAGCAAGACAAAGCAGCCACCGAAGCACAGAGAGAAAGGAGGCGAGATAAAAGAAGCAATGACAAAACGAGACAAAGAATAAAATGTTGCCGACATGCGCCGATTCTCTGTGGCGAAGATAACGACCGGGAAAAAAAATATTAAACGGGCCATGAGAGGCAGCGCACAAGTGCAAACAAGAGACTGAGTGCATTGCATGTATCATAGGTACACAAAAAGAGCCGCCGATCCGCCACCAAAAGCGTTCCAAATGATACTCTTCTGGAGCAGGCGCGCGCGCACTGCGAATCAAACCGACACCGCCAGAATCCGCCCGCCCGGGAACGACAGCCGCGCGGGGAAATAAATAATAAGAATAATAAAAAAAAAAACAGAGACGGGCGAGCGAGATGGCAAAAATAAAATAGAGAGCGAGAACAACCAAATAAAAACGGAGAGGGCACAGCGCACATAAACACGCCGCCCCGGCGGCACGTGCCGTCCAAGAGCGCCAGAACGGGGAATTCAACGGCCTTTACCCGCGAATTGCGTCACCACGACGCAATCCCCAGGAGCGGGGACGGGGTGTCCCTAGACCATGTCCCTAGGAGCCGCGCATCCTCCTTGCCCGCCCGCTCGCTGGCTCTTTTTTACGGAGCGCCGTTCCCTAGCCGGATATCCTCTTCAATGAAAATATGCCTTCCACGAACCACGCACCTCGCACACACGAACGGTTCCAGCACCCCCCCAACCGCCACTACTACTCATCCTTCCCCCTTCTCTCCGCTTTCGGCTCCTCTTCCGACCGGCCTGCTTTGGCTCGTGGCAAAGAGCTGGCATTCCCGTAGGAGCCGCACATAGCGGACGGCTTAACAGCGATTTTGTGCTGTGTGTGAAGGCTTACGGCGTAATTCGCAGCACATGTAACGAGCCTTGGTTCGGTCACCGAAGACGCACGAGCTGCGTAAGCTGCTGCGTTCCTTGTTAGCTGCCGAAGGTCAAGGAGACGCTGGGACAAAGACACAAGAAAAAGAGAGCCGCTATTCGGCTCTCAAACTACATCGGCGGTTATACTATAATAACTGCTCAGCAGATTATAATTTAAATTTAAAAATACAACTTGCTCGTGCAGCCAACGCGCACTGTTGAATACAAAAGTCGTCTGCAACGAAGACGGATTATTCATGCGGCGTGTCGGAAAAAGCCACGCGCATAAAGGTGACGCAAACTACTAACTGGGTTCCGCAAAAGAAATACGGCCTACACAAAGGCTGGTAAACGTTACGAGTTTATAACGCGCCCACCATCAATCAGGCCCTCGCGACGAGCTCGGAGAAAACAACCTCGACATTTTCGCCAACGTCTTTTAACCAACGCGTGCAGACGCAAACAAGCCCGCATAGACAATAACAATCTGTAAAGTGCGGTCTCAATCAATGTCACACGCCACGCCGGCGCAGATACGTTCCTCGGAATAACGCGACTACTGTTATAGATAGCGTAGAACGTTCTCGAAAGCAACGAATTGCTGGGTCACGGGCGCGGAGCGCCTTCAATTCCGGCCCATAGCTGGAAACGAAGCCTAAACGAATAGTTCACAGCAGCAAAACAGGCCGTTTAGGTAGGGGGGAGGCTGCTTTTGTTTCAAACGGCATCTACAGTAAGCCTAACGGAGACGATATCTCAGTAGCAGACGACGAGAGCAGACGGCGTCTGAGTAACTGTCGTCTGCTGCTGAGATATCGGCTAGTAAAGGGTGCTTCAGAGCAGACGGTATCTGAGCGGCATACGACTGAACCCTGGCGAAAACGTCATCTCATAGCGTACCACGGAAACCTAACGCATACGGCATCTCAATAGCAGCCGAGCTGAAGAAATTCGTAAAAGTAGACGAAAATGGTGCGAATATCGCGGCTTCCGGAAGACTGCGGAGCTGACAGCTACGGGGCGGCCGACGAAAAAAACATGGCGGCCGCCGCTTGCGGGGGTAGGGATGGCGAGAGGAAAAGAAAGAAGGCTGTCAGTGCAAGGCGACGACGACAATGACACGATGACCCAAACATTGGATGGGCGTTAAGATAGCAGGGCCCAAACAAGAAACGGCCGCTCCACGGTGCACGGGGCGCCGCGCCGCGGCAGTGATGACGGAGGAACGAAAAAAATCGGGCGGGCGCCCTTGACACGTGCCGGAATCGATTTTCAAGAGCAACACAGCCGCCGCCGGTCACAACAGCACACCGCCCACCCGCCGGAATAAGCTCGGCGCTTCCTCCCATAAAACCAACACGCAACTGAAAAATAACGATCTACGCGTAAAGTATTAAAAAAAAAAAAAAGCTGAAAACGAGAGCAGGGGAAGGAGAAGGGGGAGGCGCAGAGGATTCTGACTCGTTATTGCGACACACGCGCGCGCGCGCTCGGGTGGGAGTCTTGTTTTGCTCCAGCCAAGGAACGTGGCATTTTCGGAAACCTCTTCCGGCACGAGGTGGCTTTAAGGAAGACAAGGTACGGGGGCACGGTACGGTGTGGCTGGGTGTGCTGTAGGCTACGATAAGAAAGGTCTATCGTGCTCCAAACTTTTGAAAGACACTGTGCAAGAGTTCTCCGGATTAATTTCGTCCACCCGAGGGCATTTCTGCGTGTCCTGACATTGCACACCACACAGGAGATTTCGCCCTACACAGAGTAGGCTGGGTAGTTCCAGTGGAGGAACTACCCTGTAACTCAAGGGTATGACCATCCTTCGACGCAACCGTTCACGCACACACATCGGACGATATGCTATGAATGGTGTTCGAACGATGTTGCAAAGGATTATCGGTTGATGTTATGCATACCTGGTATTACACAATACACTTTACACAGCGCTCTCCTCTGCATAAAAACAAGGAGATGGGACACATTTCCGCCGTACGTGTCCTATTTGCGCACATTTTCCTCGTGCTTGTCATCGATAGGTGCTCTTACGCTTACCTACGCGTCTGGCAACACAACAGCGCGCTTTTTCCTCCGCACCACTGCCCCTTAGCCCCACGTAACGGGTTTCAGCACGCTATGGCAGACGCCAAGCTCCTCCTCCCCCTTTTCGCCGGACGACTGACGCACGTTTCGACACCTGTCTCCGCAAATAGGTCTCTTTCACGACGTACGACAATCCTCGCAACTCCCAAGGTACGCAGCTATAGGTTACCCACACAGCATCGTTCCGTAATGAGGCTGTGGACGCGTAATCTGGCTCAAGTTGTCATCGCACCGATGTAATGCGTATGCAACGCCGAACCATTTATTAGTCCCTCTTTCGCCATGAGAAAAAAAAAAAAAAAAATATATATATATATATATATATATATATATATATATATATATAAAGAGAAGGGAAGGGTGGCTTTCGCGGTAAACAAGCAGAGCTGGCGAAGCGTCGGTGGTGTATTGCGTCGAACGGCGGCGGCGGCGGCGGGCGGGGAGAGATGTTCGTTCCGGTCCGAAAGACTGTGTCCTTGACACGCACTGGGCGGGAATCGATTCGCCAAACAAACGCACTGCCGCCGCTCTCTGCACCGCTAGTGGGGAAAAAAAAAATAAAAAGATACTAAAACGGAGAGAGCGCACTGCTTCCGGGTCCGCGCGGGCTGTTCGCCAGCGAAAACGCTCGCTCGTAAAGAGAGATGATGAAAAAAAAAAAAAAAATAGAACAGCCGCGTGTCGCCATTTTTCTCTTCGATATCCTTTTCCCGTCGTTGTTGTTATACATCGTTGCTGCTGTCTGCGAAAGGCGGTCGTCACGGCGCACTGTGAGAGTTCGCAATGTGAAGGAAGCGAGGATAAAACGGCTCGGGGCTGTTTGTGTGTACTGCACAGTTACTATACACATACGTGACCGGGGCAACTCAGTAGCCTCTTCAAAGAACAAACATGCAATAAGCGGACTGCTACTGCACTGACTCGCAAGCGACTGAGCTGATACGGATGCGACTTGTATAAAAATGAGCGTGGTAGGGCCACCCACACATGCGCCACGGATGGCGAGAGCTCAACTATCTATCTGTGCCTCCTATAGAATCGCGACCATCACAAGCGACCGCCATTACGGAACGTTGGGCGTTTTAACGCGAAGCGCATAGAGATCGTTCGGTAGGAGAGACGTTGCTGCGACCCAAATTAAGAAAAACGCCGACAGAGAAAATATGCGCACGTGATTTCGCATCATAATTGTGTAACGCAGCCGCTTTTGTGTGTGTGTGTGTGTGTGTGTGTGTGTGTGTGTGTGTGTGTGTGTGTGTGTGTGTGTGTGTGTGTGTGTGTGTGTGTGTGTGTGTGTGTGTGTGTGTGTGTGTGTGTGTGTGTGTGTGTGTGTGTGTGTGTGTGTGTGTGTGTGTGTGTGTGTGTGTGTGTGTGTGTGTGTGTGTGTGTGTGTGTGTGTGTGTGTGTGTGTGTGTGTGTGTGTGTGTGTGTGTGTGTGTGTGTGTGTGTGTGTGTGTGTGTGTGTGTGTGTGTGTGTGTGTGTGTGTGTGTGTGTGTGTGTGTGTGTGTGTGTGTGTGTGTGTGTGTGTGTGTGTGTGTGTGTGTGTGTGTGTGTGTGTGTGTGTGTGTGTGTGTGTGTGTGTGTGTGTGTGTGTGTGTGTGTGTGTGTGTGTGTGTGTGTGTGTGTGTGTGTGTGTGTGTGTGTGTGTGTGTGTGTGTGTGTGTGTGTGTGTGTGTGTGTGTGTGTGTGTGTGTGTGTGTGTGTGTGTGTGTGTGTGTGTGTGTGTGTGTGTGTGTGTGTGAAACGTTTAGGATGACGTCACACCATTTCAAGTTGGAGGTTAGTTCGTGATAGGGACTCGAACCGGCGACATATGCACTTCAGTCAAGTGTATACGTGTACACTGAGGAGTGAGGCAGATACCGTGCCTTCCTTTGCCAAAAACAAATTTATGCAAACAAAAATATATATAAAATTATTCGCGGAATCAGAAGGCGGTGCTGAAGGCAATATCACGTCTACACCTGCGGTGAGGACTGAGCGTCCCCCAAATTTTGATTTCTTCGGCAACCACGTTTCTTTTCTTTCTTTTCTTCGCATTTTCGACGTTGTTTCGTAGCCCCCCCCCCCCCCCCTTTTTTTTTTTCTTCTATGGCGCTTCCGCACTCTGATCCTTTCTTCCTGTCGCTCACCTCTTTGATTGCCCCTCTTTCTTACTATTCTTTTACTTCCGCCGTCCCAGTTCAGGTGCTTCTGATGATTGGATAGCAGATACCGAGACTGGCTAACATCTTTTTACTTCCGTTTTTTTTTTTCTTGAATAAACCACTTACTAGTTACCGCTACTTCCAGACATGGAAAGTAAATAAATGGTCATGGAAGACAGTTGGGCTAGTTGGTGTGTCTTCGTTAATGAATGCTGTCCCGTCGGCACCTTTTGTCGCTGTTCTTTGTGTTTTTCCACGCTAGTTGCAATGTCGCAGTCATTAACGAGTAAATAAATGCAGTCGGCCTCCAACCTCCCCTTTCATTTCTCGTGGATTCCACACTGTTACCCTAAAAGACAGAAGAGATCTCGGTTTTACGCATAGCTTGCTTCGCTCAGGCATATTTCCCTTTTCTTGATTTCAGCTAAAATGACCGTTAATAGGGGCCATTTCTCATACAAGCTTTGCACCTCCTGTCTGTAAACGGTACACCTATAATTCTTATTTTCGTAGTCCGCCAACAGTTTTGTGTTGCCAAAAAGTACGGATAATTTGTGTGAATTTGCGACCTCTGTGTAGTATAGATTTGCCGAAAGTCTCGAGTCCATAAGGCTTGCTTCTGAACCTCACATTGCGACTCGTAATGCATCCGTGGTGTCCTAAATTACCTGAAGATACGAAGTCATTTTTTTTTTCGTCCTACCCTCTCCAAAGGAAACGACTTCCAGAATGTTATAGGAGCGCCACTACTCGACTTAGAGGCAGACCCCTGGGCTCTAAACTTTTTACAAAGACTGTATACGCCTCTCCGCCGCGGTATTTGGCGAGAGTATGGCGCCTTGTGTGTCAGCGTGCCCCACTGTCGTGCAGCTGAGAATTAAGGCATGCTGTTTTGTTGAGACAGTTGTTTCGCAACGTTAATTTCAGACGGTTTTTATTTTTATTTTTAACTGAAATGACGGAATTTAAGCAGCAAATAGTCTGCATCACAATTTTGTTTCAAACTTAACGAAACTGTGACAGAAACTCATCGTACGCTTAAGGAAGTTTTGGAAGCTAACGCTACGAGGTAAAGCAAGGAGTTTTTCAACTACGGCCCAACATGTGTCGACGACAACTCGCGTTCGTGACGACTGTCAACAAGCAGAGCACCGAACCCGATTGCGTAATTTTTGGAAATCTGTCATTGCAGATTACTGCGAGCTATATTGATGACTGCGATATCATAGACAAGATGCAGATAATTAGCGCACCTCGATACAAGTTTTCAACACGTGATTCATTTCTGCCAAAGTATAATCGCAAGACTCAGCGATTGACAATTTCTACTGTGGCTTGGTTTAGTTTGGTTTTTAGGGTTTAACCTCCCAAAGCGACTAAGCTATGAGACACGTCGGACAAATTTCGACCACCTGGTGTTCTTTAACGTGCACTGACATCGCACAGCACACGGATGCCACTGCGTTCCGCCTCCATCGAAACGCAGCCGCCGGCGGTCGGGATCAAACCCGGATACTCCGGTACAGCAGCTGGGCGTCGTAACCACTGGGCCACCACGGCGGGGTAATTATAATTGCGGCTTTGTCGGTATATGAAACTCAGACAAGTCATTGACTACCCCAGCTTCAAGTCCAATATCAAAAGAAGTGTATGCATCATATGGGTTTACGATTAAGATCCTGAAACGGAGCAGTAACCGTCGCTCCCAATACACCGCGGCCGCGAAAGAAGCGTCAGGTTCACAACCATGTCAAGACCCCATGAATGCTTTTAATGCGAAGGCATTACTTCGCTATGTTCACAGATTTCTGTCCGCAGACCGCGTCAGCAAAATCGTGTACGCAGCAGTTGTAATTGAAAAGTGGTAGAGGTTAATGAGTGGTGTCAATCGATAGAGGCTGACGTAATGTTGCGCCCGAGAAAAAGATAATTAGGTAATTAATTACATGCATAAATATAAAACTTGTCCGCAGCAGTTGTGAGTAATTGAGAAGCGGTAGAGGTTAATGAGTGCCAATCGATAGAGGGTGACTTAATGTTGTGTCCAGAAAAATAATTAGGCTGAAAACTTAATTAGGTAATTAATTAGAGGCAGAACACGCAAAATCGTGTCTGCAGCAGTTGTGAGAAACTGAGAAGTGGTAGAGGTCAATGAGTGGTGTCAATCGATAGAGGCGTGACGTAATGTTGCGTCAAAAAAAAAATAATTAGGCCGATAAGTTAGGCAATTAATTAGAGGCGCAAAATTAAATGCAAAGACGAAAATGGTCTCTTTACCCAAAGGCTTGGCGCAACATTTTAATGTATCAAATACTAAAATAGTTAATTAAATCAGTCAATTAAGGTGACGTCAAGGATGTGGCGTCAAGCAACCAAGTCGAGCCAAAAATAAGGGCATAGGAAGGGACTGCCGCGCAATTTGAAAGTACCAAATACTAAAGTAGTTAATTAAGGCAGTCAATTACGGTGACGTCCATGATGTGACGTCACGCAATCGGAAGTGGAGCCGAAAAAGGGCATAGGAAGGAGGAGGAGGAGGAGGAAACAACTTTATTTAACGCATTGCATTAAGTGTTAAGAATGTCCTGGGCCAGGGTCACAAAGGCCAACTGATCTTGCAGCTGGTCAGAGGCTAACCAAGCCCGCCACGTTGGGGGAGGAGGGTGTGGAAAGTGAGGAGATTGGAGGGCGACAGGGCATGAAAAGATGCAATGCTCCAAGTTTGCATAGTGTTCTGGGCAATTTGGGCATGCAGGGGAATGTATGATTCTGTATAGAAAAGATCGGGCAGGAGTAAGCAGTGTATTTAGTTGTATGCGTCTAAGAATGCGGATTTGTGTGGTAGTGAGAGATTTATCAGGAAGAGGAAGTGTACGGAGTGTTTCTCTAATGTTGTCGTAGTGAACGTTGATTTCTTTTTTGTAGTGAAGAGTAGTGTCCCACGTTGGTGGATAAGGCCAGGGAATCCCAGGCGCCCGGTGTTAAAGTTCGCGGGCGAGGCGATGCACTACCTCATTGCCTGGGATTCCAGCGTGACCAGGAATCCACCTCAGTGTTACAGTGTGGGGACGTAGTTTGGTAATAGCTCTGTGTAGATCATCGTGTAGTTCTTCAGGAATGCGACCCGTGTGAATGGCGCGTATAGCTTGTATTGAATCAGTGTATATGGTGTATCCTGAAGGGTTAGGGGGTGCTTGTGCGAGGTCTTGAATACTGATAACTATTGGTAGGGTCTCGAGAGTCGCTGTAAGAGGAGGATCTATGTAAGGACCGAGGGTATGCGTCACTACATCGCTACAGCTCTGAATTGAGTAAGCAGCCGCTCCAACGTTAGTTCGTGATGCATCTGTGTAGATGATCGTGGAATCTGTCGGGTGAACATGGTTGGAAACGCGAGCGGAACGTCTGCCTGTGTTAGTGTCGGGTGCAACGTTTTTTGGAATGGGGATTATTCTGAGGTTATCCGGGAGCGAAGAAGGAGGGGTAATTATAGGAAGGTCTATAGGTTTGAGTGCAACCTGCTGTAGTATCCAATGTCCTTGTTTGGTGCTAGAAAGACGTGCCATTTGCCGGTCGCGATGTTGTATGAGGTCTCCCAGGGGCAAGAACAGCCCCGTAGAGTATAGGCGATCCGTGGACGTATGCACAGGGACGTTAAGGGCGGCCTTGTACAATATGTGAAGCGCAACCTCAATCTGATGTCTTTGGCGACAAGTTAGTGTAAGGTAAGGAATCGTATATAAAATTTTGCTAAGTGCTAATGCGTGGACAAGCTGCCTGACTTGACCCTCGCGTAGCCCGGCGTGCTTATTGACTATGCGGCGAACTAGATGCGTAAGCTGATTGCAAACTTTAACGGTTGTAGATACATTGGCCTGATTGGTTGACTCATGGATATGAAGTCCGAGGATCCGGCAGGATGATACACGAGGGATGGGGTGACCTGCCATTGTGAGATTGATCAGCTGGTTATGTTGGCGTTGATAGCGAGTTTTTGCAATCAGCAGCAATTCGGATTTTTCAGGTGCGGGAGATAGCCCTACTTTATCAAGGTAACTAACGACTGCATCGATACCTTGCTGTAGGGTCTCCTCTACTGCTCCAGGAGACCCAGAAGTGCACCAAAGAGTAAGGTCGTCTGCATAGAATGTGTGTTTTAGGTTTGGGATAGACGCTAAAGTACGAGATAGGGGAGCCATTGCAAGGTTAAAAAGGGTGGGTGACAGAATAGCGCCCTGAGGAGTACCACGTGTGAGGGGGAAAGGATCAGATATCGAATCGGGGAGACGGAACTTGGCCGTACGGTCGCGGAGAAATGCTGTGAGGTAGTCATACATCTTTGGACCACAGCCAGTAGAGGCAAGGATGTTTAATAGAGGATCGTGGGCAAGGTTATCAAAAGCTTTTCGCACATCAAGGGCCACTATGGCTTGGATCTGGGAAGTGGGCGGAGGGTCAAATTCGTGCATGAGGAGAAAAATAGGTCCTGAGTAGACACACCTTTTCAGAAGCCAATTTCTTGAGGGGGAAAGAAATCTATGGATTCAAGATGAGTCTCGAGCCGATTGAGCACCATCCGCTCCATGGTTTTTCCCAGACCTGATGTTAAAGAAACTGGGCGGAGGTTTTGAAGCGCAGGTTTTTTGCCTGGCTTTGGAAGTAGGGTTATAAGTGATTGTTTCCAAGATGCTGGGAGTGTGCTGTCGTGACGCTGGGGCTATGGCGACCCGGCCTTCACTTGGTAGCGTGCAGAGACTCCGGGTTGAAGAAGGACTGAATCTTCGAAGTTGGTAAAATATGTACAAGCAGGTTTACTGGCACTTTGAGAAACGTATTTACAAGAATATTTACATCAAGAAGAAGGGTACATCAGCAAAATGACAAGCGTTAAGAGTTCATAGCGAGAAGCGACTGGATGAGCCGTTTACCCAGGGCCCAGAGCGACATTTCGTGCTCTGCAGCGTCCTTAAAACCCCCTATGTCCAGCCCCTCTCTGAAGATGCTGACCAACCAAATCCAGGGCACGCCCCTCAGGTATCGGCATCCAATCGAACACATCACTGCACTGATGGTCTGAAGCACTGACTGGTCCGGCATTCATTCGTTGGGCGTGATCACTTGTTGGCGGGAAAAGCTTGGGAACGGCGAGGAGAGGAGGTACATTTCTATTCTTTAGCAAAGAAACCACAGGCTGGTTCTGACAAGGGGTTTTACTTCTCAGAAACCCGAGTGCACGTGGCGCCGCATAGGGCTCCCAACATGGTCCCTTTTCGACAATTGCAAATCTTTCCTGCATTCCCGGGAAATCACTTAATGGCCGTATGAGTCATGCTCCTTTCTTGTCCTGCACGTCAGCGGACATGTCACTCTGTCGTCTCCTTTGAAAAGTAGACATTCCTCACTGGACGATAGCTCTTCTCGACTGGAAGGGAGAACAAAAGAAAGAAAGCACTTCCTGCTATTTCCCTCAGGGGGACGTTTCTTTGTGTTTTTCCAGACGTTCTCTTGACAAGGTCAATTTGGCATTTGCAGGTTGTCCACAAAGCAAAACATGCTTACAAAACAGGATTCCTGGAACCAGGCTCACTTAGAGCCATTGGACCATCACCACATATTCACAAAACTTATCCATGCCCACAGGCGAACAATAGAGCGCGCAATTGCGGATGCTTGGTCGTAACAGCCTCCTCCCCCGCCAGAAGAGACTCGGAGGGCAGCAGCCGCAGCTGCTGCATGAAGAGACGACTTAATGGCCTGCACGTGAACGCTTGAAGCTCGCTGTTGCTTGTCGCGTTGTCTTGATTGTTGTAGGCCAAATTGCTCGAGCTGTCTGAAACTCAACCACATGTCTAAACAAGCACTCGGCTCCCGTCTGAAGAGACCAGGTCAAAAGAAAACTGCCATTGTTGTTCGAGAAAAGCCCACACTCAAGACGTTCAGGACCCACGTATTCCTAGAAAACCAAACGTGCTGCTTTACATAGTCACACATATACAAGCGCACGAAAAAAAAAAACCTGATTATCAATTTGGATACATGGTGAGGAACATCTCGGACCGCTTAGAAAGAGCGGCTAAGCGCGTCCGCATTCCCATTTAACTTCCCCTTTTTGTATCTTATTTCAAAATTGTACTGCTGTAAAATCAAGCTCCACCTAAGAAGGCGACTGATCTTCGATGTCGCAGTTTGCAGCCAAGCCAGGGGACAATGGTCCGTCTCTACGGTGAATTTGGCCCCTCCAAGATAACACTGCAATTTTTGAATGGCCCATACAATGCAAGCGCATTCTTTCTCTGACGCGCAATAAGCCCTCTCTCTAGAACTCAGTTTTCTGCTCAAGTAGAGCACGGGGTGCTCATTACCGTCGTCATCTCTCTGGCAGAGAACAGCACCTAACCCTCGATCACTGGCATCACACTGGACCGTGAATTCTCGGTCATAGTCTGGAGCTCGCAATACCGGACGGCTAATCAGCACAGCCTTCAGGTTTACGAAGGAGGCTTCCTTTTGTTCGTCCCAGACTACATTTGTCGGTTCTGTCTTGCGGAGAGCGTCGGTCAGAGGGCTAGCCAAAGCTGAATAGTTAGGGATGTAGTGATTGTAATATCCCGTCAGACCTAGGAATGCTCGAATTTCCGTCTTCGTGCTCGGCCGCGGGTAGTCTGCTACCGCAGAAATCTTAATCTCGCTGGGTTTCCTGAAACCTTGACCTACATTGTGACCCAAGTAGTCCACGGTCGCCCTTGCCAGGCAACATTTCTCGGCCGTTACGGTTAGTCCAGCTTGACGCAAAAGGCTCAGTACAGCTCTTAGATGTACCATATGGTCCGCCCATGAGTCGGAAAAAACCGCAATGTCATCTAAATAAGGCACCGCGAATGTTTCACACCCATTTAAAACCCTATCCATGAGTCGGGAAAAACAAAATGGAGCATTTTTGAGCCCGAAACTCATCATTGTTGGCTGGTAGCTGCCCGTCGGAGTGACGAAAGCCGCGTATCTGCTGGCGCGTTCAGTGAGCGGTACTTGCCAGTATCCTCGAGTAAGGTCCAGCGTAGTCACATATGCCGCTCTACTGACCTGTTCTACTCTCTCCTCAATATTCGGAATAGGATACACTTGATCCCTGGTGAGAGAATTTAGCTTTCGGTAGTCTACCACAGGCCTAGGGTCTTTACCTGGAGCTTCTACTAAGATCATAGGCGAAGCATAATCGCTTTCCGAGGGTTTTATTACTCCCAATTCCAGCATGCGAGTTACTTCCCTATCCAGAATTTCTCTTTGCCTTGGAGAGAATCGGTAGCACCTTGATCGCACTGGCACGTCTGAAGTCAGCTCAATATCGTGCTCAGTCAAATCAGTCCTGCCTGGCCTGTCCACGAAGCAGGCCTCAAACTCTGTTATTATTTCGCCCAGATCGGACAGCTGGGATTTCTTTAGTTCTCCTCTCTGCTCCGTCTTTTTGTGAAGCTCCTGAGCGTTGCTTCCTTTTCCGCTGAGGCAAATCAAGTTATCCCCCATCTCCTCGGGAAGGTTTAACGTTAGATTTACCACGGCTTCCTTCTGCACATAGGGCTTCATAAGATTGCAATGATAAATGCGCACTGCTTTACGCCTATCGGGGATTTTCACTGCGTAGTTAGTGTCAGAAAGCTTTGCAACGACTTCAGCAGGTCCTTCCCACTGTACTTCGAGCTTATTCTTGGGATCATTGGCTTGCTCCATAGCTAAGTCCTCTCGGGTTCCACTTAAAAGTCTCGTGAGATTACTAGACACTGGCGGCAAGAGGTTACTTTCAAGAACGTCCTCATTCCGTGTCTTATCAAGCTCACTTTCATGTTGACTTATCTGAGATGCCTCGCTCTCAAAGTTTTCTGGCCCGCTATTTTCCGCATTTACCACTGTTTTAACTGCCGTTTCCTCCGCTGTTGATTTTTCTGAAATGAGCAGTGTAGCTAGTTCTCGCGCCTTTGAACGTGTTAAGGCCTGCACATCTCTGTCTCCGAAAATCAGAAGGCAAGCTTTGACCTTCTCGTAGTTGTCCGCGTCCTCCTTGTTTAGCCGCGCGACAACCTCCGCTGCCTCGCAGGGCAGAACCGTCAATAATCTCTGAGACCACGTGTCTCGCTGGAAGGACAGTTCTTCGCAAGTTCGCTCAAAGTTACCCAGATACAGACCGATATCCCCTGATATCACATATGGCTGCATGTACTTTGACATCTTGAAATCTGCCTCCTTGTTGAGAAGAGGTACCGCTAGCTGGGGACAATTGCCCGACCTCTTGCTCAACTCTACTTCTAATTTCCGGAGCTCAATTTCTAGCTCCCGCTTTTTTGCTTCTCTCTCAAGTTCACGCTCCCTTTCCTCTTTTTCCCTCTGACGTTCGCGCTCTCTTTCCTCTTTTTCCCTCTGACGTTCGCGCTCCCTTTCCTCTTTTTCCCTCTTTTCCTCTTTTTCCCGCTCTTTCTGCTGTCTGAGCTGTTCCTCCTTTTTTTGGGCGATGAGGTTCCATGCTTCACTGAGCTCCTCATCATCGGCTCCCAAATCTGTGATTGCCTTTATAATCAAAGGTTTTCGTGCCAAACCACTTGTATCAATTCCCAATTCCTCACACAATAGCAACAGGTCCGGTTTCTGCAGCTTTTGTAGGTCCATGATCGCTCCGAGTGTCGGCTACTTCCAAAACAACTGTGCAAACTACCAACCTAAAGGCGTTTCCACACTCTCTTTACCAGTTCTAAAATCTAACCCTGTTCTAGAACCTGGTCCACATCAGAAGAAAAGCCAAGCACTCACCCACACATGCGATCGATGTTCCGAGCTGCTCTCTTGTTGGCCGATTGTTGTTCCTGCTTGTTGCTTGAGATGCCACCTCCGATCACAAGGTGTTGTGGCTTGTAGCTTCAGATCCACCTCCAATCACCAGATGTTGTGGCTTGTAGATTCAGATCCCAACGCTGGGCACCAGTCGTTGTGCTTGTAGATTCAGATCCCACCGCTGATCACCAGTTGTCGTGACGCTGGGGCTATGGCGACCCGGCCTTCACTTGGTAGCGTGCAGAGACTCCGGGTTGAAGAAGGACTGAATCTTCGAAGTTGGTAAAATATGTACAAGCAGGTTTACTGGCACTTTGAGAAACGTATTTACAAGAATATTTACATCAAGAAGAAGGGTACATCAGCAAAATGACAAGCGTTAAGAGTTCATAGCGAGAAGCGACTGGATGAGCCGTTTACCCAGGGCCCAGAGCGACATTTCGTGCTCTGCAGCGTCCTTAAAACCCCCTATGTCCAGCCCCTCTCTGAAGATGCTGACCAACCAAATCCAGGGCACGCCCCTCAGGTATCGGCATCCAATCGAACACATCACTGCACTGATGGTCTGAAGCACTGACTGGTCCGGCATTCATTCGTTGGGCGTGATCACTTGTTGGCGGGAAAAGCTTGGGAACGGCGAGGAGAGGAGGTACATTTCTATTCTTTAGCAAAGAAACCACAGGCTGGTTCTGACAAGGGGTTTTACTTCTCAGAAACCCGAGTGCACGTGGCGCCGCATAGGGCTCCCAACATGGTCCCTTTTCGACAATTGCAAATCTTTCCTGCATTCCCGGGAAATCACTTAATGGCCGTATGAGTCATGCTCCTTTCTTGTCCTGCACGTCAGCGGACATGTCACTCTGTCGTCTCCTTTGAAAAGTAGACATTCCTCACTGGACGATAGCTCTTCTCGACTGGAAGGGAGAACAAAAGAAAGAAAGCACTTCCTGCTATTTCCCTCAGGGGGACGTTTCTTTGTGTTTTTCCAGACGTTCTCTTGACAAGGTCAATTTGGCATTTGCAGGTTGTCCACAAAGCAAAACATGCTTACAAAACAGGATTCCTGGAACCAGGCTCACTTAGAGCCATTGGACCATCACCACATATTCACAAAACTTATCCATGCCCACAGGCGAACAATAGAGCGCGCAATTGCGGATGCTTGGTCGTAACAGTGCTTTCTTCCCAATGTAAGTTTATAATGCTGAGAAAATGTTCTTTGTCCTTGTCAGAGAGATTTCGAATGAGTGATTGGCGCGCAATTTGAGAGTACCAAGGACTAAAATAGGTAAGCAAGTGAATTAATGTGACGTGCAGGATGCGACGTAACGCAAGCGGAAGTAGTACTTTCTAACTGCGCGCCAATTTCTTTCTGTGCCCTTTTTCGGCTATACTTAATAATATATTATTATTATTATTATTATTATTATTATTATTATTATTATTATTATTATTATTATTATTATTATTATTATTATTATTAAGTAGAGCCGAAAAAGAGCATAGGAAGAAATTGGCGCGCAATTTGAAAGTACTAAATACTAAAATGGGTAAACAAGAGGTGAATTAAGCAGCTAGAAGCAACCAGCAGCATCCGTGCTTTCGCATTACTCCAATGCAGATTCTGCAGTGCTCTTTAATTTCTTCAACGCCTGTACGATTGTCCGCAGGGAATTCGCTTCTCCTGGACAAACAGTTCAAATCAAATGACACCGTGTGGTTTTGGAGTGCCTGAGAAGGAAGCCTTTAACGCAAGCGTGCTTACATCACTAATTTTTCCACAGTTTCTGAGGTCTGCGACGCACATAGCACTCGCACACTTTAATGGATACGGAATCGTGGAAGGCACAACACCGATACAAATATACGCAAGATGGGTACTTAGAAGAAGACAGTGAAAAATACAGGGTTATAGTAAGCGTAGCTTTTCTTCTTCTTTTCTTTTTTTTTTTTTACACTCGTATATTCCAACTTTTGCGTAGCCCCTCGTGTGTTAGGCCGGATGCCCACCTTTGCTTTGTCCGGAGTCAGAGTTTCGGTGCTTTGCGTAGCGCCCCGTCTCCCCACTGGCAAGGACCCCCCGTAGGAAGGTATGGACAATTTTGATTTATTCTAACTCTTAATTCGCAGGGATTGCTGCATCCCAACGGCGCAGTTGATGCCGTGCACGAGGTAACGTACATATAGCTAGCAAAGCAAGCGCGTAACAACTGTTATCTAACCTATATGTACGCCAATACGGGCAGGTTAGAGAGCACGGAAACGTGTCAAAATGGCAACCGGGCTCCATCTTCACCAGTTCCGAAAAGAGCGTGGTAGATATCTGTATGTAGCTTCACAACACGATTGTACAGCTTCGGCCGACACCACAGTGAACGAATCGCGAGCCAAAGAATGGCGGTGGCGGTAACCGCGCTTACTAGAGAGATTTAGCTTACCGTGATCCGCGATCCGCCACCGTGACTCTCTACTGCGTGTGGGCGGGGCGCTCAAGCTGATTGGTCCCGACGTGGCAGGTCTGTGTGCAGGTCTGTATGCATGTGGCGTCATCTATCGGCGTCAAGGGGGGTCTGGGCATGCGCAATGGAACGCGCGGTGGCGGATCACGGTAGCGGATCGCGGATCACGGTGTGCTAAAACTCTCTACTACCGCGACAGCCACGGTGTTTTGAGGGAACCCACCGGCTCTGTCAGCAGCGTGTTTTCTTTTCCCCGAGACTAGACATGAAATGCACACATTTCATAACCTGGTTTGGCTTTTGGGGAGAAGAATGCGCAGCATGTGTCTCAATTAGTCACTGTGAACGCTATATTTAAAATGAACGGCATACAATTAAAGATACGCATGCCATCGGTTCGAATCCCTATCGGAAACTAACATCCGCTTGCTAAATGGTAAGCGAAATGGTATGACGTCACCCTAAACGGCGCATAACGAACGGTTGGGTCGCAACTTTGAGACGAAATCACGCGCGTATTATTTTTTTTTTCTTTTTTCGACGAGCGGCGACGCCTTTTCGATCGAACGAGCTCCATACGGTGCGTGTAATAATCCGTCTACCCTCTCTTAAAACGAAGACACGCCTGATGAAAGTGTTTTTCTGCGAGCGTACACGTCTCTGTAATCCGTAGTTCACCACACGCCTCCTCTTCTCGAGAAACGCGCCTCGCAACCATTCGGAAAGCGGGGGATACAGGGTGGCGGCGCTGGGCATCGAACCCCCGCACTCCCGAATACGAGGAACAGCTAGAAGAAGTATGAAAGGGAACATGAGCGCGCGTGGCCTCCGGGCTTTACAAAGCGCTGCCACCAACACAAGACGAGAGTAGGTGGCACCAAGGGTATGCTCCGAAAAAGCAGCCGACCAAGCTTACTTTAGACGCCTTTACCATTGATTGTTATCACCTGCCGGTGACAGCGCATTTGAAAACGTGGAGGCCACGCGCTCCCGCGTTCCCTTTCATATTTCTTTATTTATGGTGTACATGCTCCAGGAGGTGCCGCCCGCAATCGCCCATCTTACAAGGCTCGCCACGTGGACGAAGTATATAACGCCACGTCACGCAGCTGACGCCACAGGCTCCCTCTACTTACTGCTAGGGTGGAGAACAAAGTAGACGCGAACGGCGGCAGTGTTCTATTCTAGTTAAATAAAGTATACTTCGAAGATAGCGTCAAAACAGGCACAGTCTTGTTTTCTCCTTGTTCACCTATTGTTACCGAAACATGCGGGAAGAGACTTTTTTTTTTTTTTTTTTTTTTTAAGCGTGTCTGCGAATGTCTCGGCGGCCCCCCTGCCAAGGGAAAACACAATGCACATCTCTCTCCATAGCGCCCCTCCGAAGCGAAAAAAACGAAGGAAAAACAAACAAAAAAAAAAGCGCATCCCGAGATATACCACGCAAGTCGCCGTCTACACAACGACCGATATTGGACCGTGTGCGCGCGCGAAATGTGCGCGAAGCCGCCGTCAGAAGAGGAGGAGGAGGAGGTTAAAAAAAAAAAAATCTCCACAAGCTGCACCGCGACGCGCCGGACAGATTAGTACTCAAATAAGAAAGAAGGAGAAAAGCAGGGCAAAAAACGAAATAGCTAACACATGTTGTTCTCTGCATGCAACAGCGCACGCAAGGGTGGCGCGCGACGAAAGGAGGAAACTCTCACTCCCGCGCGCGTTGAAGAGGAGGAAGAAGAGGGGGCAATGGAGGGAGCGATACAGAGGGCTATACATTGTATACCCGCAAGCACAGAGCATAACGTTTGCGCACGACATCATGCATTCATCACTGCCGTGTCAATGTCAGACAAGGCCCGGACGACTACGGACGCTTAGGCCAGCGCGATCTCGAGTAGATCGCGGAAACGTAAACAACAAAAGGAGGAAGAAAAAAAAAAATGGAAACCGAACATAAAAAGGCAGAGTGACGGGGACTGGGTCTGTTTTTTCTTTCTCTTTACTTTAGGTGATGCGAAATAAACGAATAAGAAATGAGAGGTGGCGATTAAAACGAGGATTAAACAAAACAAGAAGAATCGCGTGCCCTTTGGAGGCTGCTTGCTCAGCAATGCAGACGACAACGACGGTGGGGGTCCAGAAATGCCGGACGCCACCACGCGTATTTATCTGAAGCGCGAGGCGGCGCGGATATCTTTCCCCCTCGATGCATTGCTCTTTCGAGTTGTTTGCGCGTGTGTGGCGAGCACTGGACAGCTGGGCTAACTAAAGAAGAGCCCCCTCGCCACTTCGGTTCTTCACACGGCCACCGGGGTTCTCGAGAAATGTACTACATGCCGGCGCAAACATTTTCGCGCGCGCTTATCGGGGAGGAAACCACAACGAACGAAACACTTCGGAATTCGAAGCGGCGCAAAACAACGTACGCTGTATCGAAAGAACAATGCCAGGCAGTCTATACGCGCCGACATTCATTTTTCAGGTCGTAATCAACACGTGCATGGTTGGCGAGAACAGCAGCCTAAGCTATGATACAAAGTAAGGGGGTAAAAAAAAATGCATTAAGGGTGCGGCAGATTAGCAGGGAAGATTTCTGACAGTGTAGTGGAATCCATGGATCGATCAATTACGCTTGTTTCATGAGCAGAAGTATTGGCGAAGTAAAGATGTGTTATTCTTTTCTGTTGTCTTCTCTACTTCGGACTTTAGAAATTCACGGAAACTCGACAGAGACAAGGCCAATTATTTTTAAACAGGAAATGTATACATTAACAGACTTGCAATGAACAACAAACTTTCTGGACGCACCGCGGACCCTGTCCCCGGCTACTAGGGCGTAGGATCTCTGCACACCTTGTTCCAGAAAAGTCGACAAATGAAATACAGATGCGGTGGCAACTAAACGGGAAAATACCCCCCATCATCTGCGCACATGAATTTGAAGATTTGCAATTCGTCAAAAGCAATGTTAGGGTTTTTTTTTTCTTTTTTTTTAAGATTACTCCCGCATTGCACAGCATCGCGTATCACACGCGCAACCGTCCCCAAAGGCTGACGGGACGAACACGAGCCTCTCGAACAGACCTGATCGATGCCAGCAGCCAACACTAGAACATCTGACACATGAGTTCTTCGAGAACACTGTACCTATGCCATAGTCTACGCCATAGAATTGTTTCGGTGAGAATTGGCTTACTTCATATATAATGCAGGTAACCTGAAATCCATACCTCCAGCCCAGGATTCAATGTACAAAAATGGCAGAGCGCTCGCCCCATCAAGCCATGAGCCAAGGCAATAAGTGTTTTTTTTTTTTCTTTTTTTTTTTTTTTTGGGGGGGGGGGGGGGGGACTCGCGTGCCCCATAAACTGCTGAAGCCAGGTGTAAACACGCAGCTACGCGCCCGATTCGCTTTTATGCGCGCTTACTAAATATGCCAAGTATATGACAGCACTCCCAACCTCGTACAGAACACTGCGCCGTCATATTATTCGCCGCACTGGTCGCATTCGAAAACGACCTCCCTGTCCCCGCGCTTTCGCCGAACAATATACGAACGCCAATAAGCGGACAAGACGGAACGCTTCAAAGCTCTTCATTGCGTACATATCTGCCCTCTTCTCTTCGATAGCGGGTTACAGGCTAAACTGAGTATAGTTTTCGGCTCGAGTGCTTCCCGCATCTGCAGACTTTGAACTGAGGCGAGATCTTGTGGCAAGTTATAGTTAACGGCTATGCATACGTGCTGCAATTAATTAAAGCCGCAAGTCGCGAGGCTCCGTCCTGTCATGCGCGCACGTTACCATTCTGTCTTCCTAAGTATATATAAGCAACTAAGCGCGCGCACACATACACCGTATTTCAACCACTATACCTAAGCGAAAAAACCGTATGAGTCATAATAACCTCATACAGATTTCTCATACTAACTCATGCAAATCTCATACAATCTCATATATTTCTCATACGTTGAATGATACTTGTATTAGATGATATGAGATTTATATGAGTTTAGTATAAAACATGCATGCACTGTGCTGCCCAATTAATTTGCCTTCGGAAAAGAAATGTAAACTGAATGCGCCACGTTACGAAAGCTCGCGCCGCATGATATGTAGCTAATGGGCCCACGTACGATCGGCGGCCCATCCCACGCATTTATGAATCTTCAGTGAAAAAAAGAAACAAAAAAGACGAAACCATTTAACAGCGTTGCACAGTGCATCTTGACGTAACGCTCGACTGTGTGCAAGATCGAAGACGTGTGCGAATATCTCTGTCGTTAAAAACCTGCTCGGTAACAGCCAGTATGCAAATAAATGAGCGAGATAGGAAGCAGATTTTTTTTTCCGACCTTTTTCGGCTCGGATTCAATTCTTTTCTGGCCCACTCATTTTTTGAAGAACCCCTCGAGGGCAGACAGAAGCTGACCGTTCACCGCAAATTAAAAAAGAAAAAAGGGAGACGTTCATTGAAAGCGGAGTTTCCGTATAAGGCGCCATAAATAAGGTGACTGCATCTGAGGTGCAAGTTAGCAAGGAAATGACTAAATAGCTGACCGATTTATAACAACATTGGAGATATACAAGAATAAATAAAAGCCGAAAATGATGGCAATTTCAGAGAGGCGCTCTTTTTATACCCTATCCGTCCATGCAGGTCCACATGTCTCGCGATATGTCTGAGGTCGAGAAATGTCTCTGTGTAACCAACTCGGCCAAACGGCTACGCTTGACGTATTAATGCATTACGTTCCTCAGCGTGATGAAGTCGTCATGAAACGAATCCCCGGTCAAAGGGACGCCTAATGCTCTGGCCACAGACATAAATACACCCCCTTCATATTCCGCTCCGGCGCCCAGAGATATACAGCGGAAAACCTGAGTAACGAACTAAATGAACTGTGAAATACCGAGGCCACGTGACAATGTCAGACTTAAGCTCTAAATGCAGATCAGCTCCAGGTGTTGCGAGGTGGTGCTAGTAGTAGTAGTAGTAGTAGTAGTAGTAGTAGTAGTAGTAGTAGTAGTAGTAGTAGTAGTAGTAGTAGTAGTAGTAGTAGTAGTAGTAATAGCAGTAGTAGTAGTAATAGCAGTAGTAGTAGTAGTAGTACCAGTAGTAGTAGTAGTAGTAGCCGCAGTAATAGCAGTAGTAGTAGTAGTAGTAGTAGTAGTAGTAGTAGTAGTAGTAGTAGTAGTAGTAGTAGTAGTAGTAGTAGTAGTAGTAGTAGTAGTAGTAGTAGTAGTAGCTAGTTTAATACCGACGCTAATGACGAGCCGCCGTTGCAACTGCAGGCCGAACGGGTGCCATGGCTCTCACCGATGTGCCCTACACCTACTTAGTTTTCAAAATTCAAAAATCCAATACGGCTATTGATAATTCGTCACAATTATAACCAGTTTACCGCTACCTTGACCACCGTTAACTGGTCCGGAATTTCTGCCAGGAAATTCAGGGGAAAATCAGGGGGCACTTTCGCCTGAAATCAACTTCTTAATGTTTCACTACATTCTTCCTTAGGTAACAAGAAAAAGTGTTAACAGCAGACTACTTTTTACCACGGAGGAATACACGTGCTGCACTTCTTGCCGAGCGTCGCAACGATTTTAGTTGGTGCGTATCTTCCAGGCCCACAATGAAGCGCTCGTGCTCCCCAACACCCCCGCACGCACCGCCAACAAGCCTGAAAATGCAGCACGATTTCCCTGCATCTCTGAGGTGGAACCGATCGGTTGCTTGCGGTCTTGGCACCGTAAAACGAGGCAGATGTATCCCTCGAACGGTTCCCGCCTGTCGACTCCCTAAGATATTTCCCAGAAGGTCGTGTTCTTTCTCTTGGTGCTCTTTGCCTTCGGATTGCCGGGTTCCAAGGAAAGTTGAGAGAAATCAATGACGAACACTTTTTGTTTTGCTATAACGTTACTAAAATGAACTATATATAAGGAAAAAAAATATGCACGAGGTTATACTACAGACGTTACAACTTCTAAGAATTCAAGCGCAACAAAAGCGGCAAGCAGATAGAGGAGAGGAAACAGGACATGCGCTGCCTTTATCTGTGTGCCGCCTTTGTTGCGCTTTAATTCTAAGAAGCAATTGCACCGATATGTTCCGCAAAGTGTATCACTGAAATAATCTGGAATGACTTGCAACATAAACATTCTGGTCACCCCTGGCGCCCTCTCTGGCCTACTCGAGCATGGCCACTGCCCACCTACCCCCACCCGACAAATGAACAAAGAAAAGCAGTGCGGTGGCGCTTGAAGAGGAAACATCCACCTCCATTTGCGCACATCGATGTTAAAGATTCAAACTATCTACCTGTGACATCACTTTGGAGCTTCAAAATTACCCTTTCCTTCACTGCAACCCCCCCGCCCTTTACCTCCGGCTAGTCGTTGGGATAGAAGCTGGGTACAGCGCATAATACTTACATTGAGCTTCATGCCATGGACGAATCTGACGATCAGATTTCATTCGCTATTGAAAAAGCGGGAGGGGAGGGGATAACCAATAGTACCTGCGAGGCAGGGGCGATCTTAATTCCTTAATCTCGACAGCAATAAAAGGCAGAAGGTTGCAGAAAATGGACTGGGTCGTTATTAGCGGCGTTTACATGAACTCGACAGGGGCGGGTTGAGTTGAATTGTCCAGTCGAAAACCGGTTACCGGGTTCATGTTAAACCCCGTCAGGTCGAAAAGACGACGGGTCGAGCCCAGTCAACTCCCGCGCAGGGGGTGAGGTGACTGGACTCGACTACGCTGCAGGAAGCATGTAAACACTGTCGGGTTGAGTCGGGGCACAGTGAGAGAGGAGAACAGTACGGAAAACGCTAGAGTGCGCGGGAGAAAAACCGGAATCGGGTGCTGTCTGCTAGTTCTTCGCCTCGATGCGAGGTACCGCCGTAATCGCCGCTCGTCCTGAGCCGGTTCTGCGCTCGTCGGGTTGGGTTCATGTAAACACAGTAGGGTCGAGTCATACATAACCTCATTTGGTCGAGTCCACTCAACTGAACTCTCCAACTCCTGCGCTGCACCTCATTTCTGCTCCCAAAACAGGTTCGGCAGCCGCGGTGAAGGGGTTTTCGCGGTGCAGAGACGGTGACTTCAGAGTTTTGCAGAGGGCCCATACGTAAAAAGTGATGTCAGGATTTCTCAGCTTCCTTTGTATTTGCCCCCCATTTGCATAACATCGCGTAGCACACGCGCAGTACCAAAGCGGTTGCTCCGTTTCCAAGTCCATGTCGTTCACTGATGCGATAGCAGAACCTTGTATTATGTTTCCATATAGCGAAAAATAAGGTAGCGAAACACACACACACACACACACACACACACACACACACACACACACACACACACACACACACACACACACACACACACACACACACACACACACACACACACACACACACACACACACACACACACACACACACACACACACACACACACACACACACACACACACACACACACACACACCACACACACACACACAACTATTCGGCGAACCTTCTACACCCGGGCACACTCGGCAGTTTTAGTTGGCAAAAGGCCGGTCTATCCGTGTTTTGTCTCAACCACAATGGCCGTGCTGAAATTCTGGAATGGAATACAAGGAAAGACTGCGAGTAGAGGAGCGGTTTTCCCGATCGAATCGACCATCGCTCTGTCCTCTGTTCTCCTGTTTTCACCGGCTTGCCGCTTCGTAACAATATCATGCATGCCCAAGCCAGTCGGCCTTCAGTATACCGCGGACTGACACTTCTCGCCACGATGCGTTTCTTTTTCTTTCCTTTTATATTTTTTTTCTCTCCAAAAGCCAGATACTGCTGCGTTAGGCCGGGCGAGAGGATCGCTCGTGTTTGCGAAACCCCGCAAGCCTGCGAGCGCTTGCTCAAACAAACAACATTGCTATCCCCAATGCTGGCCCGATAAAGCGGCGGCACAACAGGCGCTCCAATGCCCCCACGAGCACCTACCTCCTACACTTCTTCCATTTGCCTCAGCCAGGTTATCCCGACTCGCCCCTTGCGTCAGGAAACCGCAATACCACTCGGCGCAACGGACAGGTTTCTGCCACCACCGGAGGGGCAGTCAATAAGCGATTCAAACAACACGACACGACACGCACAAGGGTTGACCTAAAGCCCCAAGATCGCGGGGTTTGCCCTGTAGTGTGGAACACAGCCGCCGTAGTAGCTTGGCGAGCGCTGTCACTGCGACGAAGGTAAAATGCAACAGGCGTCCCTTTGTTGCAAACGCTGAAGCTTATAAGCCGTATTGTGGGAATCTTGAGCACCGAGGCTAAAAAGCTGTAGAGGATGAGGAACCGTCTGATCCTCGCCTCTGGGTATTTTCGCAGCTTTATAGGCGCCGAACAAGTGGGGCCCGGGCAACCCTGTAACTCGTGCGCTTCTGCAAGGTATACATACATACCGTGATCCGCTTCTGAGGTGACCGAGGTGCGCCAGCGCAGTGACGGGCGTGCGGAGTATAGCACTCGGGGATTATAGTGCCCCGGAATATATCACGGAGGGCGGTACTATTCCTCCGATCAGTAACCAACCAATCGCTAAATACTGTCTGTATATGTAAACATACACATACAAAAAAAAATTGGCACATATTGAAGAGAATTAATTGTGAGCCCAATATATATGTCAGAAAGCTTTCCTTACAAATAAACCCTGTCACGAGGAGCCGGAGGCAATTAAAATCCGCAACACCCCTCAAATTCGTGACGATGCGTTGCGGGAGGGCAGCTTTGGTCAAAGAGTTCGGTGAAGGCATATATTAGGTTCTCCTTTCCCGTTGTCTTCTAGGACTTACGGGTCTTACGCAAACTTGAGAGGGATCAAAGAAAAATTACTTAAAGTAGGGAATGTGCACGAACTATTGATTAACAACTACTTCAACGGAGAAACTTTTTGGCCAAAACGCGAGCCTCCCCTGTGGCTACTCGACAGTACCCACCTATAGCTCCAGAAAAGTCGGCCTCTGAAATAGTGCAGTGGAAATTAGATGGAAAACTATACCATACCCCTTCCCCCCTCAGAAGCAGGATATAAACTAGACTCTATCCCCTGACGTCAGTTTAGAGCCAAGAGCATGGTGCAAGAATACCGTCATGAGTGATGCCACAATATCCTTCGTTACAGTTACCGGCGGACTGCGTAACGTCGCGTAATGGCCCCGTCGCCAGCACAAGAACATCTGACGCCTCCTCCGCCGAGCTCGACGGCCCATGCGGTCATTCAGTTCATTGAAGCACATGCCGCTCGCTGTAAGCATGTCAGAAGGAACGCCGCAGAGAGAAAAATAAACGCTGGATTTCTGTCCCTCTTGCTGACAATTCCAAAAAAAAAAAAAAAAAAAAAAGCGTCGAACCTTAGAAGCTCCACGACAGTGTATATTTCGCCTCCGCAAGGTGCATTCAGAGACTCAATTACCTTCCAAGCGATTCTCTCGAATGGGAGGCCGTCGCGCGCGGTTTGGATAACCTGTCCTATGAGGGACACCGCAATGGAGTGATTCGGATTAATTTCGATCACCCGGGCTTCCTCAACGCGCACTGACACTACACCGTATCAGGCTATGTGTAAGGTGGAGGCAAACTTGCCTTTATCAAAGCCCAATCTTCACTACCTAGCGCATGTTACACGAGTTAGCACTGGAGTGCGTGAATAGAGGAGTTCCCGCGAAGTCCAGGCGCGACAACGGGCCAGCAGAAATGCATTTATCAAAAAGAAGGTGTGTAGTTTTGATTTTTCTGAAGCATAAGCCTCAAACGCTATCACGAGCCAGACAAACTGTCATGGGCAGGGAAATGCCGACATACAGAACCTAAGGAACCATATGGAATTTCCATATTGCTAGTATTCATTATGTTGGAACGAATAACACAACTATTTTCCGTCAGCGATGAAACTGATTAGGAACTACGTAGAAAAAAATGAGCACCACGTGCCACCAGTGAGATCCAGAAGCACAAAGCCACAGCAAACAACGCAAAAAAAAAAAAAAAAGTACATGAGGCAGTGCTAACAGACTGCTGCTACCTTTATTATATGCAACTAGCATTTGCTTCGCTTAGGAAAGCTAACTAGCTTGAAGCACGATAACGCACTTTCTCTGGGGAACAAGTTAAGGTGGAAAACAATGTGTTCCTATGAAATACAGTTATGTTCCCTTCTCAATTCGTCGAGCTTTCTGCGTTGAGAAAAAGCGTGTTTTACTGTGACCGCTACGTGGCATAGTGCGAAATTTCGTGTAATGCGCGCACGTGTAATCCGAAGACCGCGCATAAAATGACCCCACGGAAGCGCGCCACATTCCTGCCGCATGGGGGCCCACCGTTTCGGCCACCACACTACTGGAGCATATGATATCGAATGCCCCAAAACAAACACGCCGCTGGCACAACGCTCGCCAAAAGGAAAAGACAAACGCGCACACGAATGCGTTCATTCCCTGTAGCGTGAATCGAAATCTACGCTGATTTAATGAGAGCGAGACGGAGAAAAAAAAATAATCACTGCGCTTCCGTAATGAGACCAGAATCAAAATCAATCACATCCGAGAGATACATAATCATGAAATGCCAGTATACACTTTGGTCGGATACTCGAACGATATCGAAGCCGCGCAATCTCTCGACACACACGAGCTAACCGCGCCCAGGAAATATTTCCGCCCGATGCGTCGACCCTAGAGAACCGATAGCGGGGAGGGGGACGGACCGCAATTCGATGCGCACGTGTCCAGAAAAGTTCCGCAGCAAGCGGCAGCGAAAATAGTAATAAAAAAAAACGCTGCGGTTCATCTTCCTCCTATTTATTTACTTTCTACCTCCTTGCTCCCGGCTCCGGGATCTCGAATGAAACGGAGAAGCGGCGCTGGCGGCCAGCAGCTCAAGTCGAATCGACATCGAACGAGCGGGCGACCCACCACCGATCGTCGTCGCCGTCCAAGCAAGAGAGCGCGCGCGTTCACAGCGCGCGCCAAGGCGGTCAACAATCTTGGGGCAATACACTCCCGAGCCGAGGGCGCGCGATGCGAGGCAACGTCGCTGACATTTTATCGGCCTTTTTCTTGGTATTATCCGCGACGAAGCGCTGCCGCTACTGCTCCTTTCTCGGTACTTGCAGAGACCTCTCCCTCAGCACTCCGACACCCAGTGCCTCCCTCCGCAATGCGCTCCTCCCAGCAGTGGCGGCGAACTCGCCTAAAAACGCAACCGAATCGCTTACCGCCCGCCACCTCTCCCTTCTCCAGAGCGGCTTCGTCCCTTTCCACAACCGCCTACCGCCAACCCCTTTCGCCCGGCGCATCAAGCATGGGCGAAAAAAAAAATAATTAAACTCGCTCCTCCTCCCCCACCTCAAAAACAGAAGTTTTGCGACAGAGAGGAGGAGTCCGTGCCGCAGAAAAACACGCATTCGCGCGCCAGCCCTCGCAACACCGCTGTTATTATTGCTTCCATTTTCTTTTCGGCCTTCCTTTCTCGGACACCCCTTACCCCTTTCAATCGTACGGCGCTATTTCTTCGCCGGCTTCCCTGACAACCAGACATACAAATGCATACAGCTACGGTCGAACCCCCACGCGCAACGCGGCAGAGTGAGAAAGGAGCGAGGATGAGAAGGCGCAAGGAAAGGGCGCGCACACGCACGGGATGACGCAAATCGAACTGTTTACCACCAGCGCGCAGAAGGGGCACGGCCGCGACGACATTGCGCAAAGGCTCCCCAGGCTTCCCGCGAGGCAAAGACCTGCCTCCTCAAGTGCTGGGGACCGAATCTCCCTAGGCCCATCCGCGTCCTCCCTGCCCTCGCGGTACGCCGCAAACGCTTCCCGTTCACGCGGCTCTCCGCTACGGGGCCGGAGGAGCCAATCCCGCCTTCCGCGCTGTCTCCCATTCAGCGGCCGATTGAAACCGCCTCCTTTTCTCGTCGTAATACACGCTTCTTGCAGCTCCCCGCCACCCACGCAAAGCGAGAATGGTAGACGAACATGTGTGACACATGGGACCTAGTTGAGTTTTATGTGTTTATGCGTCTTGAGTGTTCGTATTGCCAGACTGACGTTGAGCATCAATTACAAGTATTCCGCAACTGAATCGACATGATATGAATTGCGCTAATTCAAGGCACCCACGCACCTCCCCCGCATGTACATACATTATGTTGAGGCATGCAAAAGGAAAGAAAAATAAAGAGCCTCTGGTTGCATGCCTCAACATAACATATGTACATGCGGGGGAGGTGCGTGGGTGCCCTGAATTAGCGCAATTCATAGCATGTCGATTGTACAGTTGAAATGCGCTTCCAAGCTGAAGCTACACTTACATAAGGGCTACCACGTACCGGGGGTGGAAAGGGGCGACAGGAGGAGGGAGCCATTATTTTCTGGCCTTTTATTTAAAAAAAAAAAGGGGGGGGGGGAGCGTAGGCTTCACTGTGGTTTTCATGTGAACTGTTTTTCGCTTGCACCCACCTCCCTTCCAAGCGCACATTCCTCAATATCGCGACCGCCTTTCATTAGCCTGCCTTTCGGCACGGCTTAAATTTCCGATATTTCTCGCGAAAAATTACAACCCTGCCGAGATGCTCCTCTGCGCTTAAAGTAATATTTCCCAGGCCCTACAACGAACGCTACTGGTGCGTTTGAACATTGTAACACTCAATAAAGGTGAGAGAATAGTGAACGTGTAGAGCATAAACAAATTGTTTCCATGCCATGGAAATTGACATATATTTTCTTACGCGGCACGAGGGGTGTGCGGAAGCAGTTGAATAAGCACTGCCTTCAGCCACGTTTTGCGCCGTGTTTATAGGAACACCATTTCTGTCGTAACACTGAGAAATGCATGCGTCCAATACCACACCACAAATACGCATATAGCTATACGCTTCACGCCAGGAAATTGAGACCGCTTTAAAGTTTCCGCGGGGCACGTCGAGCTGAGGGTTAGATGGTGGCGCCATCCAAACAGATCTCGGCCGCTTATGGCGGCCGGTAAGGGAACTAACAACGCACGCAGCGCGCCGCGAGCGGTCCCAGTGAGCGCAGCGCGAGCAGACGACCTAGAGAATTGCTCCTAGGGACGTGCGTTCCCCAGGGGAAGGTCGTGAGCAGACGTACACACACACACACAACACGGCGCGAGAGTGAGGGGTGGGGCGGTGAAGAAGGAGGGCCTCATGCGTGGACGAATCAGTCACCGATTGCGCATCGTTGAAACGATCGGCGCTCCGTAGGCTCGCTCCAGTCGGTGCCCTTGCCACCTCGCGGAAAGCAAACGGCCGCCGCTCTCCGCACAGTGTTTATTCCGCGCCCTGGCCGCCTTGGGTGATGATCGCAGCAGCTTCGGCGAGCAACGCTGCTACCGCTACCTCCGCCACACTCATCTGAGCGCTACGTTACAACGAGGACTGTGACGACGCCGCCGCTACTGCTGGCTACCGCTCGTCCTTTCTCGTCGGCCAGCAGCCCACCGCCGCTCCTGCTCCAAAACGGGCCCGAACTAGTGATGGGGCCCGTGCACATACTCGAACAGCCGCACCTGATTTGGGGACGAGAGATGCCCCTGGGAAGGACACCGCTCTGCCAAGGTTCGTGCCTCGGACTTCTTTCATTCTCATCTCTTTTTCATAATCTCGTTCTCTTCCCCGCTCTCCAGCCTTCATCCACGAGATCGCATAGCATCCTGCGTAACCTCACCCGCTCCCTGTAACTCGTGTGTGTGTGTGTGTGTGTGTGTGTGTGTGTGTGTGTGTGTGTGTGTGTGTGTGTGTGTGTGTGTGTGTGTGTGTGTGTGTGTGTGTGTGTGTGTGTGTGTGTGTGTGTGTGTGTGTGTGTGTGTGTGTGTGTGTGATCTCCCAATTTATATTTGTTCTCGCAAGACACTCTTGTGACTCGAGCCCCGGTTCGCGATAAACGGTCCATCTCCCTCGCGAGCCCCCTTGACTGCTGCTACCGTTATTTGAATGCCCCCAAATCCGGCGCCGCCTGGGCTTGTTTATGCCCCTGCTAGAGGGGCCTGACTCCGCGTGTCGCAACGTGTTGACGAAAAAGCGAGCGATGCTCGGGGGTTCCGCAGTGCTCTTAGCGTGGTTCGATCGCTCGGCCGCCGGTTAACGCCGCCGCAGACTTAAAAAGAAATAAAAAGTAGAAGGGGGCAGGTCGTGCCGAATGGAACATTTCACCGCGATGCATCGCTGCACCGGATACACGAGTCGCAGGTTAGGGTCAATTGGAGTGGCGCGTGCCAGGGAACAGTGACCCAAGAGTGCGCAACATCTACGCAGCCGAGGGCAGAGGGGGGGCTGTTGACAGCGCCGTTCGGCTCCGCCTACGGCACGTGTGATTGCGTTTGCCCGGCCTGTTCGGGTTCATACGCGTGACGACAGGATTTTGTCATCCGGCACGAGCCTACAAAGGCCAATAAAACAAAAAAAAAACAAAAAAAAACTATAGACACTGGGAACACCGACCGAGACAGCTTTTTCTGTTTCCATCGCAATTAAATCTGCCTCGTGGTTGGTTCAACAAAATATAGCGACTACATTGAAAATACAAGCAAAGCACCGTGTACGGAATGTGCACAAGATTAGTAAAAATGAGTCAGGTGTTTACTATCCGAGTCAGCAATAAAACGGCTGTCCAGATTTTTTTTTTTTTTTTTTTTGCAGTTTCGCTCATGTCTTTCATTCGCTTTGCCGATTCTTCTCGGCTGACTCCCGCACGTCTGCGTTTCCAAGATCCGCCGCGAAATTGCGAAAAAGCGTTTGCGACATCCCAGCCACCGCGCACACGCAATTCCTCAGCGGCAGCGGTCAATATCTCCGGCCTTCTTTCTTATCGATTTTATAACTGGCCGCCGCAGGACAGCTCACCACTCGCTCGGAGAGCGTCACCGCTTGTACGAGGATCCATTGCGAGTAACTTCTTTCGCGAGCCAAGTGTGTACGGCCGAGGACTTCATCATCGGTGAATCACCACAATCGGGCGGCGCTATGGGTATTCGCTACGCGTCGAATCGATTCGAACATCTTGGAATCGACTGTGCAGACGGTCGGATCAGCTCTCAACGAGAAGCGCGTTTTCGAAGCAAGATTCCAAATACCAATACAGCGCAGCTTCATCTTACGTCACGACGCTCCGTTATATGGCGAAACGTTATTTTTCGTCTGCGACAGAATCCTGCTACTGCGACATCAGTCGGTGACAAGTGGAGCAACATTAAGCGGATTAGACAATGATTTCACTTTCGCGATGGGAAAGTGAAAGCTACGGAACGTTTCCGATACTTGTTTACGACTAGGTGGAGTAAACGACAGCTTTCCGTCATTGCGCAACAGCGACAGGCGGCGTGCTCGCGCGCTTCTTCGAGGTCCCCGGGGTCGTTCTCGCGCTGCGCAAACAACAATCATAGTTGACAGGACGCAGAAAACATGCTTTTGTTCTGAAAGAACGGCACACGCAATCCTTGTTTTCGGTTCGCCCTCAAATGTCGAGAAAGAAAACGATGACGACGAAGCGGCGATATTCCTTATAGTTTGTTGTCTCGTCTGCGCGCGCAGCACGGGTTGCGCAAGTCCGCGTCACGGTAATAATAAGTTCGTCACGTCAGCCCAACCGCGCGCTCCAGTGCGCCACAGTCGTTTCGGCGTACTCACTCCGCCGCGAGGCGGTTTTTCCGCGGTAACGAGTACACATCGTCATCATCGCCGCGCACGACACGCACGCACACATATCGACGCAACAAGCTCCGCTACCAGCACCGCATCGGGCCGGTTATTCACACTGGGGAAAGGGGTTGGCTGACTTGGCGCCCGCAGAGCTTCTCTGCAGCGAAGCGAGGTGGGGAGCGAAAAAGACGAGGGCGAGGCCGAAAAAGAAGCGATGACCGATCAAAATAAACGAAGGTCGACGGGAGGAGGAGGGGAGTAGCAGAGGCGTTCACGCGCCGTGGGGAGAAAGTTCTTTTTTGCGGGCGTTGCGTCGTCTTGCCTCGGCGCCGACGGCACCGGACGTATTTTCGCCGGCGCTTCCGAGAAACTCCGGCGCCGGAGGAGCAGTGGCGGCGCCGCGGCATGCGGTGACTCAATCGGTCGGCCGCGCGTGCGGAAATCGCAGGGCGATTTCGCGTCCGACGCGCAACGCTACGAAGGCGCGCGCCTTCCCGCTGATGCGGCGTGACGTAGCAGAAAAAAAAAAGCTATCGGAAGAGATATAATTAGTGGCCTAGTAAGGGCGTCCTTCTACTGTAGTACTAGGGGCAGGTTCGTCTGCCCAACTGCGATCTTCAAAGCGAAGAAACGTGTTTCGACAAGCCTGATGAGTTGTGCGTATGCCGCACCCCTCCGGCGGTGTTTTGCGAAGTGGGGAGTGGGATAGGTTCGTCGCTACGCCGATGATTTCGCCGACCAAACGCGCTTGCGTCATTTCTTATCCGTTCGCGACTAAGCAGCGGCGCTCAAATAAAAAAAAAAAAAAAAGCGCTACCAAAGGGCGCGTCGAAAGCGTGATGTCACTCGTGGAACTGCCAGGTTTCCTACCGGAGAGGAAGCGGAAACTAAAAGAAAAAAACAAAGAGCAGTGATAAGAAGACAGCCGCTCATCATGACGCGCGCACGAATCGGAGCGCAAAACCGGGAGCGGAAGGTTAAACGGCTGACAAGCGCAGAGGTGGGGGGTCGCAAAATATTACTGTTCGCTCAGTGCATCTTGGCGACAATAGCTGCTACATCTCCTCACGGAGGTAAGGGACCTTTCGCTGCTTTGCGCGCTCTTGTGACGTCTGAGGAGCTCCGCAGTGCACACATGCGAGGACACTGGCCCCGGCGAACTCGAGTTGGCAGAAGCTCATTTGCACACGAAGCGTTAAGTCGTCGTTGGAGTCGCGCAAACCACCTGCTGTGGACACAGCCCGACCGATAATGGGTATATAAAACTCTACTACTGCGGCATTATTAATGAAACTCGATAACGGAGCTCTGGTGACGAGTGATGATTTTGAGGACGCGTATCGCGGCGATACCTGGGCGGAAGAAGCTCCTTCTGGAAGCTGCTGTACTTTCCGGGATAACTGATATTGCACAGCGGGGTGGGCAATGCGCAAAGGCGGCGGCAGTACGGCGCGGTACTCACCCCCCCCCCCCCCCCTGTAAGCGCCGATAATGCAGTCATGAGGCCTCCGCGTTGCGACACACGATGTAATGGCTCCTCTTTGGCGGGTGGAGAGGGGAATTACCGCCGCGGTTAGCCGGAATTCGTGACGGGTCTTTTTCTCGCTGTTATTTTTCCCCTTTCGGGCGTCCTTTTTTTCGCGCTATCGCGAGCGTGACGCCATGTTGACCGTTGCCGCTGCTGACGAGGCCTTCCCCTCTCGCCCCCTTCCCTCCTCCTCCACAGGTTTGTCCGCTACTTTTCTTATGCCCTCTCTTTCAGAACTCGCGCTCATCAAAGAGGCGAGGTCTCTGCCGTCACTTTAGTACTTTCCCCCTTCGAGTCACACCCGCAGTGTTGCATCTCGCGCCGTAGCCAGAGTACGTATTAACTCCTGTGTTCCAGCTTGAATCGAACCCTTCCTTGCCCTCTCTCCGCCGCCTCGTACCTCCCCATCTCCACACTTGAACATCATCACCAGCGGGCCATGCTTGCGCTTCAAGTGACGCGTCGCCTGCACAGATTGCACCTTCTACGAACCTGTTAATTTCTTGTGTGCGTGCGTGCCATTTTCTTATTCTCGGAAGCGTGATCCCCCTCTAATAGTGGCGGCATGTTTGAACCCATTCGTTTTATCTCGAATATTCGCGGCTAAGAAGACCAGTGAGCAGCTTTTTCGAAAGGGGAACCCTCGGAAAGTTCACATTCGATATCGAATATATCGCCCCACACCTTAGACACATAGTAGTAACCTTCACACACCAAGTGCCGCTGGTGATAGTGGCTTTGCCCTTTGCACCGCGCGGACCCTAACGCACAGTGTTGCCAACGCGTGCCTGATGCTGTCCACGTGGCAGCCGATGCCGAGGGCTACTAGCACTCATTTCGGCACGCCTGCATTCTCGCGGTAGTTGTTCGCCATTACTGAGTAGGGGTCAGGAACATCTCTAACCTTACTCAAACCTCTTTCCTACAGCAGCCGAGTCTGACATCTCGGACGACAGCCCCGTGGCAGCCCTGGACATGTCCCTGGCGGCGTCCCGACCCTCGCCATCCCCGCCTCTATCTCAGAGCCCGACGCCCTCGTCGTCCCTGCTCCTGGCGACTGGCGCAGCGGCCCTCGGCGCCGCAGGCCTGGGCGCCGCGCCGCCTAAGAAGTCCCCGCAGCCCATCCCGGCTGAGTGCAAAGACGAGGCATACTGGGAGCGCCGCAAGCGAAACAACGAGTCAGCCAAGCGCTCACGTGAGCTGCGTCGCATCAAGGAGCAGCAGACGGCGCTGCGGGTACTCTACCTGGAACAGGAGAACCTACAGCTGCGCACCGAGCTGACCATGCTTCGCAGCGAGGTGGACAAGCTACGCCAACTCCTCTTCGTCGGAAAGCACCCCAGCTGACGAGGAGGCCTTGTTTGGAGCGCTGCTGCTTGCTGACGGGCCCAGCCAGGGCCCGACCCGCTGCAGCGACCGATCTCCTCTTGGGCGGCTGCAGACACTGTTCCAACCATGGACCACCACCCATTACCGGCCTAGTCGAAGAGGGGGTCGACGCCCCCACTCAACCCGGGTACGGTGTCGGCGGCCCCTATTCTTCCGGTGAATTGTGCGTTGTTCTTCTGGACTAAACCAACACCTGCTGGCAACGTGGGACAAAGCACACAGCTTCGCAGCGGGAGGGGCCAGTGCGTATGAGCTTCTAAACAGTGCGGGGCAACAAAAGATGCAGCCTCAAAAACGACTGGTGCCTGTTAGTCCTCGCCCAGTCTTTTGTCCATGCTTCGCACTGTTTCGACAAGCATCCGTGCCCACCCTACTGCTGCCATCAAGAGATATACAGGGCCAAAGCATTCTTGGTTTCTCGGCCATGCCCAACCAAGGCATTTTCTCGCTTGGAAAAGAGTCCAGTTCTCGTGTTGGGGCGGGCTACATTTGATCTCGACTTCTGATAAATAAGTGGTGCACAGCCAATAGCACTTTTCAGGAGATTTGGTGGCAGCGTGCAATCTGCGCTGATTACCGGATTTGCGCTGCCGCCATTGGCTTGAGGCGACAATGGCTCAATCACTCCCACCATTCTGCGAGCTAAGACGCTGCCAAAAGATACTTTGTCCATTTCTTTTTCCTTTTTTTTTTTTTCTGGCTGTGCAACCAGGTAGCTGCAACGCAAAATGTAATATATTTTTCGAGGTAGGAAATTAGAGTAGGATGTACACGCGAGCCCAACCCCCTTTCATTTTATCACATTTTTTATTTATTTAACTTATTCACCGAATGGCTGAAGCAAGACAGGACCATATAGCTTACCCCTCCGCTAAGGGCGTCACCACCACCCCAAGCTCATTTATAGAGAAGGCATGGCAAGAGAAGAGCAACTTGTGTCTGCAATGCCCACTTCAAAACTGTGCCCACATCGAACGGTTCTGCCAGACTCCATCTGTGTGTCATGAGATGTGGAGAGACCGTGGTGTCGGATGTGTGGACTCATCAGTGACTGATGGACGGACTGACGCGCGCGGCGCAGAGATTACCGACAACGAATCTGTGATCCTCTCCTCCCCACGACCAGTCCAGCATTGTTTCTTTTTGTGCCTTTTTTCTCGTTGCAATATTATTCTTGCTTTTGCAATTCTCTTAAGTTATGATGAAAGAGTGAACAATTGCCGGCATTGTGATAAGAGAGAGTGCGTGAGTGACTGTCCGGCTTGCAGCTCCCCCTCATGTTTCAACTTTTGTGTTCCAGTTTGCGTTTTGTTTTTACCTCTGACAAAGACTGTTAAGTTTTTATTTAAGAGAGAAAAAAAGAAAGATGTGATGACAGAGCCGCTCTTTATTGCTGTTACTTCACGTTGCATTTTGTGAGACACCATTGAGCCAGCGCGTCAGTGTGAAGCTAAGGGATAATATCCAGGGAATATCCAGAAAAGAAAGAAAAAAAAAAGGATATCCAGAAGGCTTCTCGGCATTGACTGATGCAGTGGCCTGCATCTGCCAATGACCAAAGAGTTCCAACGCCTAAACACCTCTGCAGGCCACATGCTGACTGTTCACGCTGGCAAGTCTCACTGTGCAACGCTCTCATGTCAACCGTTATGCACTTGCGATGGCGACATCTGCCAGGAATGCACTGGAACCGGCTGTAAATAAAGGGCAAGTGTTTCTGTTTACAGATTGTGTATGTTTGAGTTTCTGCTTCGTTGCCAGACTTTTCTTTCAGAAAACAGCCGAGAAATGCCGAGCCTCTGAGCTCGTTATCCCGGGCGACCCTGATGTTGGCAGCATGAGAACGTGAACAGAATGGTTCCAAGAATAGACAGTTCTAACAACAAAGCCATTTACTACAGTAGAACAGCTATTTTCGAAATGAAAATAACTACCACACGTGAGGTGAAGCATATAAAAATTGGTTTAAGTCTAAAGAGAAATGACAGTAATATAAATAGTAATAATAATTGGTTCCCAGGAAAGGAAAGGTGCAGTATCTGTCACACTTGCTCTGTGGACACCTGAACCTTGCTGTAATTGAAGGGAGTGAAAGCGGAAATATTTCCGTAGTGGAAGGCTACACACTGGAGCAATTTCAACCACTTGGGAATTTTTTAATGTGCACCGATATCCCACAACAGGACAGCACTTAGTTTCACCTCCATTGAAACACAGCCGCCGGCAGTCTGTTGAACCAGGATGAAATGACAAACGCCGAGTGTCAGAAAACTGACAGCGGGACAAGTCTGAGCACTTCTGACAAAATGTTTCGTGCCATGCGAAGGCTTGCAAGCCCTGAAACAGCCACTTTGCTGGGATTTCTGAAGAACAGATTCTAAAGCCATGAAAGTGCAAATTATCAAATGCATCCAGCTCCAAAATCTGGAGGACCCATGAGTCCACCTTCAAAGTAACAAGGTTCAATGAAAGGAATCGCAATGCCAAAGCCTATAATTATAGGCATCGCAAACAACGTTAAACTGTCGTAAAGCCTTGCCAACAGTGGGTGCACAGTGGAAGCAATAGTCTGTAGAGTCCCAAGTAATGACCAAAGTGCCGTAAAAAGCACCGCATTTGCAAGTAGCATGAAAAGACCGTAACGTGGCATGCTAGAGGCAATGGTAAAGCCACAAGAAATTCTCGAGACAGTGAATAATGCTTCAATGTTTATAAACTATGGAAAACTAATTTTCAAAAGTATACCAGTGCAACTCCAAAGCTTAAAACTACCTTAAAAGAAAATGCACACGAGTGTAAACAGCCTGCACTGCTTGAATAAGCATGTACTGTCTTGATGTTCCACCTTTTTGTTTGGAACAAATTTTCATAAATGCTGAGCACAACAGGCACAAAAATATAGACCTGAAACTTAGTCAAAATGCACGGTCAAAGGTAGCGGACTGCCTGACACGTGATGACCTGAGAAACGCTTCTCGCAGAACTGCCCCGCGTGCATTTAACGCCTAGGCCACGGCTGTATTCATGGATAAGAGTGGTAACCAATGGCAACCCAAAACGAGTACTGAGAAAGCGCAGATCCAGTATCAATGGGAGCTGTGACGTGGCAAATGTAGTGTTTCCCACGGACGTCGCCCCAAATGACCCCATCACAAGGTAGAAAAATCTGGAGCAAAATCATCAGAGCAGAAAGAACTAATCCGAAATATTTCGTTGAAATGTGTTTGCCTGAAGGCACTTCGAGCAGCCCGCCAGAAAAACATGGCGAACAAACTGAAGCTGGCACATATCGACAGGCTACTGCATTTCATTAAAAATGCAGTATACTTTAATTAATTTTTTCCAGCAATAACTGCGCCTTCCATAGCTGAACGAGCATAAACACGGCGATAAAGACACAAACACTTGGTTTTCACCGCAGAATGTTTCAACGGAGTTGGTGTCATTTAGAGGAATATGCCCACTATGCTTCCAAGCTTGGACGTGAGGTCAAAGACAGTACATTTTGGCATCTGGGCAGAGTGCATTAATCTGTGGGAGAGGTACCTGGGTACTTCAAGCCAAACTGGCAACCTACACAGCAAGACCTCTGGGACAGAATCCTTTGACACACGGCAACAAGAGAGCTCTCCAAAAAGGACCAAGAAAAGTAAAAAGAAATGGAACGAAAAGGCTGCTTGCTTACGCTGCTCAGATAATGCCACCAACATTCCTCACAAGGCAGGCCGTGAGGGAGTCAACAGCCGCTGCTATCGGGTGTATTTTGACGTATCAAAGAGCACGAAAATGGGCAGGACAAATGGCAGGTTTATACACCAGGAAGCCACCATGGGTAATGCCTCATTTGCAGAGCAGACTGAGCTATGTTATGTCAGACTGCTAAACAAAAGGTCCCGACTAAACAGAATCATCGGTCTGCGACAAGCAGGTGAAGGGCAATGGCTACAAAACTTTTATGCAGCAACTGATAACAAAACAAGGTAGTATCAATTGATTTGCCAGCATAGGCATGACTACAACAAATTCTAATGTGTACGACAAACTGCGATGCATGACAGCTACAGAGATGCCTAACTCTGTACAAATTCATACACAAGAATGACAGTGTCCTTAAAATTTTTAAACAGCTCTGTCGTGGCTTTACTGGTTTAAAACCTTTTAGCTCTGTGTCCTTCCTCGTTTCTTTGGCAATCTATGGCACGCGATGGAATCTATGGATTTGGCACGCGATATCTGTACGGTAAAGTGTTATTTGAAGTCTGTTGTTGTCCCTTCTGAGTTCCTCTTATTGCAAATGCCAGTTACCCCACGAAGCGTCTAAATAAGCCAAGTTCCTTCTTTAGCTACTTCCATTTGGGCCAGCACACAAAGAAAAGGAGCCATTACAGCTTCGAGCACACCGTGCTTGTCTCAGAGTAAAATATCTGGTATACAAAAAAAAAAAAAAAAAGAGCCTACACTGCATTAGAAACGTTGGCTGTGCTCAAAAAAGTGCTCTCGAACTGGTTAAATTTTCAACATGTCTCAAGCGTAAACAGTAGCAAAGGACGCCAATAGTCCAGTATCATGAGTACTCAAAGTTTGACAGTTCCTAAAGCTATAGAGTGCTGCTGTGATTGACTGCAGATCCAAAGAAACAACATTGTCCAGCCAACGCCCTCCTATACTGAAGAATGTGCCCCTTTTGTTAACCACTGTTATATTCCCCTCTCCAGAATTTATTATCCAAGCTGAACTCGCATATGAGGAAAGACAATTCACAAGGCTATTTTTTTTTTCCGCAGTTGATTTTATGTACCACATATCCAATTTCTACAGTTTCTACATCTTTGCCCTCCATACGTCCAGTTCATTATCTTGACTTTGGCAAGCACTTTTAAGGCGGAAGTGTTTAATGCCTCATCATTGTAAGCAGGAGTTGTGACAGAAATGTCACGCTTTTCAATTGGTCGAAATGGTCGTGATGCCACAGTGCGCGAATTTCAAACGGGGCCATTTGTACTTTGGCTAGTAAAGGGATGGTATAGTGATGCTCCAAGTCAGTGGGACTGAGTTTAGTTAATTACCCATTAGACTAATTAATCATTGATTAGTTTCCTAAATATGTACATAGTCAAGCGAGCAAAGTGATACAATTTACTTACAACTGAGCAAAGTGATAGTCAATTACACTAATTTAATTAGCATAATAGAGCTAATTAGGAAATTAGTGCAAGTTTGTGCTTGCTGAACAGGAACTAAGGTTTACTGATAAGTATGCCTTGTACAAGTAATTGACTGAAGTGCAATACACTAATTAGATAATCAGTGTGATTGTGCTAATTAGGCAATTGGTTATAGGCAATTAGTGAAAGTTTACGCTTACAGAATTGGGACTGGGTTGCCGGCAATGCCTAACAGTGCACCAGGAAAGGCTTCCGCCTTGCAGCACTTTAGTCAGCCAGTGCCTCCTGAATTTTCACACTCCTTTGTTACCTACTTTTTTCTTTGCCCTGAACCACTTTCCTGGTACAGAGAAGCATTTTGGCATTTCATATCAGGCTGGTTGACATGGCAACCACAGAATAGTGAGGCGTAAAAGCCTACTGTACCAACTCGAAACGGTTGAATGGAAAAGTCAGGAAGAAGGTGCCAGCCAGCTAGTGATAAGCGAAAATGTGAAGAAGTGGAGAGGCTGCTCTCGAGAACCGTCATAAAAGATGAGGATAACATAAAGGCAAGGAACAACAATGTACCTTGTCGGACGTTGTTTTTTTTTTTGTGTGTGAGGCACTTATTCCCATAAGAGCTCCCGGAAACAAGCAATAGTATCAACATAGCCAAAACTATAATAGAAATAGCAACTGCAGTAGAAAAAAAGATACCCTATGGCAAGGTCTTCAAACAAATGCAAGGGAGCTAAATGAGAAACTTTGGTGCCCAGTCAAACGACCTAGAAATAAGGTGGATTTTGTATCAAAATCAATCCGCACATGCAAAGTAAACAACATATTGGTACGAAAGCTAAAAGACTCAAACAACAATGAAGTACTAAAGCTTGAAAGCATTGAGGAAAAAAATTAGGTACTGGCAGGAACTAATTAATAATTAAATAAAAACGAAACACGGCATTTCAATCAGCAATCTCAATAAGTCAGTGGAGGTGGAAGGGCAGGCAAGACTAGGAAAGGTGAGCAGCTCACTGCAACAAGTATACAATAGAGGTACCGATAGGAATACCGATAAAATAACGGGGATTAAATTACTGTGCTTTACTCGCTGCACTTACATACTCCTGGACCACAAGGCATACCACAGAAGATTGGGCAAGTTTCAACCAACCCCATGTTCTTCCACACCTGCCGATCCACGCCTCAGGGCATGAGCATGTAAACATTTTTGGCCCCATTACCGTGCTACCAGCATACCTTGAATCGAGCCCACCGTATTGTGGTAAGTGGCACAGCGAGCAGACCACTAAAGCAAGAATTAAACCAGTCACAAGTTCCGGTGGTGACAGTGAGGTGCAGACCTCCTCCAAGTTTCTAAACAAACTGTGCAATGTTATGGTGTCAAAAACTGGCAAACCCTGTTTGGGAAATGCGCAGCACCCGTTGCATTCGTCATTTCGCTCATATCAAATGTTTCACTCTTGATCGACATCCCAATCGCATTCGGTGTTTACTAGTGGTCAATATTTAGCTAATGTTCGATATTATTCCAGCATTAAACATTTTTCCAGAGCTCGATGTCTTTCTAGCATTCAGCGTCTTTCCTGTGTTCATGTCAGCGCACGTTAAAGATCCCCAGGTGGTCTAAATTACTCCGCAGCCCTCTACTACGGCTCCTCATTCTCTCTATCCACTTTCACTCCCACCTTCCTCCCTTCCCTTACGGCGCGGTTCAGGTGTCCACAGAAAGTAGCATGACAGATACTGCGCCTTTCCCTTCCTGTGAACCAATTACAGTACAACCTCGTTAATTCGAAGTCATCAGGACCGCGAGAAATCTTCGAATTAAGCGGGTTTTCGAATTAACCGAACACACCAAGAAATAAGACTTAGGCAAAAAAATTCGTTGCAGGAACGTGTTACCTTTATTCGGCATATTTTGAATTACTACTGAAAGTAATCAGAGATGCTGGTTTGCCGCGTCCGGTAGTTTGCGGCTCCTAAGGTCATGCTCTCGAGTTGGTCAAATAGACGAAACATCTCTGAACTTCCACCACGGCACTCAACAAAACTGCGGATAACGTTCAGCGATCCGATAACTTCACCAAGAGCAGGTGCTCGGGGAGGCTCGTCGGTGTCGTCGTCGATATCGTCGCTGTCATCGCGCATGTTCGTACCAGCAGTGATCTCACTCTCCAAGTCAGAGTAGCCAGTCTGCTTTTCGCTCTCAATGTTGATATACTCGGCGAAGCCGACTGCGTTGGACTCATCCTCTGCGCAGAGCGCATTGATGCGGTCGCAATACTCTGCTCCTTCTTCGTCAAGTGTAGTAGTACATGGGTGGTCTGCATCGGCATCAACAGTGCTTTCACTGGAAAAACCAGCGTGTTCAAAACACCGCCTGATCAATGTGGGCTCCACTTGTTTCCAAGCGTACACCATGAGGCATATGGCTCCGAGGAGGTCGATGGAGTACACCTTGCCATTGTCATAGCAAAGGAGCATGCACTTGAGCAGGTGGTACCGATAAATCTTCCTAGTGTGGTGAATGACGCCTTGGTCCATCGGCTGTGAGATCGAAGTGGTGTTCGGAGGTAAAAATACCATCCTGATGGCCTGGAGATGTGGGATGTCGCCATGTGCCGGGCAGTTGTCGACGACAAATAGGACATTCCTGCCCGTGGCAGCGAACTTGCGGTCAAGTTGCCGCACGTACTCTTCAAATATTGCACCTGTCATCCAGGCTTCCTTATTGTGCCTGTAGACGAGTTCATCCTTTGGCGGCAGCCGCGCATTTTTGAAGCAGCGAGGCTTCCCCGTCTTCCCGACGACCAGTAGCGGCAGCTTGAGTTTACCGCACATGTTTGCGCCGAACAGCACAGTAATCCTGTCCTTGGCCTGTTTCCTACCCTTGATGGCGGTGTTCTTCACTGCGAATGTTTTTGTTGGCAGCATCTTATAAAAAAGTGCAGCCTCGTCAAGGTTGTAAACGTCGTCTGCACCGTACTCGCTAAGCAGCGGTGCCAATGTGTGGTTTCTCCAATCCTCGACAACGCTCTTGTTAGTGCTGCCGCTCTCACCACAGACGGTGAGAAAGGTTAAATTATTGCGTTCTTTAAAACGGCAAAACCATCCATTGCTGCACTTAAATTTCTCGTGCCCAAGTTGTAGAGCTAGGTCGTTGGCCTTCTCCCGCAGTAGCGTTCCATTGACGGGAAGGTGGGCAGCGTTTGCTTTCTGCAGCCAGCGAAGCAGAGCAGCTTCCACATCTTGATACGTGGGAGCCCGCACTCGTGACCGCTTCGAAGAATAGGTCTTGCCGTAAGCCTCTAGTATTTTTGACTTGTTGCTCAATATTGTGGACAACGTCGAGAGGGGCACGCCATGCCTTTTGGCCAACTCGGTCTTCAAACAAGCGCTCTTGCCTGCTTCCTGGATCAAGCAGAACTTCTGCTGCAGCGTTAAAGTCTTGTACTTTGGCATTTCTGCACTGCTACGGTCACAAAGCTAGCACTTCTGCACAGTCCCGCCCAAAAAAACGGCACAGTAGCCGACCCCTAACCACAGCGCACAACACAAAGAAATGGCGCAGGCGAGACCGGCGCGGCGGTGGTGGTGGCGTACTTGCAGCGTCGGAGGCACGGGGGAAGAGTGGGCGAAGCACACCAAAGGTCTCTTCGATTTGGCTCGCACTGGCTGCACTAGTTCTGAAAAGTGCTGCAGCGGTGCCAGGTGGTCACGTGAGCGTGCAGTGCCAGTTCCGACACTGGCGTGCGGCAGCAGCTGCCAAAACGAGTACGCAAGTGTAGAACTCTGCAACCTAGCAGACACGTGCGCGCATCATGCATCGCGTGCTGTAACATGATCACGTCCAGTTTCGAAGCCAGCTGCCGCAGGCCTACAGCGCTCGATCGGAAAGTGACGACGACTAACAGTGACACCAATTGACCAAATACGTGCGACTGCGCACGATCGTTATATCGGGCAGTCTGCGAAGGTGCCATTCATGCGCCTGGGTATGAGAGAATTAACGCTGTAAGCAGTTGCCACGAGTACTAGTTTAAATAATTAAGACTGCCTAACAAGACGCTTGATTGGTTTCCACGAACTTACTTCTGTCCAAAAGCACTAGCTGACGCACGTATGTTTGTACCTTATTGCGCTCTCAGACATTCTATGTGCTCCGTGGGCGACAAGTTTGATGTCGCATAGTCGCTGCGCAAGCTGTCTTGTGGCACACACACTTGGCACGACAGAAACTCGATCGATCGCAACTGATTTCTGTTCGCATCCACCCGTCTTTCGAGGTCACAACGCGATAAAAAAAATACTACATAGGACAACGCGCGCGAAGGTGCCGTATCGCGGCCACGTACCGCTACATATGTGGCCACAACTACATATAATACCGCTCTTCCATCAACAAAATGCCAATCACCAGCATGCAGCCCACCTACCTTGTATACGCAACTATTTGCGGATCCGTTAGCAGCGAACCGTTCGGGTTCTGAAGGAGACGGACTTTACAAATGCTATGCAGAACGATGCGCAGCGTCGTTTGCTCTTGGCCAAGCGAAGCGTACGCCATGCTGCACTTTTTTCTGCACCTCTTCTGGAGCGAGTGCAGAGTGAGCGAGAACTCGTGCAGTACTAGCCCTGCACCTTGATAAAACGAGGAGAGAAGTGCAGACAGCACGCGCAGCACTGGCAAAACGAGGACGGCAGTGCTGCACTACTTGAACTAGTGCAGCTGGTGCAGGCAAATCGAAGAGACCTCAAGGGGTGGAGTGGGGGCGAGGTCACGTGATAAAAACCGGTATGCCCGCCATGTTGCAGTGAAGCACGTCTTCTCCTCTGCAGGCGCGTGTTTCGGCGGTGCGCGAGGCGCACTGTGGACAGATTTTTGTGCAGAGAGTGCTCCGGCTGGGGCGCTTCGCCTATAAATCATCACCATTACTATGTGGCTTTGCCTCGCGGCTCCGTAGGGCCGTCGTTTCGCCGGGTTTGCGGCGAAACATGGATCAGGCATTGCCGCATAGCAGTCCAAATTTTCGAATTAACCGGGCTGGCGCAGGCCGCCTGTTCGAATTATCCGGCCAAATTCACATTGGAAAATACGGGACCGCAGAAAACCTTCGAATTATCCGGGATTTCGAATTAACCGAGTTCGAATTATCGAGGTTGTACTGTATTATTATTATTATTATTATTCCTGAGTTCCACTTTTTGGTAATGTCACATTTCGCTTAAGTTCTGACGTTAGGGCAAATTAGGATATTTCACTCGTGTGTCAGCGTTCTACTTACATTCCACTTTGCTCGCGTTGAAGCACCACTTTGATGGTCGCCATTGCAATTTGGCAACCTAGATGTGTGAAGAAAGTCTACACACAGAGAGAGAGAAAGAGAGAGAGAGGGAACGTGCAGCTGACCTTGACAATGGCGTGGAGGATGTCGGCCTGCATGACGACCGGCCGTTGGGCCGTCTGCACGTACAGGGACACGGCCATCTCCATGGCCCGCTCACCGAAGGGCACAAAGCTCAGAGTGACCCAGTCCAGGTGCTTGGGGGCGATGCCACCAGGGCGCGCCTGAAGCTTCCCATAGGCAGGCGCCTGGCAGGCATAGCAGGCAAAACTCAGGAGCTGGCCAAAAATGGACGGCACCATTGCCTGCAGGTTATCGGTGCCCGCAAGTGCCTCCTGGAATCAAAAGGAGAGAAAAATTGTCAGCAAGGCAGGAACTTTGCCTCGCTGGTTGTTATGGGACACTGCACTCGAACATAATGGAACAGTGCTGGCTTGGAATAACACATAAAGGACATCTGAAGCAGTTTTAGAACTGAACAATTTGCATGATGGTAAACCATACCAAGTTGTTTTGCGCTAGCACTTAAATTAGTGATGTAATTGCTGCATACAATTATTTTGCTGATAAGGCTTCTCCACAGCGCATGGTGATGAGAAGGGACACCGATGATGACGTCAACTGAGGATTGAAACCAGCTTCAACAAAGGTGAGGGCCACGAGGCATTGTTTAGCGACACCAAGCGACTCATAGAAGAGATTGGGCGAAAGCAGTTGAAATTTGAAACGTCACTGATAAAGACATCATTGTCTAGTTTCTTCATATTGCTGCTGCACATTGAGGAGAAGCCCTAAGATTGTCGCGTCTTTAATAATCGATTATGCCGCATCTTTCAATGACAGCGAAAAATCATTTAGTGAGCTTAATCTACACATTTCGTACGTTCTAACATATACATCTCGTGAAATTCTCGTTTCAGCTTCTCTTTAACGAAACAATACAAAAAAAAAAAAAACAGCAGTGAGCTTTTTTTTGGCGGCTTACATAACTACCAAGATAAGTGAGAACAGCTTTTCAGCAAAGTAATTAAATGATTTCCACAGAAAACCCCACCTGGTTACAAAAATAACCAAACTGGTGCAAACAAGATTTGCCTTAGTTTATTTAGAAGGGCACTGAGGATGCCTCTATCCGATTACTGTGCTCAGTAAAAATTGGTTCCCGGGCTCTTTCTGGTTATGTTGATATCTGTCTGACACAAAAGATGCGCTTAGTATTAAAAAAAAGTTATACCTAGAAATCATCCTAGCACTCGGTTCAAACTCATGACACTGTAGTGCCGTATACATACAGTTTCTCAGATCAATGCTTAAAACATCTTTGTTGGTGCATGCAGTTTGCTTTCAAAGTCGGGCTATGACGGCAACACTGCATTTTATATCTCAGCCTTTTGTAGCCTGCAAAGGCTTCACTTTCGGAGAGGGTGGTCTCTTTGCGATTAAAACATGGTACACTATCCTCACAGGCTAGCTGTTATTTGTCCTCAGCATCTTTGACAAATTATCCAACAGCTCAAAATATATCTCCTGCTACATTATCTCTCTCAAAAATTTGCTTTCATAAAAGTAAGTTGGTCACATTGTGCTTTTCTGCCACAATGTGACCACCTATTTCCTCATCAAACTCCCTACATCTTACAAATTTAGAGCCGTTCAGAACTCATGGAAAGCAAAGTCAAACGATAAGTCTACCATCAAGGGGCATAGTGAAAGTACAAAAACGAGATATATAATGGGAGTTTTGGATTTCTCGGCACGACCTAGACAAAGGACAATGGCTGGACAATGTACAGAACTGACTAGCGGTCTAAGGACATCAGAGAAAGTAAGCTTATCTGGGGCAGCTGAGTGTCAGTTATAGCGATGGGGTCAAGAAATTCATTAAAGCAACAGGGTCACACCAAATCAAAATCAGAAGTAATAGAAGGCCATTGAAACTCAACTTGGCTAACGATAGTATGCATAACCATGCCCCGGTCCTTTTGTGCTGCTAATGATTCTAAACCTTCACAAAGTTTTATGTTCTTAGTTGGCTGTTCTTTCTGCGGTAGCTGGACAACAGAAAAATTTGTCTGCAAAATCAAAAGCTTCAACAGAGCTGAAACAAGGAGCAAAGAAAGACAGATCGTCCACCTCCCTTTGTCCCCTGTCGCTGCACTACTGTTTTTGAAAATGTACCAAGTTCAAATTACTAGTTTACTAAAATTCGTCCAAGAAATTCAGAAAAATAACAGACCTCTAAGAATACTGGCATGTTCATTTTTAATGCAAAATGCACTTAAGCTCTACTCCTCGCTATCTCATGCTCACAGTTATTAGAAATTTCAGTGTCTGCATTTTGAGGCTTTGCAATAAACAGAAGAAATGCATGAAGAAAGTCTTAACCAGTATCTTTAGAGATCCCAACCTTATCACCTATGTAATCACTAACTGATTACACTTAAAGTGCTTTGGTGGGCCAATTAAGAGAAGGTGGTAACAGTTTAAAGTCGCACTTCGAGCCCCTTTAAAAGGATATTGAAAACAAGTTCAATTCATTCTGTATCAATAGAAACTCTTTATAGTAAAGTTGCTGAGACCACCACAAATCTTTACTATATCAGTTATCGGTGATCACATGGTCCTTAAAATGATGCCCAATAATTAAATGGTTACTTACTAAACACATCTTGTTGCTTTATTAAAAAAATAATGCTCTAAAATACCTCCCATATATCACTTATAGTCCCTGTGCCATTCTCTTTCTTTTAGTTATAAGATTTTTATGTTTACATTGTGGGAGTACTTCTTACGCAAGAAGGAAACGTGGCTACGAATACAACCGAACTTGATTTCATGCGAAAACCAAAGCCTTTCATGAACATTGTGTTATCTTCCGCTTTCTTTTTGTCTTTTAAGAGGCAACAGCTGAGAAATGGGGCGACAGTCAAGCGCTGCAGAAATGCAAGCACCACACCTTCACTTGTTGCCACTGCTGCCTCGTGCTGCGAATGTTTGGCTGTTTCATCCCTTCCTTATTTCTCGCTACACTTTTACTGTTTTACTTTCTGAACGCCGCCTTCTTTCCATGTTTGTAGCCAGCTTTACTGGTTTTTTATTTTTTCCTACGAGCTGCGTGCTTTCCCTCGAGGCTCCAAGGAGTATGTAGTTGGCTTCTCCTCGGTGCTGGTGAGTCCAGTGGTAAGGCCATTAAGGAAAACACTCGTTGCTCACGATCCTAGGTAACGTGCCTGCAGCGATGTTGGTCCGTAGGAATTGCGCTGCTACAACTAGGCGCACTTTATTATAAACTATTTTTATCAAAAATGTCTTTACTATAAAGGGGCAAAATTGTACAGTTTTCTAAGGGAGATGAACTGGGACTTCAGTTTCAATTTACTATATCCGAGTTTACTATAGCAGTGTTCTACTCTACATTATTACTACTTTCACTAAAATGGAGCTTCTCCAATTCAGGAAAGTCAGAAAAATAACATACAGGTGGCACTACTACCTGCCAATTTCCCAATATACTGTGTTGAGCTAGGCTACATCGCCGTTCACTTCCAAACAGTGATCAAGAAAGTCCTTTTCTGTGTAGACAGTATGAGCTTGAGTCAAGTGGCAGAAAAACCTAGAATACCTAGAAGCAGAAACAATAAACAAGTCCTTTGCACTTGCCAAACATTAACACACCCAGAAAGAGCCACAGAATTGATCCCTGCTAAAAACAGACTGAAGAGATTTGCCTTCAGTGTCCCGTAAACAATGACCCATGCATCATAATAATCTCATTCGCTGTAATCCACCATCGCCATTTGTACAAACCAAAGCTGTTGCTGGCAATCTCACATGAATAGTATTACATGACTGCACTTAGCTTCATTAAGAGCTTAATGGCAAAAGCCTTTCCTCCCACTTTTCTTCTACCTCTATACTGAGAGTTTGTGTACTCGTTATAATTTATTTCTGTCTCTTTTCTTTGGTTTCGTTGTTGGCGACATCGGCATCTCAGGACTCCTCTCCTCGATATGCGAGAACGTTACTGACTTACACGTGGCCCTACGGGGTACGGGACTTTCTACAGGAACTAAGCCTAACTAGCCAGACAAGGAAATTATGTCGACGCGAGAAACTACTGCGACATCCGGGGAAATTATGTTGACGTCAGAACCGACTGTGACGTCTGGCCGACGCATCTCGTGCAATCTCGCGAACAAATCTCGCGGATGAGAGATTTTCACCATCGGCCCCCTGCATCCTGCAGTAATTTCAGTCAGAGACTGCAAGCCATTTTTCTGCATACGTGTGTGCGTTTCACAACATATACATGGGCGAAAAAGATGGCAGAGAGGGGTCCAACCTTGTGCAGTGTGTCCATGGCACTGAGGACGGACTCCTGCAGCGTTGTGAGCACCACCTCTGCCAGGGTTGGCAGAATGAAAGGTGAGGCGTCGCCATGGACGGGAGCGGCAACGGCGTTCTGGACAACAGTGGCAAACTTTTGGAAGTCGGAGACCACGAACCTGGCATGGTGGAATGAAAGCGAACGCAGCCGAAGTGCCAATGAGCACCAACCACACCGTTCACTGTGGAGACGCAGGCTCACACGCGAAATATAAGCACGCTTTTCTCCAATTCGTGAAATAGCACACCTGTGCTAAATTGAGATATGTAATGTTGAGTTCTTTACCAAAAACAGCAAAAAAAAGCCTATGAATGATTGACGGAAGTTTTTCAGTTGCTACAAACAATGTCATGCTACTAAGGTAATCTTCCTATTTCTTCTTAGTTTGCTTTAATGTACAAAGACTACGAGTGTGCGAATATTAAAATTTTCTAATACATATAAAATATGAATAGGAAGAAAAAATGTCTTTGCAAATAAAATATCTAATCAGCAAAAATAAAAAATAAACGAAAAATTTAATACGAGGTGTGACACAAAAGACATGAGAGTAAGTGTGTAGCTTGAAAAAAAGAGTGGAATTGTAAGGCTTGTGTGGGTTCCCAGTGGTCAGACAGTTTAATAAACACTGCTACATTGAAGTACTAAAACGACTTCGTGAAAAAATTAGGAATAACAAAAGGTCACAGTTGTGGAGTGATCGAGGCTGCTGCACCAGGACAATGCATCCGCTCACATGGCCCTATCTGTCAAGAAGTTTCTGACCAGCGAAAACATTACTGTGATAGAGCATCCTCCTTATTCGCCTGATTTGGCTCCATGCGACTTTTTTAATTCCTAAAGTTAAATCTTGCTTAAAGGGAACCCATTTTACCTCTTAAAGAGGTTCAGGCAAAAAACTGAGAATATCCTGAAGGACCTTCCAAAAACCTCGTTCCAGAACTATTACCAGCAGTGGCTGCACCGAATGCAGAAGTGTGTGAACACTGAAGGCGACTACTTCGAAGGTGATAATGTCCCAGAGAACTGATTCTGTAAATACAATAATTTATTGAAACAGGCTCGTTTTTTTTTGTGTCACACCTTATAGCAAACATTGTTTGCCTTGTTCATTTAAAACTTCGCATGGTATTTGCAAATAAAATTAAACTAGAATTGCACAAAAGTATATATATATATATATATATATATATATATATATATATATATATACACCCTACTGAAAAATCCAGTATAAATTTTATACTTGATTCCGTACACCAGTTTTTTGTACGGGAAGCACCTGCGAGAAACCAGGTGCAGCTCTCATAACACTGCTGAATACAGTAACCTCTCATTTAATTCGGCCCTAAAGGGGCCATAAAAATTGGACAAATTAACCGAAACCTTCGATTATCGAATCGGCCTGAAAAAACTGCAGGAAACCGTTTGCATCGCAGAAAATTCATCTGATGAACCCTTGCACAAACGTTATCTGCATTTGAGATGAGGCCGAAATGCGAACAAAGTATTTTTCCCGGCTTCGCCAAGTGCTTCCCTTTGCGTACACTGTCGGGAAGGCCATTTTTACAAAAGGGAAGATCCCTCTTCACAAAACGACCATTCTGCATTTCGAGGATGCTTTACACAGAGTCACGTGGTCAACTGTTGCGGTCAAGTGCACTAAAGCTGTGATGAATTCGAACATTTTTGGCGTATTCGGCAATTTTGGAACATTCGAAAAGTTCCTAGAATCAATTTTTTCAATACACATCAAATAAAAAACATATTCGGTTCCTATTCGAAGTTTCGAATAATTTCGCATCCCTAATAAAGACACATCTTATATCCATCACCAGTTCCCTATCTGTTTTTGGTTCATAACGGCAGTGAAGGAGCACGAGCACAAAAGAATAAACGCGCAACACATGAAAAAGCGCTGCTTTTGTCCGAAGCAGCGTTCGTCCCTGTGTTGCGTGTTTCTTCCCTTGTGTTCGTGCTCCTTTGCTGCCGTTACGAATCAAGGAAGTCGCCAACTTTTCCAAAAACTTCTTTTACTCACCTGTTCTTAATGTGCTGGAAGAGGTGCGGAAAGATCTGAACAAGTGCCGTGAGAAATGCTTGGGACGGAATGTAGAGCAGAGACAGGCTGTTGGAGAAGCGCGCATCTTCAACAGCAACATCCGGTGGAGGTCTGGTGCTCTCGATGCCAATGTTGTACCACACCTGTAATCAAAAAATAAAATAAAAAAGAAGGATGACAAGCATCATGAGCACGAGCTAGAAATAAGCAACTGTCTGAAGCATTTCCTGAAGTGATTTAACTACAAAAGGACAATGGTAACATATAATTTGTTAAGATATCACAGCGAGGTTTTCATGATGTCGCACCTTCCATGCCGCGCACCAGAGGGCAGCCTCGCCCAGTGGGTCGGCCGAGCGCCCCAAGAGCGCGCCGCCATTGCCTGGTCCCTCGGCAGGACGACTCAGGTGCAGGATCTCCTGGAAACTCTTCAGCGCTGACAAAGACACCTGCAAGATCCAAAAGTAACTCCAATATATTTAACAGTGCTGCCATGTAGGAATCAAAGATTGAGAGAAACAGATTACCACTTCAATGTAAGGAAAAGGAAATTCACAAATATTTTCCACCAAAGATTGCACTGCTAACAAATAAATATTAGCACTTATACATAATGCATCAACATGATGTTTTGCTAAAAAAGCCTGACACATAACAATATGTAAACAAAACATGTAAACATACAATGTAAGATTATGCAAAGCACAAAAGGGCTTCTTGAAGCACATAGAGCAGTTGCTTCTCTGTGACGTTCCAGATTATAGAAGCAATGTCCAGCTACCCCAAGCACAAACTGACTAACGTTTCGTGACCGCATGTGGTTAAGAACATTTAACTCTGTGCAGTAAGGTGATTATGCTCACCTCATTATTCTTGCTCAGGGCCGAGTTCTCAATAAACTCGAGCAGCAGCGCCCAGGCACGGGGGAAGTCTCCCAGCGTATGAAGCACCTCCCGCTTGACGTGAAACACCCTCGCTACACCCGACAGAGTCAGCACCTTGGAAAGAGAACAAGGAAGGCAAATTTAAACCTCATACCTGATATTCCATTTTCATTACTTTCAGCATGTCTGTCCAGAGTTCTCATAGCTTCTTTTCCCAAGCCGCACATCTACTGCACCTGGCATGAGGCCTAGTAAAATGTTTTGCTAAACAAGACACAACCAGACTTCTCTGGAACACTAGTGGCTGTTTACGGCAATTTCTTCAATATCTCCAATTACTATCAGTGTTTTAGGAATGCAACATTAAAGATTCTACTCAAGTCAGTCTTAAATAGAGTGTGAACACAAGTTACCAACATTCACAAACTGATGACCATCAAGATAAGTTGGTGCAACAAAAAGTTTCCTTTGCTTTATTCAAACAAGTTCGCTGTAATAAGCAGCACGTTTAGAGTTCTTCACTTGCCCGCCTGCTGCTTTGGTCACCGCCACATTGCAAAGGAGTAAAGCCTCGTTAACACAAGCTTCAAAGGGCTACAAAAAGCATTTGGGTTATCCTAACAACCGTTTAAAAAAAAAGGGGGGGGGGGGGGGGGGCTTGTTCGCATACATACACTATACTGCTTGCCTGATCACTAATCCCTTGATTTTGTGAATCTATTATCTCACCACACATACTTATTGGCATACAATCATAAGTTGGCACACTATGTGAAAGTCCATCCGACATAGATATAATGCACTTATTTAACCAAGCTATATACTAACGTGGCCTAGGGCGACAATGTCAGGCACTGGATCCAAGGGCTTTGGAGGGTTCGGTTCCCATCTCACCCTTTGATTTCAAAGGCGCAAGCTGACCACCATCCCTAACAACTTGGTACGTTGCATTGCCTCCAGACTTCACCAAATGCACCGACCAATCACCACCTGGTCAAGTCACCTACACCTGCCTGAGGCTTCACCAGCACATACAACCGCTTTTCCACTAGTGATGCATTCTAGTCCTAGTGCACTAAAGAAGAAGCCTACCAATGTACTGATCAGCGTTGGCTTCCCCGTACACAGCCAGCAGCTCATTGAAGCAGGACGGCAAGAAGCCCTCGGAAATAGAACTGGAACTGAGTGGTTGGACTATTTTTTGGAGAAGGGCCCTCCTGAATGCTGTCCATGCAATTCAAGTTTGAGTTGAACTTTGAGTTCAACTTTAAGTTCAAGTTCGAGTAAGTTCGAGTTCAAGTTTGACATAATGGCCATACATTGATAAGGCCGCCCAACTAAACCCCATCTGGATTCACCGGTGCAGGACCCAAAGTGTCCAAATCGACCTGCACATTACACTTGCATAAGTACTGGAGGGAACTTTCCAGTAGTCAGAGTTATCTAGATTTCAAAAATTTCCGAAGTCAAACTTACTAGGTTTTACTGTACGCTAGTGCGTACACTTGCAATGAAGGCTGCTTCATTTCTACCTGCCGTAATGTAGTTCACATTACCCAAAAATGCACCTTCCCTTATCTGAGGAAAATGTTTCACAGGTCTCTCTACATCCCACAATCTTCTTTGCAGCCCACTGCAGAACACTTGCCTCACACTGCCAAATTACACCACAAAAGTGGTATTCACATTCCTCTGGTCCACAGGAACGCGTATCCAGGGCGACGCCACGGTGTGCCCTCGTGGTACTCACCTGGGTCTCAGCCCACTGCTTCTGTGCTGTGTTTCGCGAGTGGTGAATGAGGATGTTGCCCCCCATGTCGTTGACCTTCTCTGTTGATGCCGAACCTGACAGCGTCCGAACTCGGTCAAGCAACGGAAAAAGCACCTGCACGAAACAGGGTGGTCACTGTCAAAACGGAAACTTTCTAGACACAAAAAGTATAAAAAAAAATTGCCTTCAATGTGGTGCTCATGTTTAGGGTGTTAAAAGGAATGTAAGGTTGAGGTACTCAAGATTGCGTGGTGGGTGGTATGCATAGGTGTGCTACTGTATCCCTCTTTTTTTTTTTTTTTTTTTTTTTCAGCAAGAAATAATATGTATGCATATCTTTCATAGCAATTTAGTAAAAATCTTCTTTAGGCTGCCTTCCAAGCATGATTCTTTGCCACAATACATGACGTCAATAACTTGCAGGACCACAGGTCCACAAGCTACTATGACTATACTGGCATGGAGAAAGATTTTGCTTGGCCGTTTGCCGCGTGATGTTTTCAAGCCACGCGAGGAAGGAATGAGGGGACAGTTCGGCGACCGCTGCTCTGGGCAGCGCCGCGCCCATTCCCCAAAGGCGCACACATCTGCAGTTATCGTTTCCCGCGGGCCAGCACATGACGTTTGCAAGCCATGTGCGTGGGTGTGCCCATTCTTTTGCCCAGCTATCTCTCTCCTTCAGCACATGCTACGCATGCGCCAAGCCAGCTTAGCCCGTTTTCAGACAGAAGTCGGACGCTTTAGCGTGTGTTGCGAACCCTCTGCGAACCCTCTGCGCGCGGCGGCTGACGTGGCTCTCTCTTTTTTTTTTCTTTTGCGAGAGTAATTTATTTTTATCGGTGTGCTGTACGCATGGCGTAGCGTAAGATATGGCGGCTGCGGACGTTAAGAAGCGGCAGGGCTTCTTTTTTTTTTTTTGGCGGGAGTCGTCTATTCTTGCATGTATGAATCAACGAAAACGCGCGGTCAGCTGCTGCGATCATGATGCCCGCTCCAAGTGCGGCGTGATAAATCGAACCAGGCTTGTACGTGCAATCAAGCCTTCACGGGCACTCTGCCACGTTCGCTCCCCGTCACCACAGGAGCTATCAAAAGATAAATGCGCCGTGACGTTATCGCTGCGCAGCATCTTGGCACGCTGCCGAGAAATGAGCTGAGGATGAGAGGACCGAAACGGAGTGACGCGCGCCATCGATATGCAAGCGGAAAAGCTCGCGATTTCTGATTTCTGCCGCGGTGACCCAAACATTGTTTTGAGCTGCCGCGGTGGCTCGAGCGGCGAGAGGGACGCAGTTCCAAGTTTGAAAATTTTCGCTCTGTCGCTGCCGCATCGTCGCTGAGATCGCTCAATCGCTTGCATGTGAGCGAGCTGGCTTTAACGCTTTTTTTTTCTTTTTTTTTTTTTTTCAAATTCTCTGGTGCAAAAGTGGAGAGTGGATTATGCGAGTGGGTTGATTACGTGACAAATACGGTATTGTTTTTTCGCATCATAAATGCCGTCACAAGCCGATTTCTGTATATCGAATTATCGATATATCGAACTACTTCGCGATCCCCTTCGAGTTCGATATATCCGGGTTCGACTGTATCACTTGCTGGTGATGGCTAGGCTGTGAAGATGCTGTTTGGTAAATAAATAGCTACTTACTAAACATGTCGTGCTGGTTTATAACAGAAATACTCAAAAATACCTTCCATCCTTTTCTTATCTTTTTAATGATTTTTTTTTTGGTCATAAGAATTTATGTTATTAAAGATTTCGTCTACATCTCATGGAAGTACCACTTTAGCATGAACACAACATGACAATAAACACGTTTTCTCCCTGCGTGCCACATGCTTTGCCTCAAAGCTCCAAGGCCCTCACAAAGCTGGCTTCTCCTCGAAGCTCATGAGCCTAGTGGTTAAGCCATCTCAAAAAAGCGCCTTAACATTGTCCATTTTTTATCCGGAGAAAGAAGCACTTGACTCGCGATCCTACGTGGCACGCAATGTTATCTCGTGGGAAGTATATCACCGCGGCCAGATGCACTTTACTATAACTCGTTTTTAATAAAAATGTCTTTACTATAAACAAATGCACAGTCGTCTATGGAATACAAACTGGGGCTACTGTTTCATTTTACTATACAGTCGAACCCGGATATATCGAACTCGAAGGGGATCGCGAAATAGTTCGATATATCGATAATTCGATATACAAAAATCGGCTAGTGACGGCACTTACGATACCAAAAAACGATACCGCATGTGTCACGTAATCAACCCACTCGCATAATGAACCCACCCTCCGCTTTTTACCCAAGAATTTGAAAAAAAAAAATGCGTTAAGACCAGCTCGCTCACATGCAAGCGATTGAGCGATCTCAGCGACGAGCGGCAGCGACAGAGCGAAAAATTTCAAACTTGTTGGAACTGCGTCCCCCTTGCCGCTCGAGCCACCGCGACAGCTCAATAAAAGGTTTCTGTGTCGCTGCGGCAGAAATCGCGAGCGTTTTCGCTTGCATGTGGATGGCGCGCGTCACTCCCGTTCCGGTCGTCGCATCCACAGCTCATTTCTTGGCAGCGTGTCAAGATGCTGCGCAGCGATAACGTCAGGGCGCGTTTATCTTTTTATAGCTCCTCCGGTGGCGGGGAGCGACTTGGCAGAGTGCCCGTGATGGCTTGATTGCACAAGCCTGGTTCGATTTATCACGCCGCGCTTGGGGCTGGCGTCATGATCACAGCAGCAGACCACGTGCTTCCGTTGATTCATACATGCAAAGATAAACGGCTCCCGCAAAAAAAAAAAAAAAAAAAAAAGCCTGCCGCTTTTTAATGTCCGCAGCCGCCATATCTTAAGCTACGTCGCGCGTACAGCACAACGATAAGAAAGAATGACTCTCGCAAAAAAGAAGAAAAAAAAAAGAAAAAGAGAGAGCTGCCGCTTCTTAACGTCCGTAGGCGCCATAGCCATGTCAGCCGCCGCGCGCAGAGGGTTCGCAACACACGCTGGAGAAAGCGTCCGACGTCTGTCTGAAAACGGGCTGAGCTGGCTTGGCGCATGTGTAGCGCGTGCTGAAGGAGAGAGATAGCTCGGCAAAAGAATGGGCACACCCACGCACATGGCTTGCAAACGTCATGTGTTGGCGCGCGGGAAACAATAACTGCAGATGCGCGCGCCCTTGGGGAATGGGCGCGGCGCTGTCCAGAACTGTCCCCTCTCATTCCTTCCGCGTGTGGCTTGAAAACGTCACGCGGCAAACGGCCAAGCATGATGCGATGTCTTTGGGGAAGGCACACTTTCCAGTGCGTGGTGCGGAGTTCGATATATCGAACGACCGGTGAAATTGAGTTCGATATATGACGCAGCTTTCCTATACTTTTACATGGGATTTTCAAGGGGATATTCCGTGAGTTTGATATAACCAAAATTCGATATATCCGGGTTAGATATAACCGGGTTCGACTGTATCAGCATTTACTATTGCGGGGTTCTAGCGTTGACTGCCTCATAAAGCTAGCACAAACACAAGGCACAAATGCTGGCAGAAAAGTAGACAACTTCCACAACACTTAAAGACATGCCGATGAGAACACCTTGGAGCCAAATGATTTTCAAATGATAAAATGTTCTGAAAGTGCATTTGACAACACCTTGTGACTAATGCACATGGCTTGCATTCTCATGCAGTACAAGCCCAAAAATTCCACAACATAGATATAATGCAAAACTTGGGGATAACGTTAGATAAACGAGCTGTTAAACGAGCGGTTAAACACACCTGCCAAAGCACAGCCTGCCAGGTCTCCTGGCGTAACACTGATCCATGGGCATTGATGGTTGAGAAGAGGGTCTGCCCGGCGCTCTTGCGGACCGCCGAGCGCGGGTCAACGCACAGCTCGCCAAGCCGCTGGAAGAGGCACATCCACAGGGGATCCCAGTCACCCTCCTCCTGTTTGAGCTTCTCCGCATTCTGGTACAGGTAGTCAGCCATGTGCCAGAGCAGACCAACAGCCGTCAGCGACACGTTGAGCTCCTGGTTCTGTGAGCCAAAGCGGGCGGCCGTGTCGACGCACAGCTGCAGACAGGCACGCGGCATCACCGGCAGGAAGTCTGCCACCACCAGCTGCAAGCACTGGAATGCCGACCGGATCAGTGCCTCCCCGTGGCTCTCCGAGATGGCACCAATGATTGTTAGCACCTGGAAAAAAATCATTAAAACAGAGAACAAAGGGGTGTTTATGTGACACAACACAACTTCATGCGATTTAATTAAGAGATTTAGTGAGTAGTGCTATGGGTCACATAACCCATTAATCTCAGTAACCCATGAGTCACATAACCCATTAATATCAGTAACCCATGGGTCACATAACCCATTAATATCAGTAACCCATGGGTCACATAACCCGTTAATCTCAGTAACCAATGGGTCACATCATCCATTAAGGACATTTAATTAATTGTTAGGTATAAGTTTTATTCTTTCTAATGATACATAATGATATATAGGCAGAACTATACATGGATCACCACGTGATATTCGCCTCTGACCACTGAATAATTTATAATCGAATCTGTTTCCTCACCGATTTCGGTTTCAGTTTCAACAGCCGAGCGATGGCTGTGATGTCAGTCAAGACTAGGTTATAAAAGAAAAAGAGCAGCCATATAATCGTTCCTCTCTTGTTTGAGATCCCTACAACGCTAAAGCCAGCTTGCCTCATGAACTGGAATCACACCCAGTGAAGAGTCAGCAATTATATCGCCATTTTTTTTCATGCTGTGCGGGATCTAGACTTGTGACGGCACGGCCATCTCTCGGCTGCTGAAACCGAAACCAAAACTGGTGAGCAAAGAGAATTCAATCACACATTATTTGGCAGTCGCAGGTGAAAACCATATGGTATTCATAGTGGTATCCATCCAAATGGTATCCATCAATACCAAGAAAAATGCTATTAAAATTTGGTGCCTATACTCCTTTCATGTGACCACGGTCCCATGAGATTCAGTTATGTGCAGTTTGGGCATGTTCGCTGGCCAATAGTTACTGAAGAACAGTGCAGTGTCCAAGGGTGCGCTTCCGGTGCGTCAGTCTTCCTTAATAAACAATCACATACATCATGCGTTACGTGATCAATATGAACTAGTTTCATGGCCTTACTATGTGAGGACGTCACTTCATGTGGACAGCAACCAAGAAGGCTTTGGCTCAAGGTCTCAAAGTGATTAACAACATTCTTCTTTGTCCCAGAGTCACCCTACCAGCCTGCACTGAAATTATGGCAGGTATATAAAGACAAAATGTAGGCTAGCGCCGTAGTGGAGGGCTTTGGAAATTTCAACCACCTGGGGTTCTTTAACGTGCACTGTCATTGCACGGCACACGTGCGTCTAGCTTTTTGCTTCCATCAAAAGTGGTGGCTCAAAACAGATAAATATGTTTGCATCCTCATTCTTACGTGCTTTTGTGTGGAAGATATATTACCTAGTCACTATAACTATAATCGTGGGTTGAATGGCGCATAGTGTAGGACGAATGAGAAAACGAAATGGGACTAACAGTGAATAGCGGACAGTGGATTAAATGGAGATGGAGCTTTCATCATCCATTGTGTGTCTCATCCACCACATTCGTCATCCACTGTCCAATGTGTCCACCCTCCATCCAATTCACTGTTCGCTATTCACTGTTAGTCCCATTCCATGTCTCATCCATCCTACACCATGTGCCGTTCAGCCCACCGTTATAGTTATAGTGACTGGGTCATATAACTTCCATACAAAAGCACGTAAGAATGAAGATGCAAACATATTGATTTGTTTTGAGCCATCACTTTCGATGGAAGCTAGTGATGGAAGCAGGTAGATGCAGTGAACAGTGGATTAGCCAGACAGTAAATGTACAACAATGAACAGGAAAAACAGTGAATAAGACAGATAGTGGATGGGATAGAGATTGGAAGATCAACGTAGGTAGGCAAGGCACACGACGGACAGAATGCACAGCTGCTGAAGAATGGTATATGGTACATACCCATCAGTGGCAAATGATGATTGGGCTGGTGGGCGTGTGAGCGAGCAAGCGAGGGAGCGAGTGAGTAGCATGGATGATGGAAAGATGAAAGGCAGGTGGATGGACAGCGGATGATGATGATGAAGAGGAAGAGGAGGAGGAAAAACTTTATTTATTGAAAATTAAAGCAGACACTCCCAGGAGGGCCCCTAGTCCAGGAAACCTCTGACCGTTCCCTCTAGCTTGGCCCGCTCTACCAGTTGCAGCTAATCTGCGGGTTGCATGGCCAGAAGGGGCGGCCTCCCAGGAGGAGGGAGTGGGGTTTTTGATAGGAGGAATGCGGATGGGATGTGGGCATTCCCATAGGTAATGGTAGAGAGTGGGTGGGGTGCGTTGCAAGCGGTGCAATGCAGTGGGAAGATTGTGGGGTGAAAGATGTGCAAATTGAAGAGATGGGAACGAATTTCTCTGGAGTTGTCGCCAGTATGTGCTGTCGATGTGATTGAGCGTGTGACATGGTGGCGGGTACGTGACACAGCATCGACGATAGTGGTGAACAATTGTAGTGTAGTCAAGAGGTTCAATGAGGGTGCATGCTGAAGGTTTGGGATAAGCGAACAAGGAATAGTGGATGACGAAAGGTGATGTTAGGGCCAGCTGACTAAAGCAGCAAGAGGGTTGCCCCCACCTGAGGCCAGCCATGGGTCAATGTCTCCCCATTGCTGTGCAGTAGCGAGAGCGTGCAATCCAACTGCTTCTGCCGGATATCCGGGTGGGCAGAGGCCATCTCCACCAGTGGGGCCAGCAGCAGCACCTGGAGGCTCCTTCGCGATGACAGCGGCGCGTGGACCGGCGCCGTCGTGTTGTCAGACGGCGATGTCACCGTCGCTGGTGCCGAAGAAGAGACGGTAGTGGTCGCTTCTCCTCCTCCTCCTCCTCCGCTGGGCGAGGAGTGGTTGAGTGCAGCCTTGACTAAATAGGTGAGGGCTTCTGCGCCCCACTCCCGCATGCGGGTGTGCGGATGGGCGCACACCTCCAGCAGGTGCTGTGTCACCGGTCGCCACAATGCCTCCACCCGGCCCAGGTTCACCAGGCCCGTCTCGAGCAGCTTGGCCACGGCAAACAGCGAGGGTTCCTGTGCAAGACGCCGGGACCTTGCTGTACATATGCACACTACACAGCCCCTCCCTGTCGCACGCAAATTTTTTAGTGACAACTGTACTGGGCGCGAGGACACATAATTCTGTTCTCTTAACGATAGGGGGCCCGCAACTACTACTTTCTCCTCACTGGTTTTCGATCAGCGAGTTAAATGGTAGTTTCAGCTCAGGTATAGTATCTTTGAATGCAACCTAAAGGTAACATACACTCACTGAAGGCACGACAAGGCTGTGATGAGCGTTATTTTATGGCATGATCACTGTCATACCCCAACACCAGGTTCACGACTGGTTCACGACCCATTCACGACTGGTTTTACAGCTTCTTAGTTTAAAGAACACCCCATAAAGCAACCTAAAGAAAAACACACTCCCAGAGAATATGTTCGTAACTTATTAAATGGTTTTAAATTGTAAAAAAAAAAAATGAGTACTAGTAAGAAATGGAGTCGAACCTCTATTTCGACGCTGGTAGTGTTAATCCATCGCACCACGAAAGCAACTGGAATTGTGGGCTTTAATTACACTCCTATTCATTTAACAGTATTTCTGCAGTCGCTAGGTGATGCTGCTCAGAGGACCTACCGTTGAGAGAATGGAATCATGCCACGAGGACATATCGCAGTGCCACTGCTGAACAACACCCGCACGATGATAAAAGGAGAGTTGTATACCACTCCCCAGCACCGCAACACATTTCAGACCATGCATTTTTACATTTACAGCTTCGTGGTCATCTTTACAGTTTGCGCGAGTCCTTAAAGAAAATTTTCTCGCAAAAAAGCCCTTTGCCGAGCGAATCAGCTAAGACAATAATATGGAGCGTTTTAGTTCCCAGTGAAATTGTTTAACGACCAGCACTTAGCAGCCATCCTTCTGCACGTGTTGCCACCATTATGAACCCCACTGACATGATTATGCCATAGTAGGCAGAGGCTAGCGTTCCCCAGGTCACAAAAAAAAAAATTGCTCAAAAAAAGAATTTCTGCGTCCAAGGTTGTGCACCTGCACAGAATGCCAAGTCATACTGATGCGGTACAAACCATATGCGAACTAGTCGGTTTCCCTTTGTGCAGACTGCTGTGGTGCTATTAGACTGAGCCCTTAAACTGCAGTTTTACGGTAGCTGACTACCTTAGAGTAGGCAATTTCTCTATGCCTTGGATGACACACAGAAACAACCTTCAAATACTTAAACCGCGGAGGCGAGTTTCAGCTACAACCTCCAGTGCCTGCTCATAGTTACGAAGCAATTTAGTGACAACTACGTGAACACAGCTTTGTTCCCTTAAATGCGTGCTGCACTCATGACAGGGTGAACTTGCATTTTTGCCCATAACGTAAACCATTATTCTCACAACTTCCCACCTTTCAGGTCTAAATCGAAGCTTGTGCTCAGCTCGGCAATGTACTTCTAGTGCTGTGGTACTAATTAACCGCCATGAAGAATGCACAAATAATGAGCCACCGTTATCAAGACGACACACGGTTACAATGTGCAAAGCAGGGACCAACTAACAAAGAAAAAAAATCAACAGAATAATGTGGTTTTCGTAAAAAGATATTCAGCGCTGCACAAAGACACAGGCGCTGGAAGAAAACACAGGACAGGCGCTGTGTTTTCTTCCAGTGTCCGTGTCTTTGTGCAGTGATGAATATCGTTTTACGAAAACATGTTTCACCAACTAGCCCAGCAATGCGTTTAGTTAAGAATAAATTGGCCTGTGCCTTTTAAAATGCGCAAATTCTTCCTAGCACCATCTGCCTCGCAGCAAGAGCAATCACGTGACTCTCTTGCAGCACCAGGTTGACGCTAATGGTGCACACTCCTGTGCTGAAGCTGACGCACGCACAATATGGAACATTTGGCAAAATCATGCTGCTTCAGTGCCGTCTGAGCTCTCTCTCCCTTCCTACTTGCGTTTCCCTCAGTGCACTTATCAAACTGAGCGCATACCTACACACTTACCCCCACCTGGCTACTGCATGCAGCTACTCCAACACTCTCAAGAAAAAGCATTGATTAAAGCTTACATGCGAACCAATGAGTGAGCAGAGGTATAAATATAAAAGACATCCCCCGCGTCTACCCCTAGTCCCTAAATATTCCAACAGGCATCATACCGCCACTTTGCAACACCTGAAATTGCTGCCACAGAAATTTGTATTATTGCCACGGTAGCTGTCTGGTTGCTTATTTTAACTCGATGGCGTTAAAGGCTCCGTTCACCGAAAATCCAGCATCGGCGCTGATGTTGGCGTTGAAAGCAAAAAATCCCAAGCATTCCTCTATAGGCTTTCTTTCGTATGGGAGGGCGAAATGAGGATCAGCCTGCCAGGACCCGTGCATTCATGTTACCCTTAGGCCATCCAAGCTTCCAGGCACATTTATACGGTTCGGTAAAAGCGGGGCATGCGAGCTGGTAGCCTATGCTATCATGTCCTGCCCTTAAAGGCATACCTTAATTGTCCCCCATAATTTTTATTTTTCTTTCTCCAACACATTGCCACAAGGTGGTAAAAAAAAAGTGGTCAAACATTGTAACCTCAGTAAAGCGTCCAGCTCTGCCAAGGCTAGCAAAGTAACAAAAGGTTGCATGAATGTTTGTCACGCATAAGCCAAGCTTTTTCACAGCCACAGACGTGACCAATGAAACATACAGCAGCCCAGTGTGATACGACTAAAGCCCAAATCTTAGCTTGAATGCACTTACCAGCCTGTCACATTTACCATGCTTCAAAGCACCCTTACAAGTATTCAACACTTTTCAAGGACCCACCATGACAGAGTAGGATTGCAATTAACCAAAGAATTAGCCAAACTATCTAGCCATTAGTTTTAATTGTGATTAAACTACTTCCTAACACTTGTAGGTGCAACATGATGATGACAACATGTCAGTATGAATCCTGTGTAGAAACACATTAACCCAGGCATGTGAAATGGGTACACAAAATTTGTTTAAAAAATGAACATCTTCACGTTCCAAGGTAGCCCAGATACTGCTCCAGTGACTGCGTGCCACAACGTGCGTATGGGAGGACCCAGCAAAAGCTTTAATTATTCAATGAAGAAGGTGGGAATTTCTTTCAGCACAATCTTGGAATGCGCCCTAAAGAATATGGAAACCTGAAAACTTTTCCGGCATGAGATAATAATTGGCGAGTGAAGGAGACAGAAGCCCAAAATAGAACGTATAGATTCCTGAATACTACAAATGCAAATTTTATTTGCTCGAGCAGTTTTTATGGTCCTTGCAGGCACTTCATCACCAATTTCCAATGTTTTCACACAGCAACAAAATGTATATGCACAGTTTTTCTTCTACACAGGACCATGTGAAACCAGCGTGGCCTTTCCTCGCAGCCAACACTCGCAATGCAGGAACTTCGTCTGGAAAAAACTGTCGCTCACATCAAAATAAATGTTTGGGCTCATTTATTTATGAAAGTGACATAACCGCTCACTATTATTGCCATCACCCAGTCAGGTTACCATTAATAATGCATACGAGCTCCATGGCATGGGCAGCAGAACAAAGATGGATGGAGTATGCAAAACAACTGTGATATGCCTCGTGGCACGTAACCCGTCTCTTTTGTAGTGAAAGCTACACTGCGGTAGGTTTTCAAGCCGTCGGCGTGGCACCGTGGAAGACGCAGAAGAAGAAAAAGAAGAAAATGAAAAAGGAAAAGAAGAAGAAAAAGAAGGGAAAAAAAAAGATGAAGAAGAAGAAGACAGATAACTCGGTAGTTGGCAGAGGGGAGAACGACAACAGCGAGTTGCTAGGACAGAAGGTTCATTTGAATGTTGTGACGCCAGTGTGCCCCAGAGTTTGACGTAGAGACAATGTCATACCACTAGAAGTCTTCTACACCCAAATGAGAATGGTCAACGTCGAGAGGCAAGGGGTGCTCATACGTGAAATGATTCCCCTATGGCAGAAATAACGCTGAAACCATGGAGTAGAGCAACCATGGAGCAACCATGGAGCAACCATGGAGCAACCATGGAGTATGTGCAAAAGTCATGTCTTTACTTTGAAGCCGAACCTAAGCGTAGCCAAGGAGATTGCTTTCGTGTAACTCCAGATTTAACTACAAGCTAAACCACAGCTAATCTTTTTTTTTTTTTTTTTTTTTTTCAAAGCGGAGAGAAGTGACACTCACTCTGTTGTTGTAGGCCAGCTCCATCGATTCTGTGGAAAGCTTGCACAGAGCATCGATCAAGTGATGCAGTGCCACATCGTCCAAGTACCTGCACAGGGAGGCACGTGCTATGGCATCAACACATTCAAAGTGAAGCCTTTGACAAAGGGTGGCAAAGAACTACCTGTAAAGGAACCAAAAAACTTTCCTTCAAGCTTATTTCTGACTGCAATCAGTGTCTATGGATTTATGAACAGGACACTTCTCCCTTTGACCACTCAGTTTCAGATTCATGAAAAGCATGAAGTTCTTTCCAAGACATTTCTTAAGCAGCTGACGACAGTTAAAGAAAATAAAAAGTTACAGAGGGCATTGAGACATGCTTACATGCTGTAAGTGCAAAAGCATGAGATGGATCACGAAGTGGATTAGGTTGGATCAGTAGTAATCACGAAGTGGATTAAGTTGGATCAGTAGTAGTCATGTGTATATAGCGCGATGACTATATATAGAACTGCTGCGACCATGTGACTTCCCCGGCAACGCCATGCCGATTTTTTGGGACCACCTTTCCAGGATGTCACTGCCACCAAAATCCACTGCTAGTGGGGCAATAAAACTTTCGCCTTTCAACGATAAAGGTCGAATAAACGAACTCAAGGAAGCTTGACAAAAAAAAAAAAGACGAAATTACTGCCAATCTGGGTAGCCTCGTAATCAACAAAGTTACAACAAAAAGATAGTTCTCTGTCCTTCCTATCGGTGTGACTGACTGAGCACTCTGATTGACACTTTTTCTCTTAAAAGAAAATATGATAAAAGGGCTCACAAAAGCTTCAATGAAATGTATGCATTCCCAGGCATGGCTCAACTGCAATGATAACTCTCGCGGCGATAATATGACATCCAAAAGCACAGGGGGATAAGGATGATGAAGAGAAACATATCAACCAACGAAAGTAAAATGGGCATTCCTAAACTTCAAGCATGCGCTTAGAACAGAAATGAAACATGGATTTGTCACAAAAAAAATGAAGCCACATATTACAGAATCTTATCATTCAAACCTGATGAATTTAAATTTACATTTACACATGTCGACCAAAGCGCTGACCTTGCCAAAGTCAAGCGCATTAAAAGCACTCTTATCACCTTCACCTCTGCAAGATTTCAATTAAAATTCAGTCATTCATATGTTTGAATTAATGAGATTCGACCATGCCCCAATTTCTGCCGGGATGCTACCCAAGTTGTTACACTGTAAAGACAGTGACGAAAGTGAAATGCGTCAATTAGGACAAAAAATAATACCTTAACTGAGAAGATATGTTACCACCTTGTGCACAATAAAACTTGGATTTTACGTTCATGTTTAACGCCCATCGCAGTATATATGAGCACAATAATGAACGCCAATATAAAATTATTACCGAAATGACCATCAGTGGAAAACAAAAGTACTCAAGACAGTTCTGCTTTGAAAACGACTCAAGGAAAGAGTCGAAAACCGAAGGCAGCGACGGCATGAAACGCAGGCTCCGAGACATGAACTCAGCAAGCAAGAAAGCAAGGAAAAGCAGAAAACGAAGACAACGGCGACGGAGTGAAGAACATAAGAATGAAGAGAGAGAGAGAAAGCAAAAGCGCGCAGCTTAGAAATCGACGAGACCACACTTACTGGGAGTTGTGAAAGACACGTGACAGCGTGCCGGCCAAAGGCACGTAGCTGTGGCAGCGTCAATAGTAGTGTTTGTTTCGCATGTGTGGGGGAGGGAAGAGGAAGGAGGAGGAGGAGGAGGAGGAGGGTCCGGTTCGACAGATGGTTTTTTTTTTTTTTTTCGCAGAGCATAATGGGCGGAAAAGTAGGAATTATTGAGATAAGACAAGAGGAAGAAGAGTGAAAGGAATATTGTTTCAAAAGCGAAGGTGGCAGAATGGATGGGATGGAGAGAGAGAGAACAGACAAAAACACAGCATCAGTTGCAGGCACGTATGGAACGAGGACAAGAACACTGCACGTTTTCAAACACAGGTACAAGAAGAGATAACGACAAATGTAGCACGGTTACAGCTTCGCAAAGCCAAGGCCAAGTAACAATGACAGGCAATGTGAAGGCTACGAAGCAGACTCTTATGCGCTAGCATATTAAGCTCATTCGGCCGAAAAGCCGTCGCCGCACCCTAGAATTGAGATGTGTAAAACCACTCTTTGTGTAATGCTCAGGGTGGTATCAACTATTTCTCTTCCCGCTTAGCATCCATCTACTCTAGTTTAGTTGGAGGCTAGAACCTGTGACATATGTACCTCCAATAGTGTGCCGTTAAAAGTTTCGCCGTTTATCGAGAAGTGAGACCAGTACTGCACCTTCCTTTCCCGAAAAAGTAACCTAAAAAAAGAAGCTCGCCAATTATGCAATCCAACCTCTCCATAAAAGTGAAAGTACTGATCAAAGCATCAATCAGATCATGATCAAAGCATCAATCAGTACACTGCAGCAAAGAGTAGACAAATCGACCTGAAAGGTAAATTTTTCTTTCTAGCCATCAGATGCCACCTGTAAGCTGGATGCCTAGATGCAGTGTTCAAGAACTGCATTGAGGCATCCTTGGCCATTCAAAATGGCTGGTGACCCTACCACGTCATGCCATATCTTTAATTACAGTCATGCATATTACGCTAACCTACATGATGCTAACTCCGCTGCCTAACTCAGATTATGAATTCACTTTAAAGAAATTAATGCAAAACAAGAAATTGCATTTGTTATGTAGCTACTACACTCGAATATTAGCCACATTATTGTTGTTAATTTACTACACTCACATATTATGATGTACTATATGGGGCTTGACGTCCCAAAGCGTCTCTGGCTATGAACACGTCGCAGTTAGACACTCACATATTAGCCGAAAATTCAGATCCCGAACACAAAAGCAGTGGGAGCATTCGCTAAAGTAAGAGAAGTTTTTTAGCTCTTTTGTCCAAAGAAATACGCTCAGGCAACTCACTGGGAGCTCTCGAAGAGGCGTGACAGCATGGCAGACAGCACGGGCAGGTCGGCCATGACAGCCGTGGTGATGACCGCAGAGGAGTTGGTGCCCGCCGCTGTGCCGTCAGAGCCGTTCTTGGGGGCCGCCTTGAGACTGCCGCCTGTCGAGGGCTTCAGGCCGAGGATCCAGACCAGGTGCTGAAGGGTGGTGAGCACCAGGTGCCAGGCACTGCCCAGCACTGCCCCATGCGCTTGCGCCAGCCCCAGGATGGCTCGCATGCACTGCAGGTTCTTGGCCGTCAACTGCATCACACAGAGACAGGCCTGAATGTGTTGGCAGCGTCACGTGTCCTCCTTCACGCGCACCGGTTACGTACAGTAACCCACGCGCATCCCAGTCCTGATAACAGAACAAGAACCCTTCAAGCAGTAACATTCAAGAAAAAATTCATGCCAAGCAGCACAGCAAAATGGAATGCGAACGGTGCCCAAGAAGATTCAGTTCGATTTGTGGGCATTAGTGCACTAAAACGACTCAGGCTATGAGGGACGCCGTAGTAGAGTGTTCCAGAAATTTCGACGTCCTGGGGTTCTTTAACATGCACTGACATCGCAGAGCGCACAGATGCCTTTGCATTTCGCCTCCCCATCAAAATACAGCTGCTGCGGTCATGTTCGAACCCAGGTACTCCAGCACATTAGCCGAGCGTCTTAACCAATGAGCCAGCGCAGTGAGTACATGCCTTTCCCCACTGGTATTGTACTTTGTCTTTCTCCAACCATTACGCCTCAACTGGCCAAACAAGACAGTCCACTTGTTCAAGGAAAGCAAGCAAGAGAGGGAGGTGAAGAGGAGAGTGCACAACAGCAGTGCTCACCATGACAGGCCCCTGGTGGCCGCCCAGTGAGGGTGTGGGCAGGGGTGTTCCCACCGCCACCACTTGCTGCCGAGGGGCATCGTGGGGATCACACCCTGGTCCACCCAGAAAAGGTCCCAGGTTGGGGCCCTGTTGGGGAAGAGGGACCGGAGGAGGACCCCCCTGGACCATGGAGCCCGGCCTGTCGGAGGAACCGTCACCCCGAGGGTGCGGAGATGCAGCCGCCTTGGGGAACGTGGAATTGAGCACCTGCGACACAACGGTGAGCACCCCATACATTCAAGCCAACGAAGCAAAGCGATGAGGATGATCGAGAAGTCACATTTTGGATCTCTCGGCTGCTACTGCACCCACCGTGAGAGTGTAGTGTGGCGGCAAGGAACCCTTGCACATGGCCGTGATGAAGGCATCCCGAGGCGTTGACATCTGCAACTGGCCGCACAGGCTGGCATATATCTGCATCGTCTTTAGGATTTCCTCCGTGGCTGCTTCATCCGTGCTGTATTCCAGACCACAGATCAGGCAAAAGTCCCTCTCGGCACAACTAACGTGGCTTATAATGAATGAAAAAAAGGCACGAAGACAAATGCATACCTGGCGTCAAGCAGCAGTGAGAGGGCCGCCAGCAGCCCACACCAGGATGAAGACACCAGCTGGCGGTGGAGGCGTAGGCTGGCAGCAGAGTCACTCGTGGCACCTTTTGACTGGTCCACCACTGTGGCAATGCTGTGCACCACCTCCAGGAGGCACACGTAGCCCAGGGACACCCCGTAGCCCTCGGCAACCACAGGCGGCTCCACCCGGTCCAGCATTTCCATACTGCGAAGAGGAGCAAGCCGGGGATAATGACGCGACCATCAGTACTACCATGTTAACCACTGCTGCATGTCACTGTGGAACTGTAAATGCACACATGCACAAATAAAAAGAAAAATGCTGCCTTGCTCTTTCCCAGGTGACTACGAGACAATATAAGAAAGCTGTTGAGTTCAAACAAGGGCTTCTCGTTTCTGTCCACAGTAAAGCGTTATAAGACGACAGTGAAAATGCGAAGTATGCAAGCGTGCATTTTCCTGCAGAAACAGGTCTCCCTTGGCGATGAAGTCCACCTGCTTTTTCCTAAGCATCATTAGCACATTTCTGAGCATCTGGCCGGAGTAGGTACTCTTCATTGTCACACTAGTTGGCAAGAAATGCACATAAACAATGCCAACACTGTTTCAGAAAATTGTGGCCATAATTTTTCCAGCCGGCACAATTCTCCAGAATTTCTCATGAACTGGTGAGTTAACACACTTCTATCACTCTGACGCGTGTTTTGACTCTGGGGTGAAGTAATGCAACTCACGCTTTGGCGAGTGTAATGAGTCGATGAAGAAATGGCTTTCCTATAGGCTCAATCAAAATGGTCCTTTAGCTCTCTGATAATTTGCGGTCTTCTGTATCAGTTGAACACAGAAAGCTGCACGACAGAACACACTGTTCTATCGCGCATTAACTTTCCAGAGCGAGCGGTATTTGTTAATGACAGTGCTCAAAGTTCTAAAAGAAAGAACTGTCTTTAGCCTGTGCGTATCAATAAAATTCCCCAGTTAAGCATGCACTCACTAGGTGGCCTTGGAGACACCCGGCGTGGCGACTTGCGGCAGCAGAGGCATCCAGACACCCCTGTACAGGAACGCCGCTTGCAGTGGCTGAGAAAGTGCAGATGCGTTGCCACCTCCTGGAGTGCCGGGACCGCTGAGAGTCACCGAAGGTGGCGGTGCGGTTCCACCAGAGCCACCGCTGCCGCCACCCCCGCCGCCGTGGTGGTAGTGGTGGTGGCAAGGGGCACTCACAAACAGCGCCTGCACGTAGGCACCCAAGGCATTCACCATGTCCTGGAAGATCTTGGTGCTATGGTCCTTCATGTCGTAACTCTCGCAGAAGCTCCTGCACAAAGGGGGATAGAAGAAGCCAGCGAAATATTAAAAAAAAGTATAAGCACGTTTTATGCACACAGAAATTACACCTGCATTATGAGGCAGTAGAGGGCACCAGCTCAATTATCAGTGCCTTCCACTACCCACGGCACACAGCAACCTGGGTTACAGCTGGCTGTGCATCTGCAAATATTTTTAAGGCGAAAGTCTTTTTTGGCTCATTAGTGGCATGTGCAGAAAGTGACCGTCCGCGGAATATGTGACCAAAAAAGACAGATCCAGAAAAAAAAAAAAGAAGAAAGAAAGAAAGAAAGATTAAGTGGTCGTTGGTGTCCTTACTTGAGGAGTTCTGGCTGTGAGCAAAGCTTGTGCAAGACTTCCAACGCCAGGGTACGCTGCCAGTTGGGCTTCTCATAGTCCAGGAACTTCACCACCAGTGAGAGAAAGATCTCACACTCGGTCACCTGAAAGACCGAGCACCACGGTCATTTAACAACTTTTTAGCTACCTTTCCGTCCCTTCCAGACTTTGATCAGCAATAACAAAAGACTCGGCAGAAAAGAGAGCACAGTGAACACCCGAGCCAGGGAAACAGCGCTTCAAGGAAGAGGCAAGCTCACCAGGGTGGCGTAGAACTTGTGGATGAGGACGGAAACGACGCGGACCAGGCGCATAGAGATGGGGAAGAAGGGTCGGTCGGGGGCCTGCCGGGCGTTGGGTGAGAACAGCTTGATGACCAGAGGGCAGACGCGCTCCTTGAGCAGGAAGCGGAACTCGGGATGTCGCAGGAACGCCTCAGGGAAAGAGGCCAGGATGGACTCGACCAGCTCCAGGCCCAGTGTGCGCGTCATCTCTGTCAGCCCCACCAGCCACAGAGGCTGGTCGGCATTCACCATCTGCACCAGGTCCTGGCAGGCGAAAGGGAAAAGCATCAGGGCCCACACTTCCAAAACACGGCACAGACTGGCACACAATACTCCTGGAACACTGCAACGACAGAGACGTAGCACGAGCGAAAAAATCCAAGACAGGTAAGGTGCCTCTCTACCCGCTTCACTAAATTGTTTTTCATTGTGGCATGCTTTCACCATACTGGCTGTATGCAATCAGAGCAGATTCATCTTAGAAGGATACTGAGGACACCTGCATTCAGTTTTTGCTTCAAACAAAAATGTACTGTCTTACTCTTCGCAGCTTTTTTAGCATTCGCTTAGCAACAAAAGGTACATGTAATACTCCGAAAACTGGCTACATTTTTTCCAAAGAACCATAGGAAAGTAAAAAAACTAGGAACTAGCAACTCAACAACAGCTTTTCGCTATTCGCTAACCCATTTGACAGGCCTTTTCAAGAAGTGGTCAAGGACAGTGCCATATTAGAGACTGGGCTGTGCTCATAGCACAGGAAAGACCTGAGGATTATCTCATCCACACCTAGCTTACAGCCCAGTTAAATCGGTTTCTTAGAGGGTCACAAAAAAGTGTATACAACGCAGCTCTTTTTGCGAATGCATCTGCCTTTATGAAAATGTGATTGGTTTCCACCATCTGGCATGCAATTCTCTCTCTCTCTATCTCAAGCTTCAACTATGTTTTGCGCTTCTACTGATGTTGTTTACGGGCACAGTTTGTTTAGAACTGTCACCTGAATGACCAAAAGCTGGTGAATGGAGCAGCAAAAAAAAAAAAGAGAAAGCTTAAACAGTTGCAACATGACAAATACCATGGCGTGACTGGGGAAGAAAATAAAATAAAGGTCTCCACTCAAAAGGCTTTTGGACGGCAGGACAGCAGCCCAGCGGTGAAGCAAGAGGCAGGTTTAGAGAGACAAACATTATCACCTGGAACAGAAGGAAAGCATCCGCCGCACACGGCTGCAGAGACTTGGGTGGACTGCGACTGCCAGCTTTGAGCTCCTCCAGATTCACTTCTTCCGTCTTCACAGCTGCAGAAGAACGAATGTTCGCAAAAAACTTCACACCGGCTTTGGTTAATTGTTTCACACAAGTTATGTTCTACCAATTTGCTAGCCTTTACGCCTATGCCCGAGGTGCATTCAAAAGAAGAGAATGCAGTCATCGTGATTGCTAAGTGGTTAGGTAAGGTTAGGACCCTGGCTCAATCCCAGATGTGCCGGCCACACTTCAATGGAGGCGGAGTGCAAGGTGCGTCTGCAAGCTGCAAGATCCCCAGCTGGTCTTAAATATCCCATAGTCCTGCTTTCTTTCTTCTTTCACTCCTGCCCTTAACCATAGTACCACGACACGGTTGAGGCGTGCACCATTTTCCTCAAAATCAATTTAGGAAGACAGTGTTGTACAACTAGAAACAAAGCACCACTTCCACTCGAATGACGACATACCACGACGAGTAAACAAACATATGTCTAAAGCAGTCCCACTATCAAGCAATGTGGCCGGAAATGAAACGTAGGAACCATTGGCTCTACAAACAAATGGTCTCAGAGCATAAGCAATACGACATCTTACACACTGAATCATACACAGAAAAGAAACAAGTGCCAAAGGCATGCAGAAAAGAGCACGGTTCCCTAACCAGGCACATTAGCCAAACTACACTACAGGAGACTACAGAGTCACTGAGCAGCATAATCTTCGATGCCCTGCAATTACTGACCTGTACTTGGACAGCCCTAGATATGTGTAACAGTAGTCCTAACAGAATGTAAGGAATGAGACAAAAAAAAATTATGGCCGTATTGCATAGTTAATCAAATGCAAAGTAGGTGTGTAGCACTGCTTAGGCACGGAGGTAAGCACAAGCTGCTTCACGAAGTGGCGAGCGGCTCGGAGCCGAGGTCCACGAAGCACCGTGCGTGCACGTCTGCTGTCCTTGAAGGTTGAGGATTAACTGATGCGAGGGGAGAGATGCCGAAGTTGAGGACGTGCGAGCGACACACGACTGCTCACTCCGGAGTAACACACACTTGTGCAACGCTGCCCAGTGACGGCCGCCACGTCCGCAACTGACACGCCCCTCTCTCACTGTCTTACTCACTCACTGGGTACATCTATGCGGCCGCTGCGCCCCTTCAGTGTTAAGTTGCATGATGCGGGCGTCGCCACTTCCCTTTCCTCCTCTTCAAGTTCAAGCAGAGACGGATGGACAGAGAGAGAGTGGCTTGTGCTGAAGTTGTGCGGCCTCCTCAATGCTGAGCCGCGTGACACGCCCGTCGCCACCTTTTCTTTCTCCACTTCAAGTTCACGAAGAGAGAGAGAGTGAGCGGCTTCGGACAGACATTGGCAAAATCCGTGATTACGGCTAGTAGTGCTACACACTAAAAGAAGTTTGCACTGACCAGTAGCAATGCTGCAATTGTGCAGACTGCTTTTTGCACCTAACAGAAGTTGGTGCACATAAAATGAGTTTCTAAGTTACTAACTTGCCTGCCCATCTTCACAGTAAGCATGAAACTGCAAATTCTAAGTGCATGCCTACTTCAAGGAGTGAAGGAAACTTTGCTCATCATCTCCCGACAGCCGAGTTAAAATGTCAACTGACCATCTGCCATGGCCGCGTCCTCAGCCTGAACCCGTTCAAAGACCGCCGAGACCAACTGACGGACAGTTGCCGACGCTGTGTTGTTGGTGGTGCTGTTTTTGGTGAAGTGCAGTCTGAAGCATAGCACGATAGCCTGCGAGAAAATCAGCCGACATATCAATTTGAGGAAAGCTAGTGTTACTGATAGGCACGTAATCACCTATTATTCTCCAACTGAAATTTTCGATCTAGCACACACAGCACTGGAGATATTGGCAATTATAAATAAATAGAAATAGCCTCCCCGTTCCGTCTGGACTCACACACAAGGCCGACTGAACAAAACATTAAAAAAAAAAAAAAGATTGATACTGCACTCTGCCCTGCCTACGAATGCACTAGAGTGCTCCACAAATGCACTCTGGCTCAGTTGTGCACCTCCTTTTTTTTTTTCTTTTTTTTTTCTGCTTGCTTTCTGCCACAGCTTGGCAAAAGTGGAGTAAGAGGAAAGGGGGCTAGATGCGTTGTCCCCCTACTGCCCAGCATGCGCCCCGCCTTCCTTGCCACAGTCTTTGGCGAGCCACTGAGAGCTTCTTCCCAGTGACGTCCCACATGCCTTAGGATGTTCAAAGGCAGAATTTGCACAAGAAGACCAGCATCGGTGGCCCCCGTGAAATATGGGAATGGCAATTTTAAAAAACTTTCCGCAAATTTATTGCCTCATTGCTGAGGACTTGCAATCTGCATGCATGCTGATGTTTGCTCCACATAATGCGGCCATTTGATAGGCACTTTAACCTTTCTGAAATATGGACAAAAATTAGTAAGAAGCTGAACAGTTTTGTACCATTAACCAAGCTCAAATAGTACACACACACACACACACACACACACACGCACGCACGCGCACACACACACACGCACACACACACACACACACCTATGTGGCCTTAAATTCATATCCAATGTGTCAACCACACATACTGCACTAACAACATCACTCTCTCAGAAGTAAGGCATTACAAATGCCTTGGTCTCTGGATTACTAATAACTTATCATGGACAAAGCACATCGACACTGACTGCTAGTGCCCTCCGTAAACTTTTTTTTTTTTAAAGATCTTTACAATCGGCTATGCCAATCGTACGATATCTCCCATACAACACCATAGTCCGCCCAACGCTTGAATATGCCGTCATAATTTGAGACCCGTTCACCGCATCTAATACCGACAAACTAGAACGCATCCTACGGAAAGCAGCAAGATTTATATTAAATAAAATGGTCGTACTCAATTATGCAATTGCTTCAACAATGTGGTTTCCTGTCAATAACTGAGAGGTTAAAGTTCTTCTTTCAGTTAATGGCAGGACATCACAATATTGACACATCTGGTATTTTCACTCTCGCCACAGGCTACCAAATGAGACAACGACACGAAAAAACAATAATACCTCTAACCTCAAGAGTTAATTCCTTTAAGTACTCTTACTTTCCTTGCGCAATAGTTGACTGGAACAACTTTACTAACGATGCAGTCACGCAGAAATCATCAAGATCAATTGAAGAGCACCTGAAATAATCCACCATATTGTTCTGGCTTTCTGTATGTTTACTTGTGTGTATGTACCCACCCTGCTAAGGTCTTGAACAATGACCGCAGCATGCATACATAAAATAAATAAAAAATAAAAAATTAAGAAACCCTTCCAAATTTCAACAAGAAAATTCAGGGCTCTTTATCGTATTGTCAAAACTCATTTCTCACACTATTCTTGCAAAAAAAGAACTTTTCACGTCGTACGACTGCTCTTTCAATTTCCTAGACATATAAAACTAAGCCCCATTTAAAAACAAGCTTAAGCGCCAAGTCAAGCGCTGACACTAGTGCGTCTGACATGGAATGACCCAATACCCTGGACTGCCAATGGCTGGAACACATCCCACTTGCTGGCGAGTTTTGAAACCCTTGCAAGATATTTTTCTTTTTTTACCCGATTTGTCAATGTTATACATTTTTGTATTGTTTTCCTTCGTTTTTAGGCTAATGTATGGCCCTTTCTCACCATTGTCCCTCCCGCCTTATGTAATGTCCCTGATAGGAATCTTTAAGGGAATAATAAATTGTGATGATGATGATGATGATGATGATGAGATAGGCCTGGATGTGGTGTGGCTAAGAAATGCGGTCCCTCTCACCTTGGCTAGCGCATCCCCCTGGACGACCGTGTTGGCGGTCAGCAGGAGGGTGACCGTCTGCAAGAGCTTCAGCTCCTCGATTCCGCTCTCCATGAGATTCCATAGGCAGGTGATGATATTCACAGCCGCCGTCTGCGAGAGTCATCAACACTTTCACTGGTCATGAAAATCCACGGTAATAACACTCTGGTCAAGCATTTCACACAGCAACCGTAGCAGTTTGTGCAAACAAAGCCAGATCTCAATCATGGCACCGACTCTGTACTGTGTCTTGCAAACCACCTGCCCAACTCGAAAGTGACTGCCCTAACATTGTAAAAAGTAGGAATGCCAAGCATCAAACATCATGCACAGGCATGCCCTGAGTAATCATGTCATTACAGGGCAATTAAAATGGTTTTACACTCATGAACCTTCATGATACATGCACTGCTTTGTGCTGTAAAAATTGCCGAAGCACCAAATGTCACTGCACAAGAAATATTGCGCCCGACATTCTAGTCGAATCAGAGAGAGAGAGCAAAGGCATGCATGGTCATTTTCCATCTAAACTCTTATAGAAAGAAAACCTGATTCAGTTTCAAATGATGCGGAAAATATTTAAACTGGCCCCTCTAAAACAGCTTCAAGATACCACTAAAGCCTTTATAAAGCTCCCTCCAATTTTCAATTGCATAATGGCTATGCCCGACCTACCAGTGAGACTGCTTCAAAGGTGACCAGTTTCTGGATGGCAGACAGGCAGATCTGAACAATTTTTGGGTTTCTCGTATCACAGCCTAAAAAGAATGGCTCCAGGATCTCCGGGCTCTCGGAAAGCAGAGCTAAAAAAAGTAAAAAAAAAAAAAAAGAAAAAAACTATTACATGTTTGCTGACACCCAGCTACACTCTTGCTTTAACACTTCCGAAACAACGAGAAAGAAGAGTTAAACCAGCAGTAGCAAAATTTTTTGTTCCCATCCATGGCGACATACCGTGACTTCAGAACAACTGTACTTTGATTAATGCTGAAGAGTCGAGCTTTTGCCTAGGTCAGAAGGTGACACAAATCACCATGGTCATCACAGTCTGTGCGATAACCCCAACTGGTTCCACCGCAAGAGCTCCCATCTGAATCAAACTCCCCTCCAATAAAATACAAATCTCCCACCATGTCCACAGAACACATTCCTGGAAATTTTGTTAACTCCCTACTCTATCGAACCTTCAGCCATCCTAACCTCTATTTTCCATGGTGTCCACTGTTGCACTCTACTAAGCCATTGGTTACTACATATGCAGCCCTCATAAAGTAAACGTTAAAGAGGATTTACAACCCTCTCATGTGTATGGACTATCCACGACTACATAATCATTTTAGACTGTCTTACCAAGCCTGAGGTCATGGTGCTTGGCTGCCGCATTCCGAACTTTGATGATTCCGGACTCTGCTGCCTGCACAGAGAAGGCGTATGATCGAAACAAATCAATTCAGATATTCACCTACTTCATCTCACTCAGAGCACACTATGACACTTTGTACGACACTAATTACAGCTAGGCCTTATTTTTCAACACAGCTGTAAGCGCTGACATGATGCATGTTGCCGCACCGTGAAAATGTGAATTGCTTTACAAACACATGTGGCATGACTGAAAGCAACAACTTTTGTCAAAGTTATGACCAAGAAATATACTGCAAACGGTAAGAACACTCGAAACATGTGCCGATACCTTTGAAGGATGGCATGATACACAAAGTATGTACATGTTCGAAGTTGCAAAACTGCACATGAACTATGAGAGAAACCACCGTAGTGCAGGGCCCAGTATTTTTAGAGTCCTTTAACCTGAAACGGCATCACGCAGCAACTGCGTTTTTCGACTCCCATCCCAATGAGATGCAGTCACCATGGTCATGATTTGAGCCTGCAACTTCTCACCAGAGAACACCCTAGCCTTAAGGCAGTGAAGAACCCCATAGCGATGATCCACATTTTTTACTGCGAAGAACTAACATCAAGACAATATGCTATAAAACTTGATTGAATTTGGACGAGGTGGTATATAATGAAGACGATTACTAACTATCAGCTGACTATAACTGAAGAAACACTATGCATACTTCCATGCACAGTGTGCAAATTGTGTCAGTGGCATCGGTGTTGCTCCGTCATTGGATGAAGCGCGTGTGTGCGCGCAGACTGCTGTCGAACCAGCCGGTTGTGCCCTCAGTATTTTACCCACGACTATACATAGAGTGGAGAAAAAGTTCAATGCAGCCAGAATGATTACGTCAATGACATGTCCCTTTCTTTGATGCACTATACAAATTATTCTGGGGCCAGCTAGGGAAGCAAGGAGAGGGTATGTATTGGTCAATATACTGAGTTCCTCCTCTTCAAAGGCAAATGCCTTTCTAGGCTCATAGGACTGCGAGATTCTGCGAGATTCCACAAGATGTGTCTATGAGAAGTTGCGATAGGTTCTGGCGTCGAAATAATTTCCCCGTTCGACTAGTTAGGCCTTGTCCCTATAAAAAGCCCATAGCATCACATGTAAATGAGTTTAGTGACGCATGTTGATCTTGTAAGCAGAGTGCAATCCTGCAATTTTTGCCTTGAAAGGCTTGCAGATGGGGAGATCGGCTAACAAATGGCAGCTAATATAGACAAATTGTACAAATGGCTTCCTGAAGTTAGAGTTCCTGTAATAGACTAGTGAAAGCTATACCCCCAGCCTGAATAAAGCATAAAAAAGTCAACATAATTACAACCGAACCGTGTGTTTTAAGTACCCTATACTTGGTGGTGCTGGCTTGCTGGCCATGTCCATTGTGCCCAAGCTGACACGGGCAGTTTTTACGAGTCTGAGCGAGTTACAATAACCTTGTGTATATTTACGGTTTCACATAATTTGGTCAAAGAGTCAAAAGAAACAAAAAGGTACAGGTGATCAATGCGATTCGATTGCCAATGTGTGTCCTCCTGCTGTTTGCTAGGCCCATTTAGGTGTGTGAATTCACTTTCACCATGAGTTTGTAACATTGGGAGGCTTCTGGAGTTGTCTGCGTTTCGAGAGTGACGACTGAAGTAGTCTGGAAGCTGGATGGAGGTATGTGGAGGCCATGGAGATCGAAGCCTTTAGGAGGTGCAGCACCAAACACGCGCGACCTGAAACGTCACAGTGGAGAGAGAGAGAGAAAAGGGGCCAGCTGCCATCGCAGTTAGCAGATGGTGCTACCCCAAGAGAGCATTTTCGTGACAGAGAAGCGTGAAGAGAAAGCATGCATACAAACACATTTGCCCAGTCTGCAAGGGACCTCTATGTTGTAGGTTGGGGCCTAGTGTACGGCAGAAAAAACCACTACTCTATCCTGCTTGCACCAATTAAGGGTCACCGCTAATCGGCCGTAGTCATTGGCATTCAAGGTGCGGTCGTGCTCTATTCCACAATACCACTTGCAATTTTTGTCTTCAAACGAACATTGCACTACAGCATCTCTCTTTCAGAGGACCCGGGCTAGTTTGTTACCATGCGGTCTTAAGATACTTAAAGGAACAGAAACACAGGACAAACACAGAGAAGACAACGGAACGAAGTGCCACTTCCAACTAAGTTCATTGCACACACGAAACAGATATATATAGGTTTTATCACCACATGCACAAATATGTCACATATGATCAAATTTAATGTGATAACGCATGCTGAAGAAATTCCTATACAGAGCAATTGAAGTATCCCTTATGCACGAGCTGCTTATTGTTTTTGATATAAAATGCTTCGATCAGCTCCGTAGCTGTCTTATCTCTGCTTTACAAAGGATGCCCTCATCCGAGTAGCAGGGCTCACAATCAAGGGACGCACACCCTTTAATGTGCTTCGACAAATGTGTGCCTTCCTTCATTTGTTCCACATTTCACCCATGTTCTCTTGTTCGCTCATTGATAATACGCCAGCCTATGCAGGATAGGGGATCACGTACAACCACCCCTTTAGCACATTTCAAATGGGGTCTCCTATGCTTCGTTCTACAGCCTCGTTGCTTCTTTTTTTTCTCGGTACAGGAGCAAATGCATCCGAGCTTTCTCAGTGGTAAAAAAAAACAGCGGTAGTACATGACGGTTGGCAACCAAAGCAGTTTATATATGTGCTCCTGGCTCAAAACCATCTGGGCACTCTGTCCCAAGACATTAAAAAAGGACTTCGTCTGCTGATGCAGAGATATACACCATATACACCACCAACATCTCAAATCAACTAAGAGAGATGATATCCTACCTCTTTGAGGGGCGGGTGTTTCTTCTTGGCCTCATTGGAGAGCAGCCGCAGGTCATTCTGCAGGTTCTCCAGGAGGCGCTTCTCAGCTAGGCTCCGTTCTCCAGTAGCCATTGCCAAGCACTCCTTGCCCACGGTCACCCCTGGGCCAAACGGACAGAACTGGGGGATCAATACACAAAAAAAATGACAAGGATGGGTGGAAATCAAAGCAAAGGAACTAAGTGGAGGGCTTTCATTTCTTCCTTGTCTTTTCTGCACTTTTCTCATAACAGCTTTTGCTGTTTTTTGAACTTCATCACTCGTGCCATGAATATTCGATTGATAGCTGCCGCTCATTCCGTACCCCCTCAAATGTCTTGGTCCTTCCATGCTTTTAACCTTATGTCTCATCGCCGACTATGCTCATTGGCAGAGCTTTTCTTACCAATAAAGGGAAGGCTACAGGGACAGAATGTCTATGACCACGTCATTCTGTCAAATAAGCTGCAAAAAGGTGTGTCTCACCACCTGACATGCTGCTCTCTCTGTGGTAACTTCACACCTGGCGCCATCCATAGACAATGCCATCTATGGGAGCTTATAACAAGACATGCCTAAAAAATTCACTGCAACAAAGAAAAGCATTCTTTCCTTCACTTTCTGATGTTTAGATCTAGCAGCTGTGTTAAAGTATGCAATAAGTAATGAGTATTAGTAAATCAGCATGTTCTATAAGGATATTAACAATTGCAAGTGGGAACTATGTTCTGCTGCGGAGTATAGTACAAGCTGCTACCGAAATTTGCAACAGGAACTGATTTAAAACTCAAGTACAGGCTTTGCCAGGAAAATAAAACATCAGAAGCACTCAAAAACTACAACAGCGGCCGCTGAACGGTAGGAAAAAATAAATATTACAGATGACACGAGTAACAAACGTGACAAAAACAAAAAGCAATACTTGGCAATTGCATCAGAAAGTTGGATCAGACGTAACAAGTAACCAAGTATTCACACAATTCTGTGGAATACTGCGCTACTTGATATACAGAGACAAATGGACGACGACACACGAATGAAGCGAATGAAGTCGTCGTCCATTTGTCTCTGTATATCAAGTAGCGCAGTATTCCACAGAATGATCAGCCCCCGTGTTTGCATTATTATTCACACAAGACTGGCAGGAAAGCAGTTTGTCCTCAACAATCTATTGACACTGCTTGCAAAGATGGAGTGATGCAAATTATGTGAATCTGTACATTCTACACGACAATTTGCCAGTGGCACGTGAAAAACTGGCCATAATTTGCCCTCCAGTATGATGCCATAATGGTACCATAATTTGACTTCCTGCATGGTGTAAACTCAGCACTGCACACATCTACTTTTGATACAGTGACGGTGAAAGAAAGGTAAGCCTCTCTCCTGATTTCTCAATCCGACCACCAACTGCTGAAGCCGTCACCTTATATCTTAGCAAATGCTGCTGCTACTACAGTGGACATAGAAAGCAGTCAATGCCTTACTTAACAAGCTCCAACCATGTGTAAAATGATAGATTTCCACACAGATTTCCAGATAGACTCTTCCAGTTCATGCGATGCCTGTTCTATAATATAATACTGGACAACCACATTTCCTTTTTCTTTATGTAAGATGCCTCTGCTATAACAATGGATAACTATGTTCCATTTGTTTCTGTGTACACTCGTTTCCCTGAGACATTGCAAGATTCGGGAAGAGGGTAAATATAAGTCACAATAGAATGCAAGTAATGAACAAATAATGAAAATTATATAGAACCAGGTAACTCATGCAAAGATGTAATTACACCTATGTGGCAATGCTGACATTCCAATACATTAGAAAATATGGCAATACACCCCTCATTAGTGTGAAGAGCGCGACATTGAAGGAGTGTTACCCTGGTGGGTAATATAGTCCACTTTCATTCTGAACCCGTTTTCGTAGCAACAAGCACTCCCTGCCGCCTTCTCCAATTTTGAGCCCCCTCAGTAACCAAGTTTTGCCCATGAGTCCACAGTCACATGCTCTGATAACACAGACTGGGAGAGGTCTATAGAAATGGTGGTAACAAAATCTTGCATCGAATGGTTCTAGTCAAAAACTGCAAAAAAGAATTACTTTCTGAACATTTCACTCTCATACTTCTTGTAAACTTGTATAATTGGCACATATGGCACTTGTCTTACAAAATGTGGTCAGGCAACAGTATGCTTCTTAGCTGGTCTAGAATAGAAAATAATACGAGACAGTTTTAATCATAGCATTTTCCTACATTTATCAAACGTGTCCCACACAAGTGTAACCTGCACATATGTGGCACTAAGATGCACAGTACAAGAGCTGCTTTGTTTCTAATGTGCAATGTCTGATGTTACACAGCAGAAATCCCAGCAGCCATTTTTTAGTCCCATAATATTCACACAAAATGTCATTTACTTAGCATCTAAAAGAAGAGATTCTGTGAGGGAAGGTTTAAATCTGATGGGTACCTCTGCCACACATATCAACAATCACATAGTTCAACACAACCAAGCATTGCCTTAGCATCTGCAGCATGCAAGACAGAGGTCTTTTTTGCCTTCTTCCATAATATATTGTGTAGGCTTTTTTTTACTTCTGTTTATGCATCATTTTCTTCTTCTTGTACATCTTCTAGCACATCACAAAGTTATCTCAGACAATTATTTGCAACCAGCCCAATGTCTAGGGTAATTCCTCGAGGTGGAGCAAGTTCGAAATAAGGAAATAATTACTAATTATTCATTAGGAATAATTACACTTTTTTTCGTCAACTATGAAATTTCTGTGAAACCTGCAGTGCTTTCCTCTTAGCCAGATGGCTGCACTAATGTGGACACTAATCAGTAATTACTTCTTTAACAGTCCATAGTCATGGATATTAACTAATTTATTCATATAGCCATATTGTCACCCAACTTATGTTTAAGGACAATGTTACAGATTCAAGGAACAAATATTAAAAAGTCAGACATAAAAAAAGAGTGCAAGAATCAAAGAGCTTGAACTCAATTCCAAAACTACTGAATTTGTTCTAAAGCAAATCACTGATGCTACACCATATCCTAACTGCATATGCACTGATATACGCTCAAAAGTAATGGTTAGATGACAAAAAAATATATCTAAAGGCACCATGTCACTCTTGGCATGAAATACACCTATGTCCTTTCTGCACGACACCACAAAATGGTTTGCCGCTAGGGAATTTACACACTTGTGTAAACGCAGCTTGCATTGGGATAACACAAAAGACCGGCTCATCATCTACAGAACAAGAGCCGCCATGAAAAGCAAGACATCACTGACATCAGCGAAGTCAAGTCTCTAAAGAGAACGCAGATTACAGAGCAAGCACATTACAAAGACAATACAAAGTTCAATAAGACAACTGCAGTATAAAATATCAATAATGATGTCTTAATTATTAGACACTACAAAGTGTTCAAGAAGAGTACAGAAAATTCCTGCTAATTGACATCATAGCAGTGGCTGTAACTAAGATGCATGAATGCATAATGGTTTTTACATGCCAGATGAAATACCTGCTACAGTGTCTGAACAAAACAAGCATTTTCCAGAGCAGGTGTGCACAATGTGCGTGCAAGTCAGTGAGAGCGCTGACAACTTTAGCAGCCGATTAGATCAATTTGATAAGTTAACGTAGTCCACAGTTGACCTTCTCGTCTCCGACACCACCGGTCAAGCACAAATCTATGCAGTTGATACATGCGGCCCCTCCAATTATGCAGTAATAAAGACATCACATACGTATGGCGACGTAGGTCCCTCCGCAACGAGCAGAAAATGCCATGAGTCTTCTCATAGACAAGCGTTTTACCGGCGAGTCTTAATTTCCGAGTTCCAAGAGAAACAGACAGCAAGAAAAACAGAGATCGAAAGAAGCTAAAGGACCAGCTGATTTTGTGAACTCTCTGAGAATCACGTGAAGAACTAGCGTTTTCGATTAAATCAGAAGGTGAAATAAAGTTACGGGTGAACTAAGGTTGATAACAAGTTTGGCGCTGCTTGCCAGGCGCTGATCAGCTGGACGTGAGCGGCCGATAACGAAGAAGCGTGAAACACGCCCCTTTTTATCGTCAGGATAACCACGAGCCAGTTTCAGTGACATCGAACCGCCGTTTGCCCAAAGTCGTGCCAGAATCTGCTGAGACTCTTTACAATCTACTGCCGCTTACGACGCTCAACAGCTAACGATGCACGTTCATGCACACTTCTTTTATTCACAACCACCGTGTTGTACCACTGGGAGATCGTGACACAGAAGAGAGGAGGTTTGCTATCTCACCTGTCGCGAGTTTAACTCGATCTACACAGTCGTTGAGTTTACGACGTAGACGGTTCAGTTGATCGCAGCGTTAGTGCATCTTGCTCCACGGCGCAGAGCTGAAATCTATCCGCGTCACGTTTGCATCAAGGCAGAAAACTGAACAAGCTGCTCAGACAGTTTACAAGACCGGAACTGCCGGTCAATTCGACGAAAGTGAAGTCTGCTGCAATAGGCCTTCAATGTGCGGACACCGTGCCGATCAAACGCCAACGATTGAGTGCGTGCGCTCTGATCAGACTTTCAAACGCTACGTATAAGCTGCGTGCGTGCGTGTTATCGCTGCGTGCTTTCCCTCTGTTTTATCTAACGAGATAAGGACAGGTGTAATTACCTCAACCGCTCAACTTGGAACTGTCCCGTCTCTCACGTTGGGCGTTCCTGCATAGTGCTCGCTAGTGACTTGCAGCCTCAGTGTTGGGCCTGGACGGACCACGGTGCTTTTGTCCAGCGACTGCCGAGCATCAGTGACCAATTCATCAAAAGGTCGATCAGAAACCGAGCTCAAGCCTGCGTAGCTCCAGGCTTTATTTACAAAATCCAGTTGGCACCTCTCGCACGGCCGACATGCGCTCGGCGCGCCACTTGCGGCTCAAAACAAGAACCAACCAAGTACAAAATTAATAAATTTGAAAGTAAGACAAGCAAATTTCATTAGCACTCAAGTCAGGAAGCGCAGCTTCGGTATTTTCTACTTGCTTCTTAACTAAGTAAAGTTTATGGACAATGTCATCACAGCAGTGTCCTTGGCAGTGTCGTGCAGCAGCGTCAGCAGACGACGTACGTAAGTACATATGTGTGTTCCTGCTCTTGGTACGAAAAACACGGTGTAACGCGTGGCCCCAAAAAGCAATCAAATGCTGCAGCGATGCTCTGTTGATTAGTGTTGAATGGGTACCATCGTACTACAATAGCTCCACAGTAATTTCACTACAGGTCCATATATACTTTCTAACCCGCAGTTGTCTAACAAACACATTCGTTTTGCGACGTTGCTGACCCATGCTACATTCTCTCATGATCTCTTTCTGGCATTCGCCTTTAGTAGAGCCACAACTACAAGTGTTTTCCGCACAATGATTGTTTTTCGTGGGAAATAAAATAGGTTTCTAGCTTTAGAAAAAGATTGTGCTAAAAACTATGCACCAAAAGGCATGAAAACACATAGAAATTGACTTGAAAATAAAACTGCAAGTTTGCAACATAAATCCATGCTTTATGAACTGTCTTCAGAACAATTACGCAGTTTTTGTTACAGTGACTGAAGTTTTGTATGTGACTCTATCGACATGGTAAATGTTCCTCGAAGCGGTATTTTTTTTTTGTACAATTTTCATTGCTTAAATGTCGTTCGGCACGAACATGCAACCCCTTAGCACGTTAATTTATGATTTCGTGCTTATTACATGGCTTATTATCTCCGACCGTCACCGAGCGTTATCGTCTGCTCGAAGTTGAACAAAGCCAGGTCGTAGGGGTCAATCAACTCGTAACAAATAAAAAACGCGAGCTCGTGCATAACAACATAAATAATGAACTTCAATTTTGAACAAGACTTTTGCATTTAAATGAAATCTTTTTGTTGACTGAGCTAACAAAGCTTTCCGTCGTTTATGATGAAAGCAGTCGACTGAGACTGCCTCATCCAATCAAGACAAGCCTAGTAAAATCCAGCAGCTTTCGATATTTTTTTTTCGCGTGTGTCAGGCAGCTGCTATCTCATGCGTCGTTTACAAACACTATTCGAATTGGAACCAAAAACGGGATAGCTAACTTCAATGTGTAGCGGTTCACTCGTTCTCATAGCAGGACGTCGCCTGCTGTCACGCTGCCCAAGTCGCTCATGCTGCGTGCCGAACGGCTGGCTCGCTCTGCCTGCGCGCCCGTCGCACGACTGCGTGACCAGAAGCAGCACCAGCGCTCGCGCCGGCAGCATGTCGGGCCCGCGCGACAGCCACCACCCAAGCGGGCCGCCCATGACGGCTATCGTCGTCTCCAAGAAGAAGCTGCCTTCTTTCTCCGAGAAAAGGGCCCCGACGCTGCGCAGCGACGTGCTGACCATGAGCGCTGCGGCGCACGAGCCGAGCGGAAGCGCCGAAGTCTCGAGCGGTGCCGTCGAGTGCGCCCTCCGGTCGGCGCTGGGCATTGGGCAACCCCAAACCGAGAGCCCGACCCCGGAGTCTACGCTGCAACTGCCAAAGTGCGAGGACACTGACAACGTTTCGATTGAGGACCCCGCCATACTGGACTGGAGCCTTTGCAACCCCACCATTGACTGCGCCCCGAGTGCCAACAAAGAACCTGAACAGAAAACTGCTGCAACTCGCATCCTGCGTATCCTGGGAGGTGATGCGAAGGAACGTGATGCTGGAAGCGTGGCGGATGAGACCGGAGGTGTCACGGGCTCGCCACCGTCGCCCGCTTCTTGCGCCTCGAAGGAAGGAGTAGGTCCAAAGACTGTCGCGTCCAAAGCCACTGCCGCCGAACCGTCGTGGTCGACTGTTGTAAGGCGTCCGTTTTAACTGGAGACTGTTTTGCTTTCTGAGTTTTAATTTATTCATCATTCCCGGTGTCTTGCAATAAAGAGCGTGTCGCTTGTTTCCTGCCCGCAGAAGGAAGTTGGTGACGGAGCGGTGAGCGACGCGGCTTCAACGCCTGCGAAACAGCTCCCGCCCGAGCGCGAAAAGCGAAAAGTGGCGGTTATGCGTGAGGCGAGCCCCTCTGACGCCTCGTGCTCTGGCGAGAGCTCGTTTGAAGGAGGTGATCCCCGCGCAGTGCCCGAGATTGCAGAGTCTGAGTGGATATCTGAACTTCCTGGCTTGATTTCGTCGGCAGACGAAGACGATGACAGCCCTGTCTACAGTCTCAAACCACTGTTTACAGGTTCGTTAGAATGGCATGTTGCAAAAAATCGCCAAGATCCTCAAACATAATCTGCTTTGAATCGTCTTACACTACTTTCTTTTTTCTGTCACTGAAGGCACGTTTGGCTCATCACCTTCAAAGAAAGCAAAGCGAATTAAATCTGAAAAGAGTAAGCGGCCAAACTACTTTGTGGCAATTCAAGTGGATGATATAAATGTGAGAGCTTTCTTCAATGCAATATCTTTATTTCCTTTACGTCATCCTACTCGAAGTGTTTATGCTTGGGCACTGATTACAACACAGTCGCAATGAAGGTATTTGTAGCTAGGTTAATGCCTCTTCATGCATCAGTTCCCTTCATTTCATCGGTAAAGATGGTAGTGAAATAGCTGAATTAAAAATTAATGCGGATGTGGTTTCTGCAGGTTCACAAAAAGGCAAAGGAGATTCAAGATCACATACGGAACCAGGAACCAAAAGTTAACCAGGCATTTGTGCCCATAGCTACGCTGCACATCACACTTCTCGTGTTTCGAGTGAATGATGACGATGACTCGCTGCAACGGTATATCTCGATTTATATTCTTTTAACACTCTATCCATATTACACATTATGCTGTGCTTGCCATTAAGTGGATAGGGAGCTTGACTGCTGAGCTCGAAGATGCGATTGGATCCAAAACAAGGCTGCTGCATTTCATTCAGACGAAATGCAAGGCACTTTTTTATTATGCGATATCTGTGCACCCCAGGAACTCGAAATTACTAGAGCTCTCCACTGTGGCATTTCTCATGGCTGGATTTGCTTCAAGACGTTAAACCTCATACAGCACGGCTTACTAGACTACTGTGCTGCAAAGGAAAGCAGCTTATTCACATACACTGAAACACATGGTTTCTGCTCTCTTGAAGCTGGAAACAACTGTCTGTAGAATACAGGACCATCCCTTCTGTAATGAAAAAAGCACTGCACAAAACAAGAAAAGGGGTGAAATAACATATTCACTGATGCGCTTGAACGTCATATGCTTGGACAGAGCTCCTAGGGAAATGTTTGTAGGAAGCCATTTTGGTCAAGCCAAAAAAATTGTAGCTTCTTGTCCATAATGCGGAGAGCATTTCTTGACATAAATTAAACTTGTGAAGCATTTTACTGCGGCAGTCAGCCATTTCAAAAAATTGTTAGTGCAAGTAAGTAAATAATGCGATTTATGTTAAGGGAATAGTTACATTGCTTTCAGAGCCAAGGAGGCATTGGGTCGCTGTCACAAACGTGTGAAAGAGGATCTCGAAGCCAATCCCCTTGTGCTGGAGTTCGTGGGGCTGGACCACTTCAAAAAGGAAGTCAGTAAACCTACTTGGCCTCATTAGAAGTGTTGCGATGTTGAAACTACATCATGCTCCTGCATAAAAAGCGTTGAAGCACTAAAAGCAGCTGGGTGCAAGGTAGCTAAGTTTGCCAGCCTACAGGCACTTACCCAGATCCTGGAGCAAATTTAGCGGGAAGAAACAGAGCACACTTTCGTTCAATCATGACATTTTAACACAACAGCATTAAGGGTTCTGTGTCGCAGAAAGTCTGGCGTCAGCAGTGGCACTGGGCGTAAACACAAATCCTGATTGGTTGACAGGTTCATGACATCACAATCACACGTGCTAGTGTGTGGAATAAAAGGGTTTGAAACTTGACATATGGTGTGAAATTAAAATTGCTGCACATCTCAAATTTAGAGAAATTAATATAACTCGAAGGAAATTACAATAAGTTTTGGTGGGATTTGAACCCACAACCCCTGAGTCGCAAACCAGATGTGCTACCATTGAGGTCACACAAGGCATTCTTGTAGAGCTTGGAAGCAAATGAGTGTTTATATACATCTATGTTTGGTGGTCTTTCATATAAAGGAGTAGGGTACCTTATGACTGTATGCTAACAAGTATGTGTATCATCAGAGAGGACCACAAGCCACTGTTGTATCATGCTCCCATCAGGGCAAAGCTAAAGTGTTGCAATAATTCTTTCTTTTGTTGCCTTACATCCATGCATGCAATGTTTGTCAGATCAATTCTGTATGAATAATTGCATTGATAGTTTAGTCTGAGCCAATGCATATCTGACAAAGCTCATTTTCATGAAGGTAAATATCAGTGTTAACTTGTTGGGCTATGTAACCTTAGGATTGCATCTAGCTAAGGTCACACAACATTTTTTCGAAGACCGCAAATAGCTTTGAGCTCAACACAACGATTATGCAAGCTATGCTTAATCATGAAGCTCTGTTTGCCCAGTCGCCATACTGTTCTGTCTTTATTGTGCTTGGCATTCACAACAGCCATGAAAGAACTCCATGCTCTGTACCAAGTATGCTGAAGCCACTGGTAATGCATCATTCTGCCTGCACCCTCGCTTATGCATTGTAACAACTTATATTTCATTTGGAGCGCTGCTATTTATTTGCTCATTGTTCATCTTCAATAATACATAGTTTCAGAAACGGGCTAGTAATGTTCTGAAGTAAACGGACCAAGAAAGTTTTACTGCAAAGCTGATTAACCCTGCATTTGGAAAATGACAAGCATAACTCTGGTCTATCACATTTGACAACTACCAAATAACTTTTTAATTCATTTCTCAATAGTCTATTAACTTGTCCTGCATAGTTATGCACAGGTGACTTCATAATAAGTTGCGGAGGTGGGGGCGAGGGGGGAAGATTGTCATACTTTCTGACTTATCTCTTCCGGGAAGTAGGGTTTAATGTTCTCCCCTCCTTTGTACACACCAGTGTTGTTGAAAGGGTTCTAATTTCACCTTAGGTGCTGTACGTGAAACCAGTAGGAGAAGACTCAGTGTCTCGGCTCAAAACAGTGGCCGAGATCTGCTTTGAGGAATTCACAAAGGAGAACCTGGATATGTCAGGCAACAAGCCATTTGCAGCACATCTCACTTTAGCAAAACTCTCGAGGACAAGCACAAAGAAAATGGTACGAAATTTGTTTTGTTATTTTTCTTTTTTCATACAGTGTGAATGGAGAAGGTTCTCTCACATAGCATAATACACTACTGTAAATGAAACTTAACTCCACCAATATTTATTCTTAATTATAAATACAGCTTAATTACCTCCACAATTGTTGATTGGTGGGGGCAGGTTAGTGTCACCCATGCCCTCCACCCCATCGCTAGCTGTAGGATTGTGTGGTCACGTAATTAGGGAGCCATAAGGGAAGAAGACCTTATTTTCAGCTAGCCCAATAGCACTGAGACCTGAAAAGACAGTAGAAAAAACAGGGATCTTAAAAGAGAGTTGGCAAACAGGAGCCATTAATGTTGTCACGTCATAACCTTCGCTCCATTTGTGACCACAGCACTGCATTTTTTTCAGGACTGGACTTTTTTCTAACGTGTTCATGATGGTGCTTGCTATTTATTGCATAGAATAACTTGCCAATCTCAACGTGAGATACAGGACTGCTGTGAAGAAGTGAAGTACTCCTGTATGTTTTGCGTGAGATTACACCAGCTCGAAAGAATCGCATTGTAAAGTCAACTGTTCACAATTCAAACTCAAATAGGACTGAAATATTGTTCTGCAGCTCTTGAATACAGAAAACTTTTTTAAGTGCTACAGATACTGCTGCTGATGAAACAGAACCATCTCTTTGAATAAACTGAAAGATCAAATTAAACAACTTCTGCTTAATGAGATTTCATTGTATCTGGTTTTACTTTGGTAGTACAAGCCCTGTAGTCTCTCTGATTAGCTGGTCAAAAGGCGAGGTATACGTTATTGCTCAGATTGACACATTTTATAGAATTACTTTGCAATTGCTTTGCTGTTCTTTGTGCGATTTGCTGCGGATTTTCCTTCTAGGAGATAAAGAAGTTCAAAGAAGAGTGGTATGCAGACTTTGTGGATGAAAAGTTTGGGAACCAAACAGTTAACAGCCTTCAATTGCTGAGCATGTACAAGCCAAAAGACGAACGTGGGTACTATTACTGCAGCCTGGAGATGTCATTCGGTAAGATGGGTCTCAATGCCCGTTTTGATATCTATTGCGATTTTTACACGGTGACATATGCTCTGCTTGAAGCTTGTTCCAGCACTCCCACATTTAAGTAGAACCCTTTTATAATAGAGTGATTAGGACCAGCAAAAATCTTTTTCAGTTCCATTTTTTCAATTATAAGATTTTTTGTTTACACTTGTGGAAGTACAGGGGGGGTCAAAAGTTCCCAGGCCGCAGGTATTGCTTCTGTTCAGCATATTCTGACACGTGAGATCCCATTAAAGCTATAAATTATCTCAGAGGTTAGAATAATGCTTCTTCTACCCTCCACGTGTATTTTGAGATTTGAGGCTATCATAGCTGCCTGACTATACTGCTCAGAAGCAGACCCTGTGGCCTGGCAACTTTTGACCACCCCTGTACTTTTCAAGCATGGGGGCAACGTTGCTGTGAATACAACTGAGTTTGATGTCATCTGAAAACCAAAGCGTTGCATGAACACGGTGTCATCTTCTGCTGTTTCTGCCTCTAATTAAGAAGGCAATAGATGAGAAATTCGCGCTGCAGTCAAGTGCCACAAAACTGCATACACCACGCCTCCATTTCTTGCCACTGCTGCTTTGTGCTGCACAGTGCTGTGAATGTTCAGTTGTTTCTTCCCTTCCCTAATTCTCACTGCACTTTTACTCTCCTTTGCTTCCTGAACGGATCGGGCTGCTTTCTTTCCATGCTTGTAGGCAGCTTTACTTCTTAATTTTCCCATGCACTGCATGCTTTCCCGCACTAAAGGCCTACGTAAAGTTGGCTTCTCCTGATTTCTACTAAGCCTAGTGGTAAAGCCGTTTGAACGAACACTCGGTGTTTATTTTTTTTTTTTTCTTCTTCTTCTTCTTTTTCAGACAAAAACATTCTTTCGCAATTCTAAGTAGCGCGCATGCGGCGATGTTATTTCGTGGGAAGTCGTCGCCGTGACCTGACGCACTTCACTATAACCAATTTTTATCAAATATGTCTTTACTATAAAGGGGCGAAAATATACAGTTTTCTATGGAAGGTGAACTGGAACTTCAGGTTCACTTTACTATATCCGAGTTTACTATAGAGGGGTTCTACTACTTTTTCATCCCATAAAAATATTGAAAGCCGGTACTGGCGCTGTGAAGCAGACTCCTTTAATCCTTACTTGTGCATTTGGCAGTGCCCAATTTCACACACAACTTTTGCTGCTAGAGTTTAACGGATCTACTTGCAGTTAAATGTTGCAGAAAATTTCAAGTTTAGAATGCCATACTTTATCTTAGCTTGGATGCGCCATCAGGCACCTGCTTACAGCTACCTTTTCAGGGCACTTTTCTATATGTGTAGCATGCTTATAATTATTTTCCTACACTGTGTTTATGTACTTTAGTTATTAATTCATTCATTCATTCATCTATTCAGTACCTGCAATGCCAATAACAGGGGGGATTTCATTCGAAAAACAAATGTTTATCGAATAGATTCACTCACTCAAAGTGTGGTAAAAAGCACCATCAGATGTAATTTATGTGACATCAGTCAGAAGATTCTAGGTACGTGCTTTCTGGACAGAAAAAGAATACCGCAGAACATCACATTCAAATGGAAGCTCCTTGCTTTCAAAGGGTGATCCTTTCTTTGGGATATATAGGAAGGTGGTTTCATGTAGTTGTCTCAACTAATGTCAGTTTGGGAAGGGTATACTATGCTATAAAAGAACTTGAAACACAGTTTTCTTCTGCAAGTCTTTAGGTCCGACCACTGGAGAGTATGTTTAGCCTCTTTCATGCTGAGTTTTCTTCATAGTTCATAAAGGACTAATCTGGTAGCCCTGTTTTGTGTCTTTTCAAGTTTCTTGATTAAATCTAAGGCGTAAGGATCCCAACATACGCATGCATACTTTAGTTCTGACGGTACATACGGGAGTAACAGAACAGCTGAAAAGTCTACACATTGGCTTGTTTGCTGACCTGATCAACGATTGGCAAACCGAGAAAAAGGCATTAAAAAGCTGCAACTGTCCACATTACATTCTTTCCTTGCATCATGCTGCTCTGATTTACTTCTGGCTTCTATGGTTCATTAACGTGTCAACGCTTGTAGTACATAGGTGCTTAAGTTGGGGCATGTACACTGCTTACAGCATCTCTGTGGAGTATTATTCCCTGTTGTGAAATTGGTCTTTTATTTTGTATGCTAGTAAAATGGCATTTAACTAACCATATTGCTGTTCTGCAGGGAACTTCACAAGAAGTCAGGAAGTCAGCGACCACAGTGAATGCTGTGTACCGGTACTGTAAAAAGTTTTATGATCTAAAGCTTGCGAAAACAGCATTGCTTTGTCAAGACAAGGAGAAGCAAGCAGTCAAGCATGCTTTTGTTACGCAAAGAAGTGAAAAACTGCAACTGTAGCACAGTTTGGGACTCCTTATTCTGGATAAAATTAGATCTGTAGCACATTTTGGGACTCCTTATCCTGGATAAAATTAGATGTGATTGTTTCCTGCTTGTGTATTTTATGTCTAAAGATACACTCCTGGATTAAGATGGCCAGCTATGATACTGTGTGACTCATCATAAAGGGGCCATGTTTGTTTAGTAGCATAGTTTTGTTGGCAAAAGAAAAAAAGAAAAAGATATGGTTACTTGAATTCTGGTAATGTGACATGTGTGCAATATGATGCAGTCACCATCTCATTGATGGCACTTTTTCTTGGAACAGTCATTTATAGTGATCTATTTATGCAATTAAATGAATGAATGATCATTATCATGAAAAAAAAGGATTGAACATTCCAAATCTTCTATGAAAAACAATTCTAGTTGCACTTTGTTCATCTCTGGCAGTTTGTATTATGCCCCCTCAGGCTGCTTCACAGCAGACATTTCTCCAGGTACGATGTATGTCATTCCAGCTTGAAGCGGCATCTCTTTCTGTTTCTTAGCAGCTGAAAACTGTTGAAATACTTTAATGCATACTGGCTGTCACGGGAAACTCTTCGGGAAATTACTAAATATAGGATGGTCGATGTAGTAGAGTGATAGAGTGATATTATTTTCAGGAATAGGCTCTCATTCGCTGCGAGTGGCTTTGAGAACTAAGCTAATTAGGTACTGAAAAAGATAATTAGAATAACCAATTAACTGTTTTTTATTAGTGCAGTATCATGGTTTGTGCCAGTGGCGAGCCTTGCAGTGCAGGGGAACATTCTTTTTTCTGCCCAAAAGTGTGTTAGGTGCGCAGGAAATTGTTCACTGCAAGAGCAACGTCCGGAGGCGACACGTCATTAATATTACGCCGCCAAATTCGAACTGCATGTGCAAGATTTCCGCGTCATACATTTCTTTTTTTATTATTATTATTCAGTGGTCTCAAAGGCAATGGTCGCATGGTTGACCATAACTATCTTTTCACCTGCTTATTATTACTACTGGAAATTGGTAAAAATAAATGAAATAGCAAACTAATCAACATAACGCAAAGCTAACTAACGTGAGCCGCTGCTGATAGTATGTCTTTGAAGATATTTTCTAATTCGACCACCTTGCATATGTAGGAATGTTCGAAAATGGTCGCTGGAGAGCCCATTATGCTAGCATGTGTTCCTTTTGATTTCCCATGCTTCATTCAGATGATCTATAAGCCTTTTCTGTCTTTCCTCAGAAAACGTCGGAGCAAATCAAGAAATCGGTGACTGCCGCCAAAGTGGAAGAAAAATTGCTTGCGCTGGACGTTGCAAAGCAGGAAGTCAAGCGTACAATATCTACGTTGGTGAAAGCGAAACTGATGGAACTCCCCGAAGCCAAGGACACTACAGAGGCTGCAGGAGAGGGAAGTCCCCCTGCAAAATAATTCGTAACCTGCGCGACGAAGTGCAGAACAAGGATTTTTTGCACGAAAATTTCTCTTGTAGTTCTGCAACGGTGCCGATGCTTGGAATGTGTCGAAGCTGTCTTCGCCGCTCATCGCGGCTGCTATGTGGGGAAGCTACAGTCGAGTCGCCACGGGCGAGACGCGAGCACTGCGATAGGGACACTTGCCGCGCACTATAAAAAAGGATTTATTGTGCCGAGAGGTGCTCCACGCACGCTTCGATATACACGGCCGGAAGCTTTCTACTGGGCTGGAGTTCTCTGATCTCACAAGTGGGAAAGTTCATGGTGTCCATGTATACCAAAATCCGATGCTCCGATAACACGAAAACTAGGAAGTCACTAAATTACTATATGTGCTCTATAGAGGTTACTAGCTCGTTACTGTGTTTCGTAACTAAAGTTAGCTGCACTCTTCAGAATGCAAAAAAAAGTCAGAAAACATGTTCAGCGCGATACTATGCAGGGCGGTAGCCACCCGTTCGCGTACGCAAGACAGTGCCACATGAGTCGATGGTTTGGTCTTTTCGTACACAAGGGTTCACCCCACTTTAATTTGCGATTGTTCAGATACACTTGGGACTGTACAGGAATCTACACAGGTATACATGCGACTGCACGTGCGCGCACAGTACACAGCTGCCTGGTGCACACATATGTTGTTTCCGCAAGGTCGTGCATGGAAATATAGGGCTCAATTAATAGTGGATGTAGTGGAGGCTCGTTTTATTTATCGTTTTTATCAGCTTCGCACACGTGTCCGGCTTTTCTGTCGTGGGCTGCATGAAATATGTCCTGGACCGGAGTTGCCAACTATAGTGTGCTTTAACTGATGACAGAAAAGCAAATGTGCGTCAGAAAACATCTGCCAGCTGTGCGACGCCGTAGCCTTTGCTCGCGTTTCAACGGGACGTCTCGTTCATTTCGTGGAGCGCGACGGTCTGCAGCGGGCGCTACCCACTGCCACATATACCCTGATGCAGGTATGTGATCAGCAGCTATTGAGACGTATATACGTTTACATACGTGGATGTCTGAAGGAACGCGGAAGCACCCTATGCGTCTTCAGCGTGTTTCCCGAATGACCGTTCGACGTTTTGTAAAGGATTGCCACAGAATGTCGCGACAGAATTGCTTTGGCGTTATTATTTGTCGGTACCCAACAATGTTGCCCAAGTGAGCTTAAGCACGAGGAACATACCGCGTATTCCAGCTGATGTTAGGCAAATATTAAAAATGTACCAAAGCATAATATAGGTGGAGGCACCTTACACCACGCGGTGTACCGCTAATGTAGTAAGCCGTTTTCATTTTAATTCAACGGCGTTGAAGGCCGCGTGCTCCAAAAAAGATTGGCGGCGGCTCAACTCGATTGGTTAAGCTTAGATATGCGTAGCGAAAGCTACCAAACGGATTGTTCATAAAGTCCGACTCGAACGTTCGCGTCGCCAGTGCACATGGCTGCAAACCATATGGTGCGATCGGCGATCGGCGATTCGGCGCGTCTTTCGATTCTTTTTGCTCCGTTGTTGTAATTGTTGGCCTCTTGAAAAATGGCACGTACCCACCATGGGGGATTGGTCAAGGCCGCCTCCTTCTAGGCGTGTTCCGAATCGTTTTGTTCCATTTGATTGGCTTCTTTTTCTCTCCTGTGGTTCGGAGCAACAAGTTGCCATGGTTACGGCGCATATGCTCAGCACCGACTAGCAATGCTTACCCAAAATGGGTCGCTGACTAGCCTATAGTGTAGCTTTCGCTACAAAAATCAATGCGTCAACGTTGTCGGTGTCGGCGCTGTTGTGAGCGAAAAATCGCAGGCATATGCACCTTGCAGTTGATATAGCTATAGCGGTTGACGCTGCCGGCCACTGCGCTGATTGGTCGTCGGGTCGTAAGCCGTCACGATGTCTCATGACATTGGTTGGAGCTGTCAACTTGGGCGGCTCTGACATGAGAGGGGGAAACGGGAACGGAACTCCCGAGTAGGCACGACTGTAGGCTAAATAGCATATGCATGTACGTGATAGATTATCCTCAAGGGAAACCGCAGGTGCGATCTCATCACGTCAAAGGCAGAGCTTTATGCGGGATCGAATTCCGGCCACGGCGGCCCCTTTTTCGGTGGAAGGGAAAAGCGAGGCGCCCGTGTACTGTTCAATGTCAGTGCATGTTAATGAACTCTAGGTGATCGAAATTTCCGAATTCCTCCACTACGGCGTCTCTCATAGCCTGAGTTGCTTTTGGACTTTAAACCCCAGAAACCAAACCTGTGTCACCCCAATTTTTATTCAGCTGAATAATTGGAAACGTTAACTCTCGCTATCAAATTTCCATAAAAAATTTCACTTATAAAATTGCGGGGAGGGGATCGAGGCTTAAAAATGTATCTTTTTTTTTTTTTTTTTTTTCATGGCTGCTGCGAAGTTTTTTCAGTGTTGAAAACAAGAAACGAACGAGCGAAATAAGAAAAAAAAGAGCCTCTCTTTACATTTTTTATGCCATGAGCCATTTTACGGGGCACATACTGGACCGTTGCGTGGATTAAGCTCGTCCAAGGCCATTAGTCAGTTGGACAAGAAGGAAGGGAGCTGTGCTGCTATAAGGGGAGCGAAAAGTAAGGAAACATAACTGAGGGACGATGCCACGAGCAAAGGTTTAGAAATAAAAACAATCATTGCCTCTCCCGTAATCGGGAGTATATAGAAGTATAGAATGAATGGACTTATACTACCACTACCGGCATAACACATTGGACAGCGCGTTCAGAATATCTCCCTGCGTTTTCTGTCGAGCGGTTACATCATGTCATGCCGATAGATGACACCGCGAGACAACTTGTATATAGTTTCGGTTCGGATGCATAGTATAGGTGGCGTTGTAGCGATGAGATGAGAAAATATTATATGAGGAACGCCTGAGGAAATTAGACAGTAACAGATGGGCAGAAAAGCGTTGACTCACAATGGAGGAAAAGAACTAGGAAACTAACTAGTAAGTATGCTAGTAACAAGGACGGAGAAATAAAGAGCATTAAGCAACAGGTGAAAAACACAGAAGGTAAAAATTGGATAAATTCGATGGAAAAAAAACAGAGTGTGGAATTATACCGAAAGTGGAAAATGCAGATCAGGAAGGAAGATTTCTGTGATAACTCAAGAGGCAGTGCCCTACTTTTTGAGGCTAGATCAGGGTGCCTTAGAACACGCAGCTACAAAAAGAAGTTTAACAATGGAGATGACGCATGTGCTGTATGTGGAAACTCCAGTGAAGCAATTGACCATATTATACTCGACTGCAATGGTATCCATCCGGAAGTTGATGCAGGCGCAATCACTGTTCCTGGAGCTCTGGGGTTTAGAGATAACAGTGGCCGGGTGAATAACCCTACGGTGGAAACTAGCAAAAAACGACTGGAAGATTGGCGGCTTAAAAGCAGAGAAGTGACATAATGTTAGTAATGTAGAAACAAAAATTTGATAAATAGAATGATGGTTTAGTTAACAATTCTAAATCAATAATTAAGATATATGGAGAAAAATGAGCATGATAGCTACTGCTACCACCCCGTTTCAAAGGGGACGCTCCTACATTCCATCCATCCATCCGAGTCGGGCTTCGTAGTGGGTAGTTAATTTGAGTTGTCGGTAGGCAGCGAACAAACGTAACATAGCATAAAAAAAATATAACGCGGGCGCCGCTCACGGCAATTCGCGCCACGTGAGTTGCAATGCGATATCGCGGCGCGCAATCTGCTGCGTTCGGACGTCGCTAATAGTGCTAGTATAGTGCTAGTTTTCGGTTTAACATATCGAAGACAAGTCCACTTGTTAAACTTTGGCTTTGCTTGCGAACTGACGCACCACTTCAACCCTTGTTTAGTTATCTTTCACTCAGTTTGACAGTCACTTAATCGCGTTTGCCCAGCGGCGAACGTTGTTGCATCATGCAGGCTAACGTTTGCTGATTGCCAGTGAATCAATCTTATGAAAACATCCTGCACGTAACGTCGCGATTTGATTGGCTCAAATGTTGCTCAAGAATACGGAGTACCCATTTTGTTGGCGGAGCGAATGGAAATATATACCGCTCATCTGCACCTGTTATAAAAACACTCGCATCATGGATATAGGGTATTGCTGTATTGATACAAACTTTTCTGAAAAGGAAAGTCCTTACAATCTTTACCTCGTTCTATGTACTTCGACTCTTACAGCTCTACTGAACATGATGCAGTTTCTCCTTATTCGATGGCCAACATGAGCGTATTTTAGAAGACGATGCCGTGTGGGGAGGCGCTTTGTTGGAGAGCATGTTTCTCTGTAAAGAAACTGCAGCTCATGATCGCCGGGTAACTGTTTGTCGCCGGCTGAAAAATTACGAAAATAAAAATAGTTTTAGGGGACTATGGTGGAACGGTTTATTCGGCGTATTCCTTGAAAAGAGCGTGGTTATTTGGCTACCGGAGCAGTACAGCTCGTTGTCGACATATCGCTCGTCTCCTCCCAATATCTTCGGGAGTCCAAGTGGCTGAATGAAATTCATTCTAAATATTATCATCTGACTTAATTCAGCCGTAATCAAATATTGGACGACTTAGAATGTTTGATATCACCTGGTGGTTATATATAATTATTCCATTAAATCACTGCTGCGCTCCGTATGTCCACGAATTGCTCTGAGTACCATTTTCTACCTGCAGAAAAAGTCCAGTAATATGCTTGGCTGGTTTTTAACAAAATTTTGTGTCTTGAGCGAATAGCATGAGCTGCTGGCTTTTTTTTTTTTTTTCTTAGTGACACTGCAGCCTAAGTATGGTGGCCTAAGGATGCCGAGAGCATTTTGGTGTCGTCATTAGCGTTTTAGCATTCTCGCAATGGAACTGCTCTAACTCGGGGTTCAATTCTTAGCTCTTATTTTGTAGAGGAAGCCTACATAGGGGCGCGATTTCTTGGAGCAGAATACGTGTATGACGTAGAGGAGGTGACGTCAGGCGCCTCTGAGATTGCAGGCAGCTTAGAGACGATCGAGTTGCAGCCGCGCTTCCCGCGGGGAGAGGCTGAAGGAACCCTTGTCCTCAGGAACCCTTAGAACCTGAGTTAGACTAGCTACCCCAAAAGCATGCAGGCATTGGTTAAAGCGGGAATTTGTCAGGTGCACTTTCGGATAACGTGTTAACCTACGATTGTATGCCAATTAGTATGTTGCGGAGAAGAGTGGAGGGGGCACAAAATAAAATATTAACGACTAAGCAAGTATCAAAGGGTATACCTATAGGTCACTGCCGGATTACAAGTGATACGGGGTCGTCGGCATATTATTGTCAACGACACACCGCCATGGCGCCTCTTTGTGTCGAGTTGAAAGGCTGGCTCGGTAGCCGAAGGTCATCCTAGGGTGACCGTATCGAAATAGCGAGGTGGCATTGCGCATGCGCGGTGTGCTATATGGCCAAATGTGTGGTTAGGTGTGGTTATAGCTTCCCGCTCGGACCCTGAAAACTTCTTAACTACAAGGAGAGGCACAGGATGGCATTCGAGGTTCGGGTTTGCTTTGATGAGCGCGACATATAGTCTGCTGCCGATAGTCTGTAGACAGTTGTTGAGTGGAATTGTGATCAAGTGTTCGTGGCCCGCAGGTTTTCCTTAGGGCATTACGAAAACAACACGAATTGGCAATTACTCTAGTTGTTGGCCAGTTTGGAACGCGCCGAATGAAACAATAACAGCGCCTTATTAAAACCCGTCAGCCTTTAATTTCAAAAACAGAATTGTTCAATTTCCCGGCAGTTCATGCTTCAGGATTAGTGGGCTAAGACACTCACGAAAATTTGCGTTTCAAAACCATCATGCTCGTGAAGCCCAAGCTGATGTCTAAAGGCATTAAACAGTCTTCTACCAACCTAAACTTTAAAAACAGTAGATCCCAAATATAGCGTGACAGTTTCGGCTATAGATGTGACACGCACGGCTCTACGTCAACGCATTTGTTGTCTACTGTTACTTGTTCGTTGCATTGCTTTGCCTCTAGTAAAATAATGGTTTCATGAAATCTATCTAGCAGGGATTATAGATGACTGTACTAAAGGTAATGAGTAAAAAAGGTTTGGTTTGGTTTGGTTTGGTTTGGTTTGTGGGGTTTAACGTCCTAAAGCGACACAGGATATGAGAGACGCCGTAGTGGAGGACTCCGGAAATTTCGACCACCTGGGGTTCTTTAACGTGCACTGACATCACACAACACACGGGCGAAGGTGCCATGCATAAATCAATGCAAATTCCTTCTTTCTAGAGGGGAAAGCTATTTTCACGCTTGTCGAAATCCAAGTATAGAACAAGTATAATAAGCTTTAAAACCAGGCTAGCAGGCATATTCCTGGTGAATTCCAAAGGTCACTGCACCAAGTTCGTCGATTCATTGCTATACGCACTGGAACACCCTATTTCGAAGCATGGAACATTACATGCATTCCATCTATCAAGCGACTTAGCGTCGACGCGCCTATCAGGACAGTCGATTTACGACCTCGCAGGACCATTCTGGAAAGGATCGTTATTACACAAGCGAGTCGGGTTCTTCTAAAAACAGAACTATCGATTTCTGCAGGGATCTATATTTCGAATATTTCAATACACGAAGGCTGTTCTACCTTGTGCGTTTTTTTTTTCTTTTAGTTCCACCGAAATGCCATAATGATTATACTTCCTCTTGTTCGGCGAGAGTTGCGGGTGATAAGACTCGCGGGTCGCCGAGGTATCACCATCATCGCATGTCATCGCATAAAACGACTGCCTTTACCTGCTTGCGCCGTATATATGAGCATCCGGCTGAACAGAGTAAGAATACTTAAAAAATTCGAGGACACTTTGGCGATCAAAGTGAAGAAAGGCGAAAGCCTTAGTGCTGCATTCTGCTACGCTACTGTTGCGCATGTAGCGATGAAGGCTGCTACGAGTAAAGCCAGCGACTACTCTTTCACATGCTGCGAGTGCATTTATTCAGTGAATTCTGCTTGGCAGCGACGATATCGCGCTCCTTGTATCTTCGCAGTTGTACGTTTACTGTTGGGTGGTTGATTTTACCGGGTGCGTGGCATTAATTAGTAATAACTTAAATAGGTACGGAATGCTAACTAATTAGTAATTATTAATTAATGAATCATTTATCTAATTAATTTACCGTTAATTAGTATTTCATTAATTAGTCATCACTTAGTGACTGATAATTGATTGGCATATGGCCATATAAGGCACTCATTCGCGCATACTGTGGTAGTTCTCTGTGATTGGTCGAGACTTCCATGACATTATCCCGTCTCGACCAATCAGAGCCGCCGCAAAGCGTGACACTTTTGCTGACGACTACGATGAGGCAATGAAGGCTGTCGCCTTAAAAAAGATGCCCTTGTGTGGCCATGGATCGAATGTGCTTCCATCACCGATCTCAATCATCGTCACTGCTACCAATCGGCTGGCACAATCTGCCATAATTGTCAACGGTCAACTTCCAGCCAATATTCTCATTGACAAGCAAGTGTATACGCACCGCAGTGCTCATTTCTCGTAGGTCATTTGTGGACTGATTACGTGATCTTCGACTAGTGACGCCACCTCTTACTATGAACTCTAATTGCTGCGATATGGCTATTACTGCGGCGGATCCGTGAGCTGCGGAAGCTATCACGCTACAAAAGACAATTATGTCGCTAGTGCACGCCGGAATACTTTTTTACACTGGAATATAGGTTGCGGGAAAAAAAAAACTACAGAACATTTTCTGTTGTTACGACAGAATTTCTGTGCGGTTTTTGACGGAAAACCTGTTGTGACAACAGAGCGTTCTGTAGTAACATCAGAAACTTCTGTACTTACAACAGAACAACAGAAAAGTGCTACAGAACTAGAGACAGCAGAACTATACCACAGAAAACTACAGAACCACAGAAAAGTACTACAGAACCACAGAGTAAATTTTCTCGCGATAGGAAGTGGTATAGACGACCGTATAGCAAACGCTCGAGCACTTTGCCGAGTGCCGAATTCATGACAATTGGCCTATAAGAAGTAGATATCTCCGGAGGCCGACCTGGCTTTGGCAAGAAAATAATGCGTCCCTTCCGCCAAGCCATTGGAAAATGACCCAGTTTCAGGGACGCATTAAAAATAAAAAGGTAGAAATTTGGACGACGCACCCAGAGTTCGTGTACAACGCGCGGTGTTATGCCGTCCAACCCGGACGCCGTTGTACTACAGAACAGAAAAGTACTACAGAACCACAGAAAAGTACTACAAAACCACAGAGTAAATTTTCTCGCGATAGGAAGTGGTATAGACGACCGTATAGCAAACGCTCGAGCACTTTGCCGAGTGCCGAATTCATGACAATTGGCCTATAAGAAGTAGATATCTCCGGAGGCCGACCTGGCTTTGGCAAGAAAATAATGCGTCCCTTCCGCCAAGCCATTGGAAAATGACCCAGTTTCAGGGACGCATTAAAAATAAAAAGGTAGAAATTTGGACGACGCACCCAGAGTTCGTGTACAACGCGCGGTGTTATGCCGTCCAACCCGGACGCCGTTGTACTACAGAACAGAAAAGTACTACAGAACCACAGAAAAGTACTACAAAACCACAGAGTAAATTTTCTCGCGATAGGAAGTGGTATAGACGACCGTATAGCAAACGCTCGAGCACTTTGCCGAGTGCCGAATTCATGACAATTGGCCTATAAGAAGTAGATATCTCCGGAGGCCGACCTGGCTTTGGCAAGAAAATAATGCGTCCCTTCCGCCAAGCCATTGGAAAATGACCCAGTTTCAGGGACGCATTAAAAATAAAAAGGTAGAAATTTGGACGACGCACCCAGAGTTCGTGTACAACGCGCGGTGTTATGCCGTCCAACCCGGACGCCGTTGTACTACAGAACAGAAAAGTACTACAGAACCACAGAAAAGTACTACAGAACTGCAAAAAATCTTAGGTTTACGGCAGAACTTCTGAATATTTTGTCGTATTTTTGACATGATTCGGTAGTTTTTTTCGACTGGGGGTAACTTGGCGTTTTTTCCAAGAGCTGCATAAGGTTCAGAACTACAAATAATTTCTTAGTGGCTTTAAATTAAGTAGCTGCTGAGATGAGTAGTTCTAATAAGTATGACTTCCAGAATCGGACAGGCGAGTTGATGGATAACTTTTGCGAAAAAATTCACTGATCATCAACAAAATTCAATTGCGGCATATACACGAGAGCTTTACTTTTGTATAGCGCACTACATTATTATGTTATCGCCGATGTAAAGAAACGTCAGGGTCATTAATGCCCTTTTTTGAATTGTTTATTGGGAGTTGGCAATTTCATTTTAGGTGACGAACTATATGGGATATATCCTGTAGCCATCGCCATTTCTTTCTGGTGAAGGTTTACAGCTCAATGGTATCATATCCCTGTGGCCGGAGAAGTGGGCACTCCCATGCCACGCTCCGCATGTTCGTGGCTTTTCAAGGCTGCTTCAAATGAGGCTGTAGGTTCAAGGGTCCCAGAGGGCTAGAATCCCACCTCACCCTTACAGCTACCCGAGTTGACAGCTTCACCCAGCTCGACCATTCCATTAATGGCGAATTCGAGAGGGAGAGCAGGTGCACTCGTGAGCACTTCGAAAGTGCTCTCAAACAAGCGGGCGCCCTGCAGTGAGAGAGCAGGTGTAGAATCACTGGCTTCCAATGGTAGAGGAGGAGGGCTTTTCCTCCGCTGAGAGCAGCCAAGTGCACTCCGGGCTGCTCTCTCGTCTAAAGCGAGTGTAGAGGAAGTCACATCGTCATATCCGCGCCATCTTTTTTTTTCCTCTCTTGAGTCGGCGACGCTCAACATGGCGGCTGCAAAGCGTCGGAATATAGTCGGAACTCGGCGAGTTCTTCGGAATCAAGCGAATTTGCGTCAGGAGCAGAAAGCATTGCTCAGGTGCTGTATACATGTTTGAGAGTCGCTGCTGGCGTCGAAAGGGCCAAAGGAGGCAAATCGCCGCGCTGTGAGAACACAGGCATACAAAACAAGCGGTTCTTCACGGAGCGTTGGCCTCTCTTCGGGTTGCAACTGCCGCCACTGCGGGCATGCGGAGAATGCTGGAAAGAGAAGTGCGGTCACGCGGCTGTGGCTCGCTGCTCTCGACACACAGAGAGCGTTCCCGCGGGAGGACAGTTACACCCTCGCTCGGCGTGCTCCTGTACTGCTCTGCAATGCTCGGCGCCTCTGCTCTCGTCCCCCCAACCGAATGCGCCATAAGTCTCGCCACCTCACACAATCCGCCGAGCAACGCTGCACGACTTTCGTGAGCGGACGGAAATGGCACAAATTACGCGAGTGCGCGTGTGCAGCTCGTTTAATCGAAAAGCCGTAACTAGATAAAAGTTGGCTTATAGGAAAGGAGGGGTGCGGTATCAGTCACACATCTCTGTGGGCACCGGAACCATTCTGTAAATGATGGGGAGGCGGGAAAGAAGAAAGTGATAAAGAGGTGATTTCGATCTCCTTGTGATTTCGACCACCTGGGGTTCTTTAACGTACACTGATATTGCATAGCACACGGACGCTTATGAGTTTCGCTTCTATCGAAACGCGGCCTGTGGCAGTTGGGTTTGAAACGCGGGAACTCCGACTCAGTAGCCGAACGTCTTAACTACCGGGTCACGCCGGCACAATTGAGGACACACTGCAGCAAGCAGCAGATGCGGTAGTAGAGGAGACGAACAAAATGGCTTGGAATGCTCATCTCAAAAATCGGAACTTTTGATCATTAAATCGAAAAGATATACAAAAAACATTAACACAAACATTAATATGTACGTCGACGGTTTCACCATTCCGAGCGTAGAAAAGTTACGCATACTGGGCATGTACATTCAATCAAATGGCAAAAACGCCGATTTAATTAAAAAACTCCGAACGATAAGTAATCAAACATCTCTTATTATACGGAGGATATCAAACAAAGAGGAATGACAGAAAAGGAGACACTAAAACTTGTGCAAGCCTTCGTTCTCAGCCGCATTATATACTCTACGCCCTACTTATTCCTACAGGCCAAGGGAAGAGAAGCGATCGACTCAATTATTCGGCAGTCCTTCAAAAACGGCACTCAGTCTTACTATTAGTACGGCTACCGAAAAACTCATGCAACTATAGGAATACATAATGCACTAGATTCAAGAAATGACCAAAGCGCATCTCACGGCGCAGTACGAGCGGCTGACCGCAACATCGACTGAGACAAGTACTACAAAATACCGATATACACTATGCGGGTAGACACTCCCAGGTAACGTCTGTTCCCCGTTCTATACACAAAATATTGGAAGTCTCATCACTACCTAAAAACATGCACCCGGAGTTTCACCTGCAGCATCGGGTAGCAAGAGCCCAATCATTAGAGAAACACTATTATAACCTACCACAAACGACGTATGTCGACGCGGCAAAATACAGGGATAAGATAGCATGCCCTGACACTAGTCGGTCACACGTATCGCTTACAAAATTCCGGAACGATAAACAAAGCACGAACTCCAGAGGAGGCAGAAGAGGTGGCTATAGCTCTAGCGGTTATCACGACCAATTCCAAATTAATTTTTAGCGACTCGAAAATAGCGATTCCAAATTTCGCAAAAGGTAGAATTCATCAACCAGCAGCTGAAATTTTGAAGACTTTTCCAAAAATGCACGTTAAATTAAAATTTTGTGGGTCCCCGCTCACGCGGGTCATCCTGGGAACGAGGCGGCATACCAGTATGCCCGAGGATTCGTCGTAGACCAGGAGGTGCGTTACCTCGAACTAAGATCATCTCGCGAGAGAGACCCCACGTACAGAGGAATAACGAATTGGTACAAAAACAACAGACTGAAATATCCAGAACCCCACCCAACACTCAGCAAATTACAACAAACACTACTCAGAAAACTTCAAACAAATACGAGCTTTAATCTATATAAATTAGCACAATGGTATCCAGATGAATATAGCCCCTCATGTTCCCTTTGCGGTGATCAGAGGTGCAAATCTAGAACACATTACGTTTAAATGTGAAAACATGCAATCACTGGAGGGCCTGCAGATTACCAATTCGGAACAATGGGAGGCCGCATTGCTTAGCTCTGATTAAGGCCGGCAACACGACATCACGGCCTGGGCCAAGGAGGTCGTCGAACGCCATCGAGCGGCGACCACCCCTGGGGCAGCTTGAGGAGAAGCGTCCTCCCACGAACAAAGAACACATCAATTTCTCCTCAATAAAGTTTTCTCCTCCTCCTTTTACTGAGCCACAACGTCGGCTCGGGTTTTATCGGAAGTGTGTGAAACATGGTAGAACAAACGGAGGACTATAGTTGAGGCGGTGTATCTCCCCTCACGGCGCGGTTCAGGAGTCCACTGAGAGGTGTGACATATACTGTGCGTTTCTTTTCCTGTAAACCAATTTACCCAAAGTAGTAGAGGTTACGATCTAAATGGGTATCGTGAAAGAGGATGCTTTGGTGATACATCAAGCTATATCCGGAAATCCCTGCACAGAAAAACAATCCCTGTCTGACAGCTGTGCCGGCGAGCGAAATGCGCGCTTGAAAGTGCTGCAGTCTATGTCACCTTTGCCGGAAACAGCCGGTTCTTGCGGGGCTTATTTTCATACCGTTCTACTCAAGTTTATAACGTGCAGTTTCGCTCACAGGTGCTGTTTACCGATGAAGCTGTCTGATATCTGCCATGAACAGGATGTTTCACAGTTCCCAGGAAAAAAAAAAAAAAAAATCGTAATAAATGGCTTATGCTTCGTTTATCTGAGCGAACCATCGGCTGCGAGTTTACTGTGTTGTTAAAGAGAAGATTAGTCCAGACGCGGGCGAAAAATACGAGCCTGTAATTCGAGAGGTAGCACATGCACGCGCAGAAATAAGCGTCACCGTGGAGGGACAGATGAGTGTGAGGTGTAGGGTGTCATTCAGGTGATCGACGCTCGTGCACCGCCAGAGTTATGCCTGCAGGGTGATTTAAAGATATCTAGGGCGCTTATAGATATATCGATAGCTTATAGAGACATAGAGATATATATATTATAGAGTTGAAGACATTGCCGGCTGGTAAGTCTTTATCTGCTTTATCCATATCCCCCCACAACGTCTGCATTGTAGTGCACAGCCCAGCGTGGGTACATAATTATTAGTAATATTTAACCGATCGCCTCCTGGCAGATTGCAGCCGAAGCGAGGGAAATGCCCCTCGCCACTTGTAGGGGAGAGGATGCGAGGCCAGACTAAGGACGGCTCAACAAAAATGAGAATGAATATAAATGGCTAAGCGAAAGGGAATAAAAAAACAAGCGACCATGAATAGAAATGGAATAATAATAGAATCAGAATATAAATACAATGGCTATTGAGAAAAAAAATCATATTTCCTTCCCATCAATCCAACTCATCGCATTTTTTGTCTTCATTTTAGGTAGTTGACGTTGCCTCAGTTTTCAGAAAACGTCTACAAAAGAAACGTGATCCAAGCCTGCTTGGAGCTGAAAAACCCGCATCAGAATCGAGCAGCCGGCCTAGTGATGACAGTAACGGTACGCTGCCTTATCTCGGCGGCCTTGATCTTCTGCGCCTCCGACGTGGTGCGGTGTGCCGTGTGCGACCCCGTAATTTGCCGACTGGAAGACAACTGTCTCTGCAAGAGTAACCATCCTCCGGGCAACCTAAGCGCCGCCCTGATGCCACAGTTCGTCTTGCTCACTTTCGACGACGCCATCAATCGGGAGAACATGGGCTTCTACCGGGAACTACTGGCTCCCGGTAGGCGGCGCAACTTGGCCAACGGCTGTAACGTGGCCGCTACCTTCTTCGTGTCGGCCGGACACACGGACTACTCTTTCGTTCACGAACTGCATAGTACGGGAAGTGAGATCGCACTGCACTCGATCACGTGAGAGAGGACTTTATATTTTGCTGTCGTATTGACGACGTTTACTGGCAACTTCCGAATGGAGTGTCTGGGAGGGAGAAAGAGAGGACGCTACTTTGTAGCTTGCACGTAGCTAGAAAAGAAAGCTAGATGTGTAGCTTGCATTTCTTAATGTTTTTTCCCAAAACACTATAAGGTCAGCTTCAATTCAGCAAAAAGTAACTTTGTCCGGAGGGTGTAGGAGGAACACCCTTATATATCCGCAGTTACAATCTGACAGTTGGGGTTTTGCTTTAGTTAAACTCGGTAGGTTGCGTAAGCAAAGCCGACGTAGCTTTCTGCTCTTCGTCTTCTGCGGCGCGGCGTGGCTACCGACCAAGTTTACCCGACCGGGCTTGAAGAGGGGCCCCATCTACGGTCGCTCTAAAGGTCAAACGTGGCTACCGGCCGGGTATACGCGACGGGCTGAAACCTGGCGCAATAATAATCTGTTCGGCGTAGTATCGTATCACGTCACACCAGAGCAATATGTGTATGTGTGTCTTCCATGTTTTTTATCGCTGTTTTAAAATGATATTGAACCAATTCGCCCAACAAGCCACTCGGCGTAGTATATATTTATGGATGTAGCAAGCCTTCTGGTGTGCTGTCTGTAGCCACGGCGTGTCGTGCGTTTCCAAGTGACGGTACGAGGATATAGTTACGTGTATCTAGAAAGTAGCCGTTTAACCTTACCGCAGGCATCGTAACGACATGACGTACTGGCGCACTTTGGACGTCATCGGCTGGGAGGCGGAGTTTGTGGGCGAGCGTCATCTGCTGAGGGACCACGCACTCATCCCCGAGAAAGACGTAGTCGGTGCCCGCGCACCGTTCCTGGAGATCGGACGCGGAGACGCATACACCATGATGCGAAAGCACGGCATTCTCTACGACTCATCCGTCGTCCTTAAGTGGGTGAAGTGTACATGCGAAGGGAATCCAATTGTTCTAGCTAATATCCTCAGGACTATATATAGTAGAACTTATATATTCAAGGAGAAGGAGTGAAGGGGTAAGGGTGGCGTTGGTCGGGATTTTGACCCGACGCTCCATTGGATGCATCCACTGCCCGAGCACTCTCAACCTTCGGGCCGTGAGGTCAGAGCTGGACAGGACCACCTCACATCCGCGCAAGTTAATTGGGTTCACTTTGCTGGGTATGGCTCGGTTGTCTTGGCAAGCCCATACCATGTGATAAAGATCGGCTTTTTGGCCACAAAATTTGCATTGAGACGCTGCAGGACGGAGATTTCTGGGGACCTTTCTCCTGGTGATGAATATATTCGGGAGAGCTAGAGTCTCTCTCTCAAATATAATTACTATCAGAAGCCAGATAACTTTCACCGCTGGGCCATCTTCCATCGATCCCGAAATTCTCTCTGTAGCGTCTTTCCCACCTCTGAATCCACCATGCGACTTTAACAGGATCTATGCTACATTGTGCATGCACATCGCCCAAGCCCGCCTCTTGAGACTTGACTACAGAGAGGCTGCTTCTGTTTGTGGGTTCATCTAAATGTAAATGTGACTCTTAATATGCAGTTCATGTATGAGAACTCGTTCAAACACTCATTTTACTAAAGTCCATCGCCTTTCTTTAGGGCGAAAGCCTTTAATGCCTCATCGTTGTCAGCGTTACACGCGTTAAACGTTAAGCGTTACGATGCTTGGATCTCTATGTATTTGAGAGCGGAAAAGCAGATTACAACAGGGAGTGAAGTACAAAGGTAACAGAATGTTCTGTACCACATAAACTTACGGCAGATCCGGACCTCGACAGTGAAATAGTTAGAATATAAAAAAATTGGTTCGCGTACTTTACTCACCCACATGCTCTCAAATGGCAGTTTGCCAGTGAACCTCAATATTAAAGGAATACAACAACCAGCATCCCTCAGTAGAAAAATAATCAGCTGCAGTGTCTTGCCGGTACTCGCCTATTGGGCAGAAATGTGGAGGCTGAAAAAGAGAGTTCAGCTTAAACTGAGGATAGCACGGCCAGCTGTGTGAAGGAAAATGACAAGTGTAATGTTAAGAGACGGGAAGAGAGCAGGATAGGGAGCAAGAGCGAGTTAATGCCACTCTAGTCGAAATTAGGAGGAAGAAACGTCCATAGGCAGTGCATGATGTGTGAACGCTAGATAATTAACTGATCGTTCATTGGTTTATTGGAGTAACTGACCAGAATATAAGAGAAGGCAGGCGTAGCAGGGGGTGGCAGAAAATATGTTAGGCGGGCGACATTATGAAATTGACGGGGGTCAGGCAGATGTAGCTGGCACAGATTCGGAGAATGGGAAGGATATTGCAGAGGCATTAGTACTGTAGTGGCCGTAATGAGGCTGCCGGTGATGATAAGCAGCATAAATGCTACAGAAATTATTACAATAACTATACTGGGCCTCGATTTACAGAAAGCCTTTGGCAATGTAAAACACGAAGCCATACTAAATAATCTGGAGAAGATTGCCTCTGGCAAGAGGATTTACGATTACGTTAGAGATTTTCGAACCGAAAGCATTGCAGAAATAAGCCTTGGAGACATCAAGTCGGAAACACAGGGCTCAGTGCTCACCCCTTCCTTCAACCTGGCGTTAAAAAAGCTTCCACCATTATTGAAGACTGTTAAAGGGGTTAAACATACGCTATATGCTGATGATGTCACAACATGGACACACCCAGGCAACGATGGGGAAATAGAAGAAAATCTCCGACAGGCAATTGACATTGTTGAAGAATATGCGGAATGGGCAGGGCTAAAATGCTCACTAAACAAATCCGAACTTCTGGTAATCCTGGGGACAAAAAACGCAATATCATCGCATAATACATTCTGGCAGAATTAAATGGCACACCGGTAACCAGAGTGGACAAAATCAGGGCACTGGAACTGATAATCCAAGACAACAGAAAGAACACAGAAACAATAAATAGACTTAAGTCAACAATTAACATGACAACCAGGTTGATAAGGCGAATAGCCAACAAAAGATACGGGGTCAAAGAGAAATATTTGTGCCGGATTGTTGTTCAGGCTTTTGTGATAAGCAGAATAGTGTATACCATCCCCTATCTCAAGCTAGGGGTGGCAGAAAAGGACTAAATAGAAGGAATCATAAGGCAGACATATAAAGCAGCACTGGGGCTACCCCACTGTATGCCCCTACGGAAAGACTACTTAAGCTAGGGGTCTACAATAACACGACGGAACTATGCGAGGCACATATAGTAACACACTTAAGGAGGCTCGCCACCATATCCACGGGACGGAATATCCTGGGTCGATAGAATCCCGAAAAGAAATGCACGAGTACAACTGGACCGAAGGGAGGAACGCGTTCACCATTAAATCTCTAACTTGAAATATGCACCCTGTTTTTCATGAAGGCAGGAGAATAGCAAGAGCAAAAGCCCTTGAGGCCAAGTTAGAAGGCTCTGAATACCCTGTTTATGTGGACATGGCGGAATTAAAGGAGGGAACTCTTTTGCGGTTATGGGCATGAACGACCCGGGTAAAACATTAATGGCAGATTCGATAAAAAACAAACAACTCAGGGACGGCGGAAGAGGCGGCTATCGCCATGGAGATGGTTAGCACCAAAGCCGTTACCATAATTAGCGACTCCAAAGCCGCTATAAACAATTTTGCGAGGGGCATGATCTCCAAGAAGGCAGAGCGAATTTTAAGATGTCAAGACTGGAGCCAAAAACGGGTGGAAATTTATTTATTTTATTTATACAAATACCTCACAGGTTCCAAACATGGAACATTGTGTGAGGGGGAGGGGTTACAGTGTATCAAAAGGAACAATGGTACATAGTTTAAAATACAAAAGTTAACAGTAATACAGGACTGGAACTGCAAATAAGTATTAGAGCATGCATGCGAAGTAATAAACAGAGGATTATGACATTATACAATAGTTAGCGGCATTGGACGAAATCAACCTGCACACAGTGAACGCAATATAAAAAAGTTATTCTGACTGCAAAAAGGTACTCAATTCGTTTTTTAATTTTAGTGGGTCAGATATGTTAGCGATGCGTTCGGGAAGACCATTCCAACCTTTTATAGCCCGTTCCGGCACATACGGGGAACAGAGGAATTGAGTTGGCTCACCGTATATCTCGAGGTTATCTCAGCCGAGCAGTGAGCCAGGTTGATTCCCCCAATTTCTCAAGAGATGCAATCATATCATTCCAAGACTATAGTAATCATTCTAAGCAAAGGCGGATATATCCTCCACTAGACAAGAAACTGGATGAAAGGCAGTAAGTAACCTTGGCATCGGCTCCTGATGCGAGCCATTTTTAGCCCGTCTAAATTAACGCACATGTGCCCAACACAATACAATTGTAAAGAATGCGGCGAGATAGCCGAGCACAATCATATATTAAGGAGCTGCAAAAAAAATAATAAAAAAATAAAACGCCGCCGGCGGACTTACTATGTACCAAACCCTTCTCTAGAGCGGTGGGAGGTTATACTGGCCAACTCAGACGCTTTGACGCAAGTTCACCTCGGCTGAGTGGGTTCGCACGGTCGCCGAGAGCCACGGACTCGAGGCCATCCAAGTGTAATGCACACATATCGTTCAATGTTGACAATAAACGTTTTCCAATCCAATATACACGCGTGCGCCAGAGTCGCTGAACACTTCGGGTTGGCATTATGCCAAACCCCAACTGTCACTGATTTTTGCTTTTCCGGAAGGGAAAGTGTACGTTCTGGTCAATTTCTCATAAAATTACCTGACGGTCGTCATTTTTACAAAGTGATCTTCGCCGCTTTCCCAGCTATATCCAGGGGCCGAGTAAGCTACCGTTCTTTCCGTTCACGCTGGACTACGGCCTGCAGTCCGGCTGCGGGGCCGAGGTTTGCCCCAGCGGACATTATCGCGGTCTGTGGCTGGTGCCCTTGAACACCTTCTACCTGACAGCTCGGGGTGTCGACGGGTCGAGGGTCCAGCAGAGCGCATGCGCCATGCCCGACGCCTGCGCACCACTGCCATCTACGGCCGAAGACACGGTCGAATATCTCAGGTCAGCTGCTTTTCCCGCTGCTCCAAACCTGAAATGAATGAAATCGGACTGATCGTTGTTCAGTCCGCACGAAGAATATTGCCCCTTAACTATGTATCATTTGATTTACAACGCAGCTGTTAAAGGCATGTTCAATTTGAGCTCAGCCTCGGCGCTGTAGTCGGCGCTGCTGGAGGGTGATGTCGCGATATTGATTGGTTGGCATGCAGTGACGTCATACGTGATGTCACTAGAACGTGCCACGCCACTTGTCTATAGTTGACCCCTAAAAGGACTCCGTTGCAGCCAATGGCGTATACCGATTCTCATGACGTCGTGAACATGCACCTTAATTAAGGCAAATGAAAAGTGGTTCACCACGGCTTAATCGGATTAACAGCGTGTGTCAATGAAAATATGGCGATGTCACTGGCTAAAGGGCCTCGTTTGAGGAGCATCTTCCGCTTTTTACTTGATTTATATGCCCGAAGAACTGGCGGCTATGAAATAGAATGTTATAGGATTTGGTGAGGTTAGGATTACAGATCTGTCAAATCCGGTAAATGTTAAAATTTACCTGCACAATGCGTATATTTACAGCATCATTCAAATCCGGCTCATGTGCACTTAAATAGCAATAATCAGTTGCGATACCGATGAAAAAAAAAATTGTGATTCTGTCAGTAAGGAAGAAATTAGACCATTGCTTTCGCGAATCCCCGTCATACATCACAAAGAGTTTACTGAGTGTGCATGTCACGTACAACTCGTTAAAGGTAGCCGGGCATTTTTTTTTTCTTCCTAAATCGCAACAACAATGGGCATGTCTCTGACAGGTGGTTACTATAGCTAGGCGGTGACCCGCGGCCGCACACTGAGTGGTGTTCGCGTTGTTCTTGAACGTCACGAGATATATGCAATGGCTGATGTGGCAGCAGCTGCTACCGCGATCGGGCTCCACCTCTGAGACGAGAGGAGGAGATCGAAATGCAGCCCTCGGGCACTCGGGCACTATATACACTTTATTACCCGGGTCCAAAAATCAATTAAATGGAGCAATAGTGGTACCGACTCCACTTTGCCTATCACAGGTGGTGGTGCGATCTGGTTTGCTCGTTTTACCTTTCACCTCAGCGAATACTCGCTCTGTCCTAACTCCTTTGTCCTCCCCTGTCCGAGCCAAAAACCCGCGCTTAGGTACCTTTCCAAATTCCAAGCCTCCTGAGGACCAATTCCGCAGTCATTCACACAAAAGGGGTTCTTGGGACCAAACAACGCGATAAAATTTGAGGTATCCATAGCGCTTCGGCACTCACGAGATTAATAATAATAATAATAATAATAATAATAATAATAATAATAATAATAATAATAATAATAATAATAATAATAATAATAACGACAATGCTATGGGTGGGGGGCGGTGTTGGTGATCATTTTCTGCCACCTTATATGGTGCATGGCATAGCGCCGAAAGAGTTTAGTCCCTCGCGAGTACCCTGCGCCTTATACAACGTCGTGCGCGCTTTCCCCTTTTGGAGGTCGCACACATACGCTCCCAAATCAATTGGACAGAAGTTCAGTTCAGTTCAGTTCAGTCATTCAGTCGTGTTGGACTCTTCGTGACCCTATGGACCATATCACGCCACGCTTTCCGGTCTCTCACTATCTTTCTAACATTACATAACATCATCTGCAGCGCCTCGAGAATGCCATCTAACCAACGCGTTCGCTGCCTACCCCTTCTCCGGTGACCCTCAACCTTTCCCAACATCAATTCGTTCTCCATCGACTCCTCTCTTCTCATCAGATGACCAAAGTGGCTGAGCTTTAACTTTAGAATTTGACCCCAATGAGCAGTCAGGGTTTATGGTCGATAATATCGGCTGATTTGATCTTCTGGCAGTCCAAGGAACTCTCAATAGTATCCGCCAGCACCACAATTGGACAGAAACAAAGTACCAAAACACACACGAAAACTGTGTTGGCAGAAGGGCACACAAGGAAACTTAAGATGTACAGGCGTGGCCTCTAGCTGGACCAGCGCTTACACCTCACTCAGTCCTCCACGCCACATATGCTGCGCATAACGAGGTCATTGGCGTCTCGCGCGGGACCAAGATCCCCGTTCCCACCGGATGTAAGACTCGTGCGTCGGGTACCGCGATGCCGGTTGTATTCCGCAGCCCGGTCAAAACCTCTCCAGGGCCCTCTCAGCGCGCTGTTTGTTCTATAGTATGCGACTTTTAGACTCGCACACACGCCGCTGCCTGAGGAGGCATATGCATCCTCAGTGGATCTCTAAAAGAGCACGTTCGCTAAGCGCCTGGATGCCTCCGCTTCAAAAGGCCTCACGAAAATAAGCTGAATGAAAAAAAAAAAAAAAAAAAGAACACTAGAAGCGGGCCAGCTGCTTCGGGATGCTCCATTCCTGCAGCAGCCCGGCATCTTAAAGGACTGGGAGACAACACTGCGCTCGATCCACGGACCCAGCGCAGCAGCAGAGCTTAGTTCGCCGGGCTGCCGACGTGATGGACAGCTTCGACAGGAACGTTTGAGTTCGCTGGGGTCGTGCGAAAGCCCAGTGGAACCAGGTGGTCCCGAATAACCTTGCATTTAATAAACGTTTTGTCACTTCACCTCAGACTGTCATTTGTTTTCCAGCTTCGTCGATGTATGGGAGTTGAGAGGAAGAATGTGGAGGCCGTTTTAGAAATAGAAATGACTCTACTCAATGCAGAAGTCAAACACCGATGGATTGTGCCCAAATGAATTTCGGCTCAGCATCACGCTCTATAAAGATTATAAGCTTTATAGCAGCTAAGTGAAATCACAGTAACATCACTGATTATCATTGGCCAAAAGTAGAGCACCGCCTTCAGCCTGATTTCAAGGTCAACTAACAGTACAAGCCACCTAGCTATGCAAGTAATAGTAAACTAGCAACGCAAGTATTACACCGTTGGGCAGTGTATGTCGAATATAATTGAAAATTACTCATTACGCGGCGTAATTAAACGCTGTTATTGCGTTAGCAGTGATTAAAATTTAAATGTGCGATACAACATCATGCTGTATAAAGTTGAAGAGCTTATATCGAGTACAACTACACTCGACGATTTGTAGATCTTAATTACCGTTAAATAGTTAATACGATAAATTAATCTTTACGCTGTGGCATCGTAATATATCGTTGTATAGCTTAAGCCGAGTATAATTGCGCTAGACTTGTTGTAAGTGGTAATTCATATATTTAATTAGTTAATTGTCAAAAAATTTTACTTCCTGCTACTGCATCAAGTTATATACGCTGGATAGCTTATTGAAGTCCACTGATTGCAGGTTTCAATTAATTTCCGTTAAAAAGCTCATTGTGATTTAAAATAATATTTGCACTAACAAAAAAATATATTGTTAAAAAGGCATCGACGAGTATAATAAAAAAAAACGCTAAACCGCGCGAAACATTGCAAAGTCGAGCTATCATTGGTTCAACTCGGCTCGCCGATATTTCTGGTGTACATAGCTTTTGCGGGAGGATGGCAGACGCTCAACATGTATAAATATATAATTGGTTCATAGGAAGGGAAAGGCGCAGTAACTGTCACACTTGCTCTGTGGACACCCGAACCGCGCCGTAAGGGAAGGGAGGAAGGTAGGAATGAAAGTGGAAAGAGAGAAAGGGGAGTCGTAGTGGAGGGCTACGGAGTAATTTCGACCACCTGGGGATCTTTAACGTGCGCTGACATCGCACAGCACACGGACGCCACTTCGTTTCGCCTCCATCGAAACGCAGCCGCCGCGGTCGGGTTCGAACCCGGGAACTCCGGCACAGTAGTCGGGCGTCTTACCACTGCACCACCCCGGCGGGGCTCAACATGTATGAATGTTTAGGCTTTTCTTACCCTTTGTGAACACCGTGGAGGGGAGGGATTTTTAAACAGTTATCATACCGTACTCACTATCAAACTTGGTTCCGCTGCAGGTCAAACTTCGAAAGCTACTACAATAGAAACCGGGCACCCTTCCCCGTCTTCCTTCACTCAGCTTGGTTGTCGGATCCACAACGAAGGCGGGGTTACCTCTCTTTCGTTGACTGGCTTCTCACCAAGGACGACGTGTTCGTGGTCACCGTCGAAGAACTGGTGCGGTTTATGCGGAGTCCGAAACCCCTGGGCGAATACACGCAGTCCAAGTGCACGAGAACTACGGAGTTCCGACGCTGTCCGGAGATCCACACTTGCCTCTATCAGGATGTGCCTGACGGTCAGAACGGGGTCCTTGTAGGCTGCAAATCATGCCCCGATAGGTACCCGTGGCTACAACAGGACACAGTGTGGAAGGCGAAGATCGGAAGAAGGAACGTAGACGACGTTAAGCATAGCTTTAGCGCCACCTTCGTATTTCTGTGCTGCTCTGTTGTAGTTCCTTGCATATGTGTTCTAAGACGATTACTCAGACGCCATAAAGTTCACCACATATAGCAAATCTTTCACTTTGTTTCTTTTTTTTGGCGACATCATCTGATGGCACCCAATTACACCTGCGTATTCAAATCATAGCTGCTGAAGCTATTCGTGTTACGAGCACCTGGAACGTTTATCAAATATCAAAGTGATAGATGTTGTTGTTGTTGTTGTGGCTGTAGAAAGAAGGAAAAGAAAATGCACAGGCTTGCTACTGGTTCTGTAGCTGAGCCACCTCCGCTGCCTTGTTGTGGCTGTAGGAAGAAGGAAAAGAAAATGCACGGGCCTGCTACTGGCTCTATAGCTGAGCCACCTCCGCTGCCTCGTGCAGACAGAAGAGAAAATAGAGAAGAAAGAAAAAGAAGAGGGAGAGAAAGGCGCGCGCCGTAACAACAGCCGTCGTCCACCACCGAAGCGGTGGCGGGTGCAATGACGGCCTACAACAGATAAAAATTCGGTAGCAGGCTAGCCCCCGCCGCAAGCGGCGGTGACCTATCTGTCCCCCATCAGAGGAGAGTACTTCTGATAGCTGTTGAGGACGTTGGTGTTGTGTAACACTGCCCACGCTAGTTGATCAGCGTGCAGTGAGTTCCCGCATGACGTATCATACTAACGCATAAATGTTTGGCATATATGTTAGCAATAAATATGCAATATATTATATTAACCACCGCAAGCAACTGCAACCACTGCAAACAATCACACACTCTACCGACGTGAAACCCCGTGTTTCGAAACACGACATACTCTCTGTTAGTAATCCCTCATCTCAGCTTCCGGGCGTCAGGCGTATAAGATGCATTACGAGGACAGGGCGACACTGGAGCAGGTAGTTTCGAAATGGCTAGCATCATGTACACAGAGAACAACTCGTCGCTTTGCCCAAGTCTCTCTCAAGGAATAGCAGGCATAATACATTTTGTTGTCCAGAAGATAACATTAAAGTCACATAACATTTTGTTGTTGTCGTGGTGGTGCAGTTGAGAATGATCATTGAAAGCCTTTCAAATAAGCGTGCATGCACTCCCTTTTGATCCATGTGTATGCCTACGGGCGTAGTGTCATTACTATGATTATAGCAGTGTAAATTGTCATTATCCAGTCCGCTTTTTGTGTCAACGTTCCTTTCGTAGCCGGACGCTGCGGTGATAACGAGTGGTAGAAAAATGCATGCCAGGAATAGGGCTACGTTGGTGCGCGTGAACAGCATTCCTCTGGCAGTGAATCGCTGCCTCGAGGCCTAAGAGATAGCGAGAGAGAAAAAAAAAAGTTATGTAACGAATGAAAAGGTGGAGAGGTCAGCCGGCGGAATAAAGGTGATCCTGGGCCCGTATTCCGAGTTTGCGTCGTTATCGAAGTGTCGTTATCTCACGTGACCTCGAGTCATATGACTGGTCGAAATGCCGGAATTGGGTGTTGCCAATACGGAACCGGAAGAGGGGGCCACATCATTTTCCGGGGTTTCCACCAATCAGATTACTCGAGGTCGGGGAGATAGCGACACGTTCGATAACGAAGCAAACTCGGAATACGGGCCCTGGTCTGTTCCTCCACTCTGGGGAAGGGGAAAAGACCAAGAAAAAGGAAGGTTAGAGTGCGGTTGAGGGGAGCGATATCAGGGTGTACAGTGAATTAACTGACCCGAGTTAAATACCACGCACATACTTAGTGGCACTCTCATCACGAAAAACATTCAAATTCATGGTTTTTTTTTTTTTTTCGTAACTGCAGGATTCGGAGGGAGGATGTTGTGCTATATACGGGCCCAACAGGCTCCGCCACTAACAAATTACAAGATCATATTACTGAGTAATACTTCTGAGGCCTAAATTTACTCAGTGGAAAGCAAGAAGAAGAATTTAGAGTAAAAAGGACCCGTGCATGCATAAAAACAAGAAAGTAAAATGACCCGGCATACCCATACGGCACAGAAAGCAAAAAAGATAAATAAATAAACAAAATATACGGAAAGAATACCGCCTGGCGCGCGCGGCTCGTCCGGTTTTGTTAGTCAGCGCCGTGTAATGCATTTGCAAGCATCCTTCCCTTTTTTAGCTCCGTTTCTAACCGAGGGCTCATACGAGCCGTATGGGCGAGGTCACAGTCGCCCCGCGGGTTGGAGCCCAGAATTTCTTGCTCTAAACTCGCCTGTCTGCAGAATACGAGCATTCTGAGAACCTTCTGACATGATGGAGGGAAACACTCATTAATTTGTAAAATAAGGCTCCCCATCCTCATGATCAGTTTGTAAGGACACTTCGTGCGACATCGCCTGCTGCGCAAAATCCAGGCTGTATATAAAGAGCAAGACGGCGAGGAACTGACGTAAACATGTTCTTGCGCCATGAGGAGCAAGGCGACAAATACCCATTGTACCATGTGCAGCCGGGATAGTTCTGTTCGTCCCACTGATGCAACAATCGCGTCAAGCAGTAGGACAAAAACGATGGGGACAAAAGTTTAGCAGATGGAATAAACCGCATAGCTTAGCTGCGACACTTTCACACTGCCGAAAAGAGTGAATTTTATTGCGCCCGAGACGTATTTCCCTCTCACAGGTCCTCTCAAATACACACTCACTTTTGAATATTACATAGCGACGAAGAACATTCCTCAGAAGAACAGCTCGATGCGACCGGCTTGCGAGGGCTTTAAACGCACATATTCCCGATCCACAAACATGAATCTTCTCGTAGTACCCAACTCATGCGGCAGCTCTGTACTCACACTGTACTCACACTGTACTCACACTGTACTCACACTGTACTCACACTGTACTCACACTATGCGCGCGCGCGCGCGCGCGTGCGTGTGTGTGTGTGTGTGCGTGCGTGTGTGTGTGTGTGTGTGCGTGCGTGCGTGTGCGTGTGCGTGCGTGTGTGTGTGTGTGTGTGTGTGTGTGTGTGTGTGTGTGTGTGTGTGTGTGTGTGTGTGTGTGTGTGTGTGTGTGTGTGTGTGTGTGTGTGTGTGTGTGTGTGTGTGTGTGTGTGTGTGTGTGTGTGTGTGTGTGTGTGCGTGCGCGCGCGTGCGTGCGTGTTCTACTCCGCTTTTTCTGCTTTCGCCTCTTCAGAAGCTAGGCCCATCCCGGGACATGAAGTCGTGTTGATATAGGGCTCTGCCCAAAAAGAAATTGACCACATCCTCACAATTTCCCAAATATTGGGTTCCAATAAATGCTTTCCATCATCACCATCATGATCATCGTATAGCGTTATTACCAACTCGCTCAAATTGTACTCCCTGTTAGAGCTGTGCTTGGGCCGCTCGGAATTGACCTCTGCCTCGGACTCGGGTCGAGCCCGGGCCAAGGTATATTTTTCTCGGGTGGTCCGGGCCGGGCCGGACACCCCGATTCCTAGCACATGTCAATTTTGTGAAAGCACATTTTCCCGCATCCTCTCTACGTGAGAGCTTCCGAGTTCTTTCCCTGCTTCGACCCGCTTTTCCTCCACGCCTTCTCGCCGTGATCTTCGCTAGCCGTCAATGACCGAGCAGAAGGGCCGCTTGTGGGCATTTTGTTTCGAGTTTCGCATCCCCGCTTCGGTATACATCGGCAGATATGGTTAGGTATTCGTTTCGATATTCGCGCCAAGCCTTGGCACCTCCAACGCGTCTATATGGCGAGTTGCTGCTATTTCGACTGGCCGTGGTTGAAGCGGCACATAACTGAAATCATCGATAGTGCTTGTGTTCCCTCTTGTTTCTCAGCACAGGCAGTGTAGTGGCGCACCTTGCTGGCGCCCTGAAAAGCACACGTGAAATACAAATGGTGAGCCAGTCGAGCTATCCGGGTACTTCTCCACAGAATCAACCCCTTGATTCAACCCTTTGATTTATATTTACAGCTAGCGCACTTTTGTAGATGCAAAGAAGCCTTATACAAAACTTGCTTTCCTTGTTGAGAACGTGTTAATCATTCCAGATGCAAGTTCGAGCATCGAGATAACTTTTAGCGCTATCCAGGAGTGCCTCAAATAAATGATGCGGAACTAGTTGTTTTTGCATAATTAAGTTGGAATGATTACATGATGTGCTACAAATTTGTCATCTTAAAGAGCAATGCGGCAACGAGGAATTCAGAGGTATCAAGGTAGAGGCGGAGTTCAAACCGTACGTTTCTTGCTTTTCTTGAAACCTCTGCAGTTCCACTGTGTTAGTGTAAGCGGCTGAGTTATAGCTCTCAACTTAGGGTTGGAGGCCATGGTCGGAGACAGAGGGTGGAGTCTTCAGAAAAGTCTGACTTATCGGAAATGACTCCGTCTCGGTGGAGGCGAGACGGATCGAGAGGTATCCGTGTGCTGTGCGTTGTCAGCACAGGCCACCGTACGGCACTTCTTTCCGCTTCCTCTCACCTAGCTTCCTTACTTCCTTTATAGCACTGTTGATCCACGGAAAAAAATGTGACAAATGCTGCGCCTCTCCTTTCCTATAAAGAATTAACTATTATTATTACCTCTACTACAGACTTGCTTCTGGAACTTTGTATTCTGTTTATGTAGTTATTATTATTATTATCGCACAGAACAAAGACGCCTCTCCGTATCGCCCGCGCATCAAAATACTGTGCCGGCGGACGGGTGAGAAACCGAGTACTCCGAAATCGGGTGCCTTAACCGCTGCGCCACCGCGGAAGGAGCTTAAAAGGATCCCAGAGTTGTCGAAATTACTCCTCAGCCCTCGACTAAGGCACCTCTTTCTCTCTTTCTGCGTTAATTCCCACCTTCTTTCCTCCAACTACGACGCGCTTGAGGTGTCCACAAATAAAAAATTGCCGACGATTACGTTACTTCATAATGTGAAATTTGAGTGCAGCTCATCAGCAGTTTAAGCTTTTCGATAGATTTGAGGCAAATAATTCGAACAAGACACGTATACTTTCTTTAGAATTCATATATGACCGCTGCCAGAAACAGCTGCGGTTGCTTTCGTGGCTGTGAGCCCACAGGGGCCACAACTGCAGAGTTCTGCGGATTTGAGCCAAATAATTCAAGCAAGACATGTATACTTTCTTTGGAATTCATATATGACCGCCGCCAGAAACCTGCGGTCGCGTCCGTGGCTGTGAGCCCACAGGGGCCACAACTGCAGAGTTCTGCGGAGCGAGCCTTGAAGGCTCGGGCTTCTCGGATTTCGAAGCAGTCAGTCCAGATGGTTGTATTTTCTAGCGCAAGTAGCTGTGGCAGTGACGCTATGAGATAGAGCGAAGTGCCTTCACTGGGCCTTGCGATAACCATAACATGATTGCTGAGACTTGAGCTCCCCACACTGCAATAGCTGCATTTTTATATCCGCGTAATACAACAGCGCATTCGCCACATGCTCCGTTGCAAAACTGCCTCCGAGCCGCTATCATGCACCGATCTGTCCAGATCCCTGCTGGCACGTGGGGATTTGTTTTTGTCTTTTTTCGTGCGAGAAAAGCAACTGTGAAGAAAAATTAGGTTTGATTTGGTTTGGTTTGTGGGTTTAATGTCTCAAAATGACTCCAAATGACGTCTCAAAGATGTGTCTAGACGGTTTGGTAGTTTGTTGAAGTGCTACCCAAGCAAAGCGCTCATGCATATGCAACCAGTTTATGCGAAAAAAAAAAAAGGCTTCTGTAAATATTATGAGAACCAGCTGTCATCTCTTCATGAGTCGCCATAGGAATATGCTCTAAGAAAAAAAAAAAAAAAAAAAAAAAAAAACACGACACGCAAGAACTATGTTTTCTGTATCCTCCTCTTGCGTGTCATGTTTTTAGCGCATGTTTCCATGGTTTCTGCAGACGATCACCAACTAGTTCTGGTTGCATTTATATTTTGTGCACATTTCGTTTATAAGCTGCGCTTTGCGTTCCTTGCGTGACCGTCATATCGAAACCGAAACCCAATACTTTGCCACCAGGGAGCGCCACACTTTCCCGCGCTTCGCCCAATCCCATTACCTGTCAAAGACGCTTGTACCGGGGTGCGCGGCGGTCCTTATAAAAACTCTGTCGGTCCGAAGGCGTCGGGATTTTCTTTGTGCTCCTCTTCAAATCACCTGGAAGCAACCGTAAACTCTTGCAATGGAGAACACAGGTGAGTGTTATGCAGTTAGTGCTACGGCCAGCCGTGTCATTCTTGCTATGCATTTTGGTGGGCTCTTTTGAGAACAGTTCTTAGGCCTACTTGCGATTCGCTTTGTTTGCAGCGAGGGTGCATTTTTATTTTAACGGCTGCGCCTGAATATTCACTGGGAACTCAGTTCATGCGCGCGATTTCGTGAAACGTTTAAGGCGGCAGTATTGTTGGATGTGCAAAACTGGACGTGACATTTTAATTTTTATTCGTAATGGTAAATGTCATGTAACATGTAACACCTTTTGGCTAACGGTGGAGAGGTGCCCAATAAACTGCTGGCCGGAGAAGCCTGCAGTCCGGAACCCTTGTTTAAGGAGGGGATGCGTCTTATTTTTTTGCCAGCGTCGGCTTGCGAGTCGTCCGTGTCTTCTGTCGAGTTCTTTGGGCGGGTGGTTGAGCGTCCCTCCGTTGTTCAGCGTCAGAAACCGTTACGGCGTTCGACTCCTCGAACGAAAGCTTCACAACGACAGATGCAGTTCGTTTGCCGAAATATACGGTTCGAAGACTTGTTGTAGTACAGCGTTGACGTGCTAATCTGCCTGCTTATTTTTTTTTTCCCCTCCTTATTCTGTAACCGTTGCATAGTTTTTCAAACGGACGCCAGCTCTGCACCTGTACCACTTGAGCTAAGCGAGAGGGTTGTGTCGGTGGGCATGTTCATTCAGCGCATCACCTCAAGCTTTTTTTCTGAGTCTCTGCAAGGCTAATCGTATGAGTCACTTGCGTTTTGTGGAGTGAATCTGCTTTCTGCAGGCAACCCTCAATATCTGTTAATATCGCGTCCATTGTTCTAACGACTTGTGTGGTTTCTTTTGTTTGCATCAGATATCAAGAGTGCTGGCGGTGACGGCTCTTCAGAACGTGAGATCAACGTTTTTTTTCCTTTTTTTTTTTGTTTATCCTGATGATTCTTGCAACGCACCGTTGCAACACCTCTGACATCTCGATGCAACTGAAGTGCTTAGGGAGATGGTTATCGCCGTTGGGATGCATTCCACGACGACCTCCTAAGCTTTCTCCGTACACACCTTGTGTCTCGACTCGATAGCACTTCACTTCCTGCAATAACTACGCGGCGCTGAGTCAGAAGCGTGTGACATGTTTGTTGCCAGTTCGCCCCCTCCATTGTGGTTGAGCAGATGGGCGACATCTGTCTGCTGCTGTGTAGCAACTGCTTCAGCCTGCGTGGTTATCTGAGTGCGGGCTGGCACAAGTTGTGCTTAATTTTTTTTTTAGTACTCTATAGCTTTCTGCATTTTTCTGCGAGTTGTTCACGCCATGAGAAGGCAGTTTATTTTTTATTTTTTCATTTGTGTAGTTTGCATTTACAGGCACTTTCATGATGGTTGTGATGGAATGATTGAGAGTTGTTTTGCTATGATGTGTGATGAATCGCTGCACTGTTGTAGTAAGGCCGCTTCTGGCATCTTTCAGAACTTAGTTGCAGTACTTGCAGTGTATAGTGCCGTGAGTTCAGCTCAGATTATCTTGCTTTATTGATGGTTTACAGGAACATTGTTTAGTTTTTGTAGCTTTGGGGAAGGGGAGGCACTATTTGCTTCAACTGACAGGTCTCTTTAGTGGTTACAGTGGGAGTTGTGCCGACCTTTCATGGGCTGTAATGTTGTATTTTAGTAAAATGCATATTGCTTATGTTAGTACCATTGTCAAGTCATTGCACCTCTATATATTCCATACTGCTAGCCACGTTTTCGTGGCAAAGGCAGAAGCGTGAAGCTATACATCCTTGAATGCTGCGATCTAAAAATAAATTGTAGAACACGCATCAATGCACTGAGTTACTTGACAAAATGTAAGTGCAAACAGAGCATGAACAAAGACATCACGCTAGTATAAAAAAAAAAAAAAAAAGACATGATAGCAGATCAAAAGAACTCTTGATTTGACAAGCTGAATTCCGATTTTTTTTTTTTTTTTGTAGTAAAGAACGAAAACTGGGCAAGCTTTTTTTCGGCAATGAGGCACCACGATTGTAGCATTGCTTGCTGCTTGTCAGGCATGATGTATTGTTGTAAGTAATCCTGAAAATTCATTTTTTTTTTTGTTATGCGCGATGTTGTGCACCATTTTTAAGCGATGGAACTTGTGGTCGGATTCAAGTGTCTGAAGGTCTACTTGCCTGATTGAATCAATAAGTGAAACATGTCTTCCATATGGGTTGAAAATAAATCTCAGTGCTTTCTTTTGCATGGCTTCGATTTGGTTTATGTCCACTTATGGGTACGGATCTCTAATGATATCTACATATGCTAACAGGCATACTAGTGCATTGTTTTCTGTTAACTTAGTTTCACTAGTGCAGTGCTTACTGTTAGCGCTCAACGTGTGTATTTGTAGCACATCCACAAAGTGCTTCACAACATCATGTTTCTTGAGTAGTGCTCTGCTAAGGACTGAGCAGTTTTTCAAGCTAAATTTTAAGAAATTCGTTTACTTCTGGCTCTCCTTAGTCACATCATTGTTAGCAATATTTCACAGCTCCAATCTTCTGCCCCGTGTTTGTGGATTTCAAGCTTTCCTTTTTGCACTTTCATTCGCAGTGCTATCTAGAGGCAACTCTTGGATTTGTTTCGTTCCAAACTTTACTAGCTTAGTCGTACGCTACATGCTCTGCAATTGGTGTTTCTGGCTTTCTTTGCTTTTATGCAGAAGGTGATTGCTTTGCAGCTAGTTTAGCCATTTTAACGTAGGCACAAAAGCTTTGCTGACAGAGTTTGAAATGTTTCAGTCGCAGCTCAGCCTGCGATGCTGTAGCCCAGCTTTGAATTCCTGCTTTTTGCCAAATCAAAGGGCAGTGTGGGTTGCATTCTACTAAAACATTTATCACAGTTTTTCTCCTCAGCCATTCGGCATTTTGTTTGATACAAGTGGATCTTAAATTTTATTTCGCGACCTTATTTGAGTTGATTTCTATGGGTGGCGCCGTGGGTGGGGCATCATGAGCAGCACTTCCTTTGACGTTGTTAGTCTTTGCAGGTGGAGTGAGACAACGTTGGCTGTTTTCACTTATTTAATGGTGCCACCATTGATAACTAGTTCAAGCATTTAATCCTTTACTTTAGAATGATAGATTTGCCTGTACTCTTAGTGAAGTCATTTGTTTGTGGTCTTGTCATATTCGTTTAGTGGTTAGTGCGCTCGACAGTTCATCCCAACATTAACATTGCGGATTCAGTCCTGGCTGCTACTGCCAATTTTCGATGAAGGCAATTTCAGAACATGTCAAAGAACCCTAGCCAGAACAGTAATCGAGGTCCCATGGCTATCTTTTGTTTTCATTGAAATACATGTGGTGGGCAAACGTCTCGACACAAAGCAATGAACCTTAGTTTTGCTAGATATCCGGTAGTCTTCTCGGTAAAAAAAATAGTATGTCGCTAGAAGTAAAAGACGCCGATTTTGTAATTTCAGAAAGTTGCAACTTTAGGGACCTGTTTCTTACGCACTACAATTTTCGTTGCACACTATTTTGTTAACCCAATAAATTTATGCAGCTTTCACTTTTATAAACGCTATTAGAAAGTCGTTTTGCAAACTTTGTTTCAGGACAGACTCCCTGCAAAAATACTCATTTTCAACCTTACAAACTGGCATGATGCCTTAGGTTGTTTGCACTTACTTTTTCTCTTTATTATACAGGCTACATTCTTAATTTCACATGAAATTTGGAGCTCAATATTGCAGGGTGTGTTCTCCACAAGGCATCACAATTGCTCGAAATTTGAAGATGGCAAAAGAGAGGCAGCCTTGATTCAGTAAAAAAAAATTTTGATTAAAACCCCTCTCAAGAATTCTCAGTACCTCAGAAATATTATGGAGTAAAAAAAGTGTTGCATTATATTGTCTAAAATTATAAACATAAATACTAAACCTAGTGCTTGTCATGAAAATTGCCAATATTCAACCCTACATTCTGGCATGACTTAGTAATGTGTTGCCACTGAAACTTTTTGTCTATATTATCCAGGCCATGCTCTCTATTTCTTGAAAAATTTGAAGCTCTAGAGTTGTCCATTATTTCCCTAGACTATTGTGAAATCTGCCAAAATTAATATTCAAAAAATGTACAACTTTGATTCGAATTTAAAATGCTACACCAGATTTAATTTCTGTCGAAATGTACTCTAAATAATCCTATGTACTTTACAAATATCAGGCGCTAAAATATATTGCATTACGTAAATTAGAATTATAAAAATGAATATAAAGCCGAATTTGTGTGTTCTTTGGAAGTGCTTATGGCTTCCACTTATGGGTAGGCGTCAGAACTTTGATTTATTATTTGCTGGATTTAGCTAAATTTTATCATATGCAATATACAAAGCCTTCTCTATACTTAGTCTTTCTGTGCTACATGGCAGTGTTGAAGATAGCTTAAAATGGAATAAATTTCGCTATTTCTGCTAAGTGCATGAGAGAACGAAAGTGATGTTAGAACTTGTTCTTTATTTCGTAATCTCTTATTGTGGGTTGCAGTGCTTTTCAATCCAGTTCTTTCTTAATAATATTACTCCATTTCTCAGTTACAACAAAATTTTGAAGACTATTTTTCTAATGTGCACCTAACTGCAATCATAAAAAAAAAAGCTTAGCAGCATGATAGTTTTGCTAGAATTAAATATTGATCTATGAGGCAGCAATAATGAGCCGAGATGACTATTATTCTTGTCGACAGAGCTATCTGTTCCAGAAAAAAAAGTCAGTACGGAGCGAACCCACCCTTCACCTAACCTGCAAAGCGTAACCTGAGTTTAGGTGGATGGCGGGTTCGCTTCTTGTTGGCTCACTTTTTCTGAACTAGATAGCTCTGTCGACAAGTACACTCGTCATCTCGGCTCATCTGTGCTGCTTCCATAAATCAATATTTAATTCTAGCAAGCCTATCATGCTGCCAAGCTTTTTACTTAGGTGCACGTTAAAAATGTAGTATTGTTAATTTTTATCGTATCTGAGAAATGGGGTAATATTAAGAACTGGATAGAATAGCACTGCACTCCGCAATAAGAGATTAGAGCGTAAATCACTGGCTAAAGACGTTTTTTTTTTTTTTGCTTACGACTAGCTTTCTTGTCTTTCGGCATTTGCCCTATTGCCTTTCGGTTGATGTTTTTCTTTTCTTTTTGTCTTTTCCTGCTTTTGAATCAACATTCAGTTTTTTTGTTTTTGTACTGGGCTCAGGCTGATTGCAGTCACTGCTTCGAATTAGCTCTCCTTGCACAACACAAGCAGTGGATTTCCCAGGCAGTAAAAAAGTATGAGTCTTGAGAGTAAAATAAGATCCCATTATTAAGATTGTCAAACCTAGCTTTCCCACATTTTTTTAATTAACCGCTTCGGTTTTATGGCTTTTTTTTTTTGTGTGTGATAGCATGCCTTGCATTAAAAACCTTATTTACGAAAATAAGTACATGCAGCGCCGATGATAGGTGGTTCTTGCTAGATTTCCTTTTGATCACATTCATACTGTCCAATATTCACATCTTTTCATTTTTTGTGCTGAAAGTAAGGTTTCTTCTCCAAAATTTGAATGCGTGTTGCAAAATGCAGTATTTTTTTTTTTTTTCTACTGAGTTGCTGCAAATATGAATTTTACTGCTCCGAAAATTGTTACAAATCCTATTTGAGCTGTTGCACTCCTTGATTAGGTGACCATGAGAAGCGCAGTAGTACTTTATCATGCTACATGGGCCAACGTCGTCTAAATGATAGCAGCACACCTGGTGGCAGCTATAATAATGAATCTCGTACGAGCTGGGCTTAGTGCATATGAAATTTTCATGAACCAGAAAAGCATAGGGCATAATAGATGTTTGTTCGCAAGTAAATTTGAAATGAGCCACAAGCGATTGGAGGGCATTGTGAGAAAGCGATCCGTGCAGGTAACATAGCACCTTTCAGCCTTTTGAATTGTCGGTGGCGAGAGAAGTGAGAGCTTAGAGTGAAGTAGTGACTGCGGTCTACCTCGAGCCGTTAAGACACTTGTCCAACAGAAAGAACTGCACGATTTGTTCTGTCGGTTCTGTTGCGGAAACAAGCTGGCACTTCACCATTGGTCCTCTTGATTAATTACAAGTGCGTCAAGCCTACTTCAGACATTAAGCTTTATGGTGTGAGATCACAAATATTCATGTTGTGATGTCACACCATAAAATTCATGTCTCTGCACAGGCATTCACTGACGACCTGGTTGCCTCTGTGCGTAATGGAAACACATTCACTCAATCACTCATCGAAGTGACCATTCTTAACAAACAGAAGTTTTGGATCTAGACATCTTCAGCGTGGGTTGTGCTTGATACCTTGATTAGAAGTCCTCCCTTGCATACTTATTCCATTCATTGTTGTGTCTGAATGGGAAAAGACTAGTAGTTGCTAAAGTTTGTTTGTAACAAAAAGTGCTTAATCGAATAGATGTCCAAAATTTTTAATTTTCTTGCTTTTTTGGAATAGTACAGAAGACGGTAATGTTCACGAGTAACAACATAGGATTTGTGTATGGCAGCTAAGTAAATAATTTATAACTGCATTTCATTTAAATGATGGCTGTAACGTCAGGTGAGCTTGGGCCACGAGAGTCCAGACAAAAGTACTATATAATCACTGCACATTCTTTTTTGAGATTGTGACTCTTGGGCACACTTGTGCAGGAGTTTATACAAACTAAAATGAATAAAGCAGCAAGCAGAGTGCAAGCTTGGTATCCCTCACACGACCTAACTGGTCTGTAACGTCACATCCGTTGCTTGGTGACTGGAACTGAAGGAGCATGGAAATAATTCAGTTAGCGATCATTTGCTACTTTTTCGTGCTGGCCACATAGCTACCTCTGTTTTCTAATTTACTCTGCAGCATTCAAAAGCCAAAACAAGCAAGTCAATTTCGGTGCGTCTGCTGCTTTTTTTTTTTTTTTTTTCATTTTTTTAACATCTATCCCACCGCAGTGGTGCTGTGTGGTTGGGGTGGTCAACTGCTGTGCCCAAGGAAGCAGGATCGAATCTCTGCTGTGGTGGCCACTATTTGATAGAGGCGAAAAGCAAGGCACCCATGTGCTGTGCAATGTCGGTGCACGTTAAAGAGCCCTAGGTGGTCGAAGTTTCCACAGCTTATGGCGTCGTCTCTCTTAGCCTGAGTCGCTTTGGGACATACCAGACACCATAAACCAAACTAAATCTTAACATCTTGACTGCAAACAGGTGGTTCAAAGGTACAAACACCACAAAAAGAACATTTTATATTTAAGCTTATGCGGAAGCAATGGACAATTTTATTTGACCAAATGGCAGAAAATATTTTTTAAAAGCACGCATACTGTAATGGCTGCGGAGCTGTGAACGCAAGGAAGCAGCTCTGAAGAGAAGCAAGATCACAGGGAAGCTGCCGGTGGCCAACATTGGACATCTGGTGTGACCCCATCCTCAGTAAAGGCTTTCACACATTACTTGGTGGGGACGTTCAGCTTGGGCCCGCACTGATGACTGTGTCCTCCCGGTTTGCCACTTCCCGTGCCCAAGTTGTTCCTTCCGGGTCAGAGAAACCACCCCAAGGCCTGCGCACAGCAGTCTCTGAAAGTGCAACTGTGATCTTTGCTTCTTCACAGGCACAGCTGGTGGCAATGTGGACATGCCTCATTAACTATCAATGTGCAATCTGCCACAGGACTACCTTAGACTGCAATCAAGCAAAGGATCAAGCAGGGTTTCGGAAACGGTACTCTACTATCGGTCATATCCATACCATCAATCAGGTGATAGAAAAATGCTCGGAATATAACCAGCCCTTATACATAGCGTTCATTGATTACGAAAAAGCATTTGACTCAGTTGAAACCTCAGCGGTGATGCAGGCATTGCGAAATCGGGGTAGACGAGCCGTACGTGAAAGTGCTGGAAGATATATATAGTGGCTGCACAGCAACCATAGTTCTGCATAAAGAAAGTAACAAAATTCCCATAAAGAAAGGTGTTAGGCAAGGAGACACAATCTCCCCAGTACTATTCACAGCTTGCTTAGAGGAAGTATTCATAGACTTGGAATGGGAGCAGTTAGGTATAAGGGTAGATGGAGAATACCTCAGTAATCTGCGATTTGCTGATGACATTCCCTTGCTAAGCAACTCGGGGGATGAACTGCAAATAATGATTGATGACCTAGACAGAAAAAGTAGAAAGGTAGGCTTGAAAATCAATATGCAGAAGACTAAGGTAATGTTCAACAGCCTCGGGAAAGAACAGCAGTTTACATTAGGTAGCGAAGTACTGGAAGTAGTAGGCGAATATGTCTACTTAGGACAGGTAGTAACCGCAGATCCGGACCATGAAAAGGAAATAACAAGAAGAATAAGATTGGGATGGAGCGCATTTGGCAAGCACTCGCAGATTATGACTAGCAGCTTACAGGTGTCGCTCAAGAGGAAAGTATACAACAGTTGCATCTTGCCTGTACTCACCTATGGGGCTGAAACGTGGAGGCTAACCAAGAGAGTTCTACTTAAGCTGAGGACAACCCAGAGGGCTATGGAACGAAAAATGGTAGGGGTAACATTAAGAGATAGAAAGTGTGCAGAGTGGGTCAGAGAAATAACTCAAGTTACAGACATTCTAGTGGAAATTAAGAAGAAATGGACATGGGCAGGACATGTAGTGCGAAGAGAGGATAACCGATGGTCGCTGAGGGTAACAAACTGGATTCCAAGGGAAGGAAAGCGTAGCAGGGGGCGGCAGAAAGTTAGGTGGGCGGATGAGATTAAGAAGTTCGCAGGGGTCAAGTGGATGCAGCTAGCACAGAACCGGGTTAAGTGGAGAAATATGGGAGAGGCCTTCACCCTGCAGTGGGTATAATCAGGCTGATGATGATGATGTGCAATCTGCTGTAACAAGTGGGACACATTGCCCAACATGGCCTTCTTGCTGATGAACACGGTGTATACCTAGTAAGAAAATTACTTTGGGAAGAAGCAGACTGAGCTGCCATTGGTTCACAGGCATGACAGTACATGTTTGCGGCTCCATATTCTACATTGTGGTAACAGATTCGCTTGCTGGTGTTCATTGTAGAATGCAGTGGTGTTTTCATTTCAAGATTCAAAAGTTATACATTTCGCATAGTATTGTTACAAGGACGACAAAGCGGGCAGTGGCGCAGAGCGGAGAGCTCGCGCTAGGCCCGCTAGCCATTAAAGCATATTTCATCATCATGTCATCACGTTTTGTTTCTGTTATATCCTCGTGTTCCATCGCCTGCCATATGCCACCACGCAACATTTGGTTGGAGGTGCGGTTCATCTCCATCCTCTCCTTGCACCGTCAACGCCAACTGTGCGCCAGGTTCATCGGCCGAAAGCCCGTGGAGATCACCGCCCAGCTCTGTCCCAGCCCTGACCACAACACATGACGACCAGGAAGAGCCCAAAGCCGACCCAACCGACCCCACGATGAAGCGACCTCACCACCACTGGAACGAAGATAGCACCCCCCGCCCAAGCCGTTCGGCGTGTCCGTAATCCTTGGCCATTCGGCAAACGTTGAACATTGGACCTGATGCTCCGGGGCAAGCATTCATCCCACCTTCGCATTCATTGTGTTACCAAGCATTTCATCTTCAGTCCGCCGCCTGTGTTTGTTTGTCACATCATGCATTGGATTACAAGCAATCCATCAGGATGATCGCTCGGTGGCCCCGGGTCATGTTACGAAGCGGGCAGTGGCGCAGGGCGGAGAGGTCGCGCTAGGCCCTCTGGCTATTAAAAAAGCATATTTCATCATGTCATCACATTCTGTTGTGTTGCCGTGTTCCATCGCCTGCCATATGCCACCACGCAACGGTATATTCTCGTGCTCGGGAATTTGTGTTGCCTGAATTACTGTGAAAGAGAGCAGTTTGGTATTGTTTGTTGTCACAGGTGTGTTGCGCAATGTGAAACATTGTCAGGTTATCCGACTGGTCATATGGGGTGTGTGGGTGCTTTGGTTCTGTGAAAACTTTTTGTACACTGGAGTAATGAGACTGGATAAATTATGGAAGATGCTTTCGCGTTATTTTGGAAGATCTTTGATTGATCACGGCTTCAGGTACCTACATTTCTCCTTTAGCCACGTGGTGGAACTTGCTTGGCAATTTTGGTCTTCAGAGTGATATGCACAAGACGCATGTTCTGGAAATGCTGAGCGGTCTGAAGCTGTTTTTCAGGTTCCCTTTAGGAAAAATTGGAAATTTTGAAAATACAAACAACGGTTGTTTAGAAGTGTGTGCATTTATTTGCCAAAAATTGAAAACATCAATAGTTGCTAGTTTTATAACATGTTGCCTATTTTGGCAAACTTGAGTTGTAACTAGTATACCCATTGCATGCAATTATTAACAACAGTTCCACTGGCTGCTAGTATATTGCTGTTATTGTCTGGTACTAACATCCCTACCTTATCTCTTCCTAGCATTTCAGCTTCTTTGTACGTTTTGCCAACAACATACATCACAGTGGGATGATTCTTGCCTGTTTTGATTCACGAGTAGAACAGTGGTTTGGCATAGCAACAGCCAATTCACGAGTGCCTTGCCGCATATAATATTAGTCCACCTGTTTGTCAAATGTCCAACACTACCCCCCCCCCCCCCCCCCCCCCCCTTTTTTTTTTTTTTCAAGGCCTTCTCTGCATGATGCTTCATTTACATGCATTTCAAGTCTAGCAAAGCTCCGCTTAAGGTATCGAGGAACTTCAGCTGAGGTAGTGTTAATTTGGCTGTGCAGCTCTGGACAGTCTTGGGGAGACTCAGGCCCCTTGGCTTTTTTCGGTAGTGGATGCTGTTCTTTGACTTTGCAGAATACTGGCTTGCTTGTTTTACTTGGTGACTGCACTTACAAACCCTGTGCTTGGCATTTGTTTCAGTCACATTGTTTTTAGTGTCCAGCCTTCTAAGACAACAGGTGCCTTGTCAAATGCATATCATTGGGAAATACATTCTGAAAGTTACAGTAATTGCATACTGCTTCCTTTTTTTTTAATTTAGGGGCCATTTCACACTTGGGGATCACTTCAGGTTTTTGAACTGCAGATGAACCATTCTCAGTATTTTTAACAATATGCCACGCTGACTGTCATGCACTATGAGTGCTTTCTTTCTTGAGTTCGCTTTGTGAAAGCACACATAGCAAGACTATGCAGCCGTACAAGCTGAAGCACGTGCCTAGTTTTTCTTAAAATCTATTAATGACAGTGAGACTATGCCTCGAAAATATAATTAAATATATATACTGTCGCCCCACAAGAGGGCTTGAATTCTTATAAGACAGCTTACGTGTGTAAATGTCTCGAGCCTTCAGCGCAATATTTTTTCTTTCGTCTGCATTTCGACTTTATGAACAGCGCAGACAGGCCCGTTAGTTCGTGACTGACAATGGAATTTCTGTGCGACCCGCACAAAAATCCCTGCTTTGTCGTGTCTGTTTCTTTTAGTCCGTGTGCTATTCGTGTGCTTGCGCGTTTGCACTGTATGCATTTACCACAGCTCCACCAGAGTGGCATCAGGGTCGAACCCGCGACCACGCCGCTCACTGTGAGGCCGCGCTGCACGGTATGTGCCTTTGTCGCGGCGCCGGCAGTAGCTGGAGCCGTACAAGTTCGCATCGATGCCCGACGCGACGTCAGCGCATTGACCGACCGTGCCGCGGTCTCCGTGGAGCGGTTACGAAATCGCTGCGAGATGGACGGTACCGCCTAGTACCGCCGTGTTTTGAGCGCCTCCGCCGATGGCGTTGTCGTTAGGTTAATTAGGCCCGCCCTCCGGGTTATAACCGCAGCCCCGGAGAGCGCCTTTTAGCGCTCCTACCCTCTTCCCTTCCCTGCACAGCCGGCGTCCGCCGACAACACCCCTTACACCTCCGGCCGGGGTGAATGGAACCATTGGGGGAGCCAGATGGAGAGGCACGCACGGCGATCGCGTGCCCAAGCCGGGGACGATGTTATTGCTGCGGCGCTCTCTCCATATCGCGTGGTTGCTGCCAGCGGCACTGCTTTGTTTTCTTTGCTTCAGTGGTGTGCCTCGCAGGCTGCCCCTCGCCGAGGGAGCGGGAGCAGATGTAATAGATGCGTCCACGTCTTTCCAGAGCAAAACAATGAGGGGGAATGGGAGGGGGGGGGGGGTAGGAGAATGCATTCAGAACTGTCAGAGATGATACTCGGCTTGATGACCTTTTTTTTTTGTTGTGTGCGTTATATATCCCCCCCCCCCCCCCCCTCCCTCTTATTTCTTCTCTAATTGGGCTGTCGAAACATGTACTCCTAGCACGTTTCTCAGTTCGGTGCGTGACCTGTGCTGTTCGGTGCGAAAGTTTGCTCGGGCTGCTGTAACATGGCTGAGGTGGCGCCAACCGATGGGTTTCTGCGTTTTGCTTTTTGCTAACCTTCGGTGGCGTCCCGCAGGCCTCTCGATCCACGAAGGTCAAGCCAGAAGTTTGTGAGGAGGTGCGCTTTGTGGGCGCTAACAGTTCCGCTTAAAATACCGGGATGTTTTAAGGCTTCTCCTATCGGTATGCGACTGCCTCTGAGCTTCAGTGTTAACCGTTAGCTTTGAACGCTGCGAGCCACCCGAGGTGAACGCACAACATGGTCAGAGCGACGGCGTCTAAGACCCCGTTTTCCACAAAAATCCGGCCTTGTGAGCTGAAGATGGCGAGTATGCTTCTGGGTTGTGGCATGGCCGAGTTGCGTACTTCAGCTGCTCACGTGTGGTGGGGAGTGGAATAGTCCTCCGCGACCCTATCACGCAGGCGGGTTCATTTAAGCTGAGCTGTATATCAATGTCCGGTGGTGCTTCACAAAATGTGATAGCTTACGCTTGTATGCGTGAGATAATAGGGACACAAATTAAGGGAGTCAAATTGGGATTGACTCGCAAAATGCACGTATCAAATATCCGCAAGGGTGCCTGCAGACGGTGAGTCACTGACGCTGTCACGTCAGGGAGGATTCTCCAATCCTTTAAAAGTTGAGCTTAGTGAATTTTTCAAGGACTCCGCCTATGACGCACGTTCTCGACCCTTGTTACGTCGCTATATTTATAGCCGCTATCCTGTACGCCGGCTAATGCTCTCCCTGGATAATGTGCCCTGGAAATTGCCTAGTCGGGGCTGCGCGGTACATTAATCCCTGCCACTTTTTTGAAAGCTCGGAAAGAGCTCGCAAGCATTTTTTTTTTTTAAGCTAACGTCGGCGATAGGCTAGTCAAGTCCGGTTGCTTTCGTACATCACCGGTGGTTCACATATCTTGCGCCTCCCTCGTTGCCAGGGGTGGTCACTTACTTGGCTTGGCGGGTGGTGTAGATTGGGAGAGCGGGATATAAGGAGGGGGGGGGGGGGTCGTGCACAGGCTCTTGGGTCATTCTTTTAACGTTTTCGGAAGTACCGGTGCGGACTAAAGTGAACAGAGCACGATTTCAACGCATTTAATCCGGTAGTAGTCGTGGTATGTGTGATCCGGTAGTAGACCCCGGGATCGAATCCCGGTCGCTTTTCGATGGAGATGAAAAGCAACGCGCCCGTGTGCTGTGCGATGTCAGCGCGTGTGAAAGAACCCCAGGTGGTCGAGATTTCCGGAGTCCTCCGCCACGGCGTCTCTCATAGCCTGAGTTGCTTTGGGACGTTAAACACCATAAACCAAACCAGCCAAGCCACATGGTGGTCGCACGTAGACTCACTGCCACTTGCCGGCTGCGGCATCAAAACCGTGTGGACTGTTGCTTAGGGAGCAGAAACATCGCAACCGTGTAATGAACGTTTCAAAATATGGTATTTTTACGAGGTCCTGTGTTGTGTTCCTTATACATGGTCGCGCTGACTTTCTTTTATCAGTGATCTATGAATAAACCAGTCCCCGGTGGTTCTAGTTTGAAACGAAAGCTCTGGAACTCGTCGAAAAATCGCGCGAGCACCACTGCTGCTAGAGGCGGTAATTGTAACGGCGGCCGTTGCCGCGAGGCGGCGCCTGCTCTGGGGCGCTTCCCCATTATCCCCAATCCCGTCGGCGCCCGCGTGTTTTCCCCACTCCTGGTCAGCTCCCTTTCCCCGCGAAGCGAGCGTCGCGCCGGCAGCATCCCTTTTTGGGGAAAGCGTTCTGCGGTGGTTGCTGGTCGTCGTTGCCGACGTCGATTTGGGGATATAGCCGGAGGGAAGGCGGCGCGCGCGACGGCGGAGCTCAGTCAGCGGCGAGGCAAGGGCGCGGTTTGAGGTTCGGCAGAGCAGACGCGGTGTTGTAAGTGCAGTCTCCGGATCTCCACGAAAAAGGTCGCCACCGCCTTTCTCGTCTTAGCGCTCGCTTTGTGAAAAACTCCGTCCGACGCAGTTGAACCCCCAACGCCGCACAGCCGGCAGCTTTCTTTGCACAATTCGACTGCGACGCAGGTTAGCCTAGACTTGTTTCCCTGTACACAATACGGTGTGCGCCCGTGTACAGCGCGCCCGTTTTAGCAGCGATACAGTCTTACTAGTCGGTTTCCCTTTTTTTTTTCGTCGGCCGGTGTTCTGTGCCTTTTTCTGGGACGCGCCGCGTAGAGGTTTGGTCGCCCCCGTACACTATAACCTTTTCAAAGACGACCCCGGAGCCGCGACCGGCCGCACGATGGTGATTTTCGGCTCCCCGACGACGATTGTGAGCGAGCTGGTGAAGGAGGCGCTCCTTCGTTGCTTCTGCAACACGTGCAGAAGCGCCCCGACGCTGGGTGAGTCATCATTCCCTTTCTTCTGCGGTGCGCACCTTGAAGGGCTCCTCCTCCGATGCGAGCGTCGCGCCCGGCGAGGATATCGAATGGCCTTGATCTGCCGCGGCTTGCCCTTTATTTTCGTGACATATTACTTCCGTTGTCATATTCGCATGGCGCTGCTGCTGCTGCTTGCGTTGGCTGCTTCGCATTTCTTTTCCTTAAAAAGAATCTCGGGCGCATGCCGGGATTGGCGTCCCCATCTGGAAGGATGGGGAGTGTATATACGCTTGGGCGTGGCACCTTCGGCGCCGCATGCTGCTATATTTTTATTTTTTTTTTTTTTGCAGTTTTGCCTGCTTGTTTCGCGATCTTCTCCTTGAGATCCCGTTTTTCTATGGGGATACAGGGAACCGAGCGTACCGCCAGGTATCCTGCGAAAACCACCGCGGTAAAATATACCGCTTGATGAGATCTGCAGCGTTTAGTATGTGCGCTCGTACACGTTGCTTTTTCGGAGTGTGGGGCAGTGTAGTTACTGAGTCAAATAAGGGTAGCGTATGATGGCGAAGAGGGAAAAGGGGGGGGGGGGGGGGGCATCCCAAGACTGTAAAAACTAGAGGGATATGATATCGCACTTGCATGCTGTGCCCACATTTGTTCCTAGTTGTCACTGGTGCGTCATAAACAGGATATAGCTCACGTGCGTCGAAGTCCTGAATTGTTGACATCCTTGGGCGCCGCAACTGTCTCGAAACATTGATGAGCGTCATTTCGGGGTTTCGGACACGCGGACAGCTCCACCACGAGCGAACAAGGGCCGTCGCTGAGCCATGTTTCCACCCTTTCGTTATTTAGTTGCCTTTGTGCCCTCGGATAACGAGAATTTTCAAGGGCGTCGGCGAAGGCAAGTGTTGCCGCGACGCTGTGTTTATTTTTCGCACGTTTCCCCGAGCGCGACCGCCGCGGAATGCCCCGCGTTTGTTCTATTGTCTTTTTGAGACCAGCTGATTATAGAGAACTGGCGTTCCCTTTCGAATAGACATTTTGTTATTTTGTACGCACAGAATACAATAACGACAGGCGGGCGCTGATAATATTGCAAGTCTGGTGGTGGAAACCACTGTCAGCACTACCGTTTCACGTTTGCTGGATGCATTCCAAAATGGGCCTTTTTGTCTTTTGTGACTTTTATCTCGGGAGGTGTTCAGATGCCGTAAAATTGCGAGAAAGCAACGCGACAACGAACGTACCTTTACAATTAATACGCAATGAGGTCCAGTCTGGTGGAAGAGCGCCCGGAGAATGCGTGAAGCTGGGGAATGACATCGGAAGTAATTGGTTCAGGTCAGGTTATTGGTGGTCCCATCAATTCTGCATCTGTTCCTCGCCCGTCGACGCGCCTCATGGTCCTTTCTCGTTGATATAAAACCCATTTACGCGCGCCCTCGCCGATTCAGAACGCTCTGAAATGGAAATTCCATTTTCACTTTCTGCTCGTTTGGCTTGGAATGATAAATATACGTAGGTGCCACGTGCAGAGCAGCGTCGATTTCTCGAGCGCACTGCAGTCATTTTCATCCTTTAAGCACTTTTCTAAACTGCTACTTGTTCCAATGCACGAGAGAGGCAGGCTGGCCTTCTCCGAGCAGCAGTGTGGAATTTTTCGTATATATGTGTGATGTCAGCGTTTCGTCGGCTGACGTAGGCCCGAGTCCTAGGATGCGAAGCCTGAATGTAAAGACAAAATATCAATTACGCTTTGGCAGATTTCAGGTAAGCTCGCTGAAAGGAAGCAAAGCGACCGAAATTTTCATTCGCGCGCCTTCATTGAGCTGCAGCTCGCCTCCCTTGAAAGTCAATTTGATTGAGATGAATATCCCAAGCTTGCGCTTGCGCATAATTTTGTATTACTGGTACTGTATAATAATAATAATAATAATAATAATAATAATAATAATAATGATAATAATAATAATGATAATGATAATAATAATAATAATGATAATAATGATGATAATGATAATGATAATAATAATAATAATAATAATTGGGTCACAGTTAGGGAAAGGCGCATTATTTGTCACACTTGTAGCTGTCGACGCCTGAACCGCGCCTAAGGGAAGGGAGTGAAAGTGGAGAGAAAGGGGAGCTGGTAGTGGAGGGCTACGGAGTAATTTCGACCACCCGGGGGTCTTTAACGTGCGCTGACATCGCACAGCACTCGGACGCCTCTTCGTTTCGCCTCCATCGAAACGCAGCCACCGCGAGCAGAATTTTATTTTTGAAGGAAGGCACCTCACGCTTTAATTTTTTACTGTTGGGCTGATTCAGCCTAGCTTAATTTGGGATCATATAATCGCTGTTTGTTAACTCTTACTGTTTCTCCGTCCATAATCGTAGCTGAAATTATTTTTTTTCGTTTTTTTTTTAGTTCTGATGCTGTTTGTACATGGGGTCATCCCTACTCTGATCAGCGCCCGTTTCATCCTCACGACTGCTCTGGTCTTGCGGTACTCTATGCCTACTGGCCCTTGCAAACCTTCCACTTCACGGTCTCTGATTTAGAGAGAAAGCGCAAATTCGCTTCAATGCTTTGACTCGGCTCGTTCTACCGCCCTGTATTTTGCGTGTCGCCCTGCGCCACACGGCCGCCGTTCGGTCTCCCGTGCAGTCGGTCGGGGGGAGTCGTAAGGAAACTTCGTTCAGGAGGGCCTTGGCTTCTGTAGCAGCCGAGCTAGGCGGCACATTTTCGATGTGAACGACCTGCTTTGTGCCTCTTTTTTTCTCAGTGTTGCTCACTAATGGTACCTTCGTTATTTTTTTTTTTTTTTGTCTCGAAATTTTTTGTCATTTTTCCTCCCCCTCCTACTCTATCCGAGCGATCGCCCGTCGTCGCCCACGTGCTGTCTCGAAGGAGCCTTGCCGGTTTTTCCAGCCTCGCTTCCGACTGGCGTGTACCGCTGTTCGTTATGTCGCCGCGTTGTTTCGTTCGAAACGCGCGTGCCGCGAGATCAGATTTAGTCGCGCCTTCATCGCCGCCTACGTATGACCGACTTTCCGTGACGGCGACCGAAGTGGCTCCATTCGGTCCGGTGGGCGCGCGAAGGACTGACCCGACCAAGAGCAGCAATGATTACTGCATCGGGCACGTCGAGTGGGCCGCCAGTTTTCGAATACGATCTCTCGTTCGATCTGTCTTGGGACGTCAGGGGCATTTGCTGGAGCGCGTCGGGTTGCGTTCGGACGGTGATCCCAGGGACGCGCGTCTGACCACTGCCGCGCCAGTAGTGACAGATGGTGTATGACTCATGCAGCGAGACGGGTTGTGAGCGAACGGGGCGATGACCGCGAATCGTCTCTGACTGCAGGCGTAAACGCGGGGACAGGGAGCGTGGGTAGTTTCGCATTGGGTTTGGGGGGTTTATTTTTGGTAGAATAAGTCTGAAGCTTGGCGGGAAGAGCTTCCTCATCGAATGTCGTTGATCTTATGGCGATCGTTGCCAGGTTACGGGAAACAGCTCGTTTGCACCTTAGAAGCCACCTGGTTCCGGTATTAAGAAAATGTCGCATATATTTCTTGTCCAGGGAAGAACCCTTTACAGCTTTTTGCAACGCAGAGCTGGCTTGAATGGATCGGATGCCGAGTAGACGAACCTACTGTGCGAATTCGGGAATGAGTTTCGAGATTGGTAGGCACTTTCGCTGACCAGTTGGGTCCTTTCGTCGCGCCGATAGTGTTGTCGGCGCGCCGCCCGATGAGTCTGCACCATTTCTTGTAGCTTCGCTGTACCATTTTATGGTACTGGCACTACATGACAGTTTAATGGAAGGGCCGTCCTACTCAGCACCGTACATGCTGGGATACAAGGAGGAGGGGAGAGAGAGAGAAGGCGTTGTCCTTAAGATCAGCGGCTAATCGAATAATTTCTTGGCTTCAGCTGGGTCGCACTGTTACGTGAATTAGCTCCCACGGCGGATTGTGCGTTGCGGGTTCGTATCGAGCGTCATAGTGCGGGCTTGACCTTTGCGACTGTGTGTTCGGCGGCGGCCTTTTTGTATGGCGGTATTATGGATCGTACCTGGACGGAATTGCACAATGCCACGGCCGACGACGTCCACTCGGTCACTGGGGTGTAGTGTGCTCGCCATATTGCCAGTGTCGGGCCGCTCTCGTGACTAGGGGTTGTCGGGGCTTGGCGGACAATCGAATGTATTGATTTCCCCTCTTATTTTGCCAGCCTTATACCGCTGCACTGCACATGGGCCTGCCGTTCTCCCACTGCTTAGCGTTATTATTGGCACTCTGCTTGCTTTCTCTTTTCCCTTTCGTGCGTTCCCATTTGCCTTCCACAGCTCGCCTCTGCATGGTGACCTTGGAGTTAAGGGCGCCCGACCCCCCCCCCTTTTTTTTTTCTTCTCGCCTCTTTCGTTTTGTGCTTGCGAATTCTTGAATTGTTGCCTTTCATGGCGCTGGTGTGGCGACGCCCTTCAAAACAAGCGCAAAAAATTTTGGACCTCGATTGCGTCGGAGACAGACGTATTAGCGAAACTTCCTTCCCATGCGTGTCTAGTAATCGGAGCTGGTTCAGCCGTGCCTCTCGTGAAGCGCGTGCTGCGAGGTTTCGGATTCCTTTTCGCCATTCGCCACGCCTGTGGGCTGTGTAATGTGAAGCGTGGCCTTGACGCTAATGCAATAGAAATAAAAATGGTACGTTGGAGGGAAAATAAGGAAATGCGACACCTCCTCGGAATGCAGGCGGCGACCTTGTTGTAGCTGTCACGCTTGGTCTCACTTTCAAACAAACTTGTTACCTACGTTTGCATCGTAACTGCGTAGCCAGCTTGCTGGTGCATACCGGGTTCTTTATGCGTGCACTCTTGAAGGGACCGGACACTTGATTTCGGGGGTAATATTTTTTTGCGGCGCTACGGAAAGTTTGCTGCTCTATTTCTCAAGATTTTTTTTTTTTTTTTTTTTTTTTTAGAGCGGTGTAGCGATGTTCACAGCACCTGCCCGCTCTTACGCCTGTTGATTCTGTAAGCTCTCCCCGAGGGTTGTTCGTCGAAAGAAGGGGTATATACCGGAAGCGAATATAATCATAACCTGACAGACAGTAACTACATATACATTTTTTTTTTTTAGTATAGAGTAGCGTCTATTTTGTTTTAGTTTCCGCAGTTAAAACTTGTATGGCCTGAATGTACGCCTCGGCGAAGGAAGCTTCACTGGACCGTGGCTACTGCCTCATTCAAGAAATCCAGCACACTGTGGCGGCAGCACATCGACGATGCTGAGGAAACCTTGCTTTGTACTGAAGGGTGGATAGGAGAGTGTGGAGTGTGCAATTAAACGTGACGAGCATCTCCTAAATAAATACCGTGTAGTTAAGGAAGTCTGATATTTTACCAAGGTGTGGTCGCTTCGTGTGCTTCGCTGATAATAGCAGGGTTTCGCGGCGAGGAAGTACTTTATTTTCGGCGATTTTCAGTGTTAAATTTAAAAGAAAAAATAAATATACCTTTCTTTGTGAGTGCTTGATCTGTACAGCATGGGGTTTCACTATAGCATCGCTATAGTTTTCACTATAGCATCAGTGTTCGGTCCCTTGAAGATTGCAGCTCTTTCAGCTAAAGCCATCGATCTGCGGCGTAGCCCAGATACGTATATATAGAGTCGAGATTGGCCTCTCGCAGATCCTGGTCGTGCTGGTTGGTAGAAAACGGGGCTTTGTTTACGTAAACGTATCTGCGCTGCGAGCGACGATTCATTGGCATTTTCTCCGGGAAAAACGCATTGAGCCTGATAAGAACCCGGTTGCAGCGTCTTAGTTCTTTTTCTTTCTTGCTGAGGGGCCGCGTAGAGAAACGTGAAACACAAGGTCGCACGAAAACTGCAAACAGTACTACATAGGCGAGTCGGGCGTGCCATTTCATGACGTCACGCTTGACGCCAAGAGTTCACTATGGCGCTAGATAAAATTTGTTCGACCGCGGGAACTTCTGGGCCACCCGAAAAATACTCGGGAGACTAGTGCGAATGTAATAATACCAGGGTTCAGGCGTTAATCGCTTGCACGAAGGCTTAATGCTATAAACCCAACGGGTTTCACAGTACCTTTTAGCTACCAGCTTACGCCTAGTCTGTCCACAGCGAACTCGCTTGTGGTGCTGTCCTCAGTTACGGTGACGGTTCATTGACCTGCTCGACCTCGGGGTTAATCATTAATCATGGCTCAAAGTTTGGCCACTTGGACTGCATGGAGCACTGAGCAGAACCGTAATTGCAGCGGAAATGCGACGCAGTTCTCAAATGGCATGTTTTTCTCTCCTTGGGTGGTCTAATTTCGTAATGCTTGCTTTTATCCGTCTAATTTGCTCTGCTTTGAGTCTGCGTTTGTCTGAGCCAGGGCGTGGAGCTATTCCGAACTTCCCCGTGCTCCTAGTGTGCGCTGTGTGTAGTACTTGATAGTGTTTTGTCTTGACTGTTGTTCACCTCCTCCCCTTTGCTGCTTGGATTGTGCGGGTAGACCGCAACAAGAGTCAGCCGATGATTCTGAAGCCTCTGGTGAGGACTCGACCTCCTCGCCGGTCGGGCATGCTCATGGGTGAGTACAAGGCCCCGGTCAGCCCAGGGTCTTGGCCGCAGGGTGTTCCTGCTGCCTCAGCTGTCACATTGTTTTGTGGGCGAAACCTCCCCGTGCTGTTTTCTGCGAAGCTTTTGACGTTGACACCAGTGCGGCAGGAAATACGCGCTTGCTCACCTGCCTGCATAAGGGAGTTTTAAGCGTAGCGGAGGCACGTTAGTATGGGCGTAGGGGCTACGCTAAGATGTCTCCGCCGTGCTAAAACTCCCTAATGCCGGCTGGCGAGCAAACGCGTAATTCTTGCCGCTGGTGTCCCGTCAAATCTGCTGCCGTACGTTGTCGTGTCTCTCCAGCCGCCTCAGTTTCTGCTCAGTGTTGTGTGAACGTGACGCCATAATTCACTCGCCGCGGCGATGCGTGCGTACCTCTTGCTGCTGCGTTGCGCATTGCGTGTGTCCTTGGATGAGGCGTCCTGGAAATGCTGGGTCAAAACTGAGAAACAATGCCGTGTCCCCGAGTTTGCAGTTCCACGCTTTTCTCTGCGCGCCTTCGACTGGTGGAAAGGGCGTCGTGGGAGGCGTAATGGTGCGTCGCGCCGGTAGTGCTTCGTCTCCCCGTGATGTGCTCGACATTGACCTCACCCTCTGGTTGCTGCTTTCGTGATGAAAGTTTTGCCGACACTAGTCATCATCGTCGTCTGAGGTCACTCCGGCTGGGAAAGTCTGTTCGACTCATGAGTCACGGACGCGATGGAAACGCAGCTGGAGGAAAGAAACCGGCAGTGTGGCGGTGCTTGCGACAGCGGATCAGTGACGAATTATTCCGCGGAGTCTGTCTCCGCCGTTATTCGGTTTCGTTATCGGGGAGAAGTATGTACGTTCCGGTGTGCGCTTTCTTGGTCTATGCGGAAACAAAGACGCGTGGTTTCCGCTATAACCATCGTGCCGAGTCTGTCTTCGCCGCTTCTTTTGTTTAGTGCAACTTCCTTCCTGGCCCTTTCAGCTAGCCTTGACGGACTTGAACGAGTGGTGTGCACTGGTCGTGGTGAAATGAAATGACCTGGGTAATGTCATGCAAATTTAACAAACCCGACTCTCAACAGTAGACAGTCAGAGCCCTTAGCCACGAATTAGGAACTGCGTATGCGCATCGTCGGATTAAGTATTAAGTTGGGTTTCGCAGCGTGTGAGAAATTCCGCAGTTGGCTCTGGAGTTCGAACCCGCCTCCCTCCGTTCTCCTCGCTTCTTTTTCTTTTTTTTTCTTGTTCGCTCTTTGGATAGCTTACCCGAGTAATTCACCCTCAGTTTTCTCTGCGTCCCTCTTAATCGGCACTCCTGCCCGGTGTCTTTTAATATGTCGAGATTGCGTTGCACCGATGTGCTAGTCTGCCTTAACCAGTATACTCAAAACGGATAAACTGTACTGGGCCGAGTGGTCGTAGCGTGCGTGACGTGACGCAGCCTCGTCATTTCGATGCGGACAATGTTGATTGCAAAGTGCTTGCCCTCCCCCCCCCCCCCCCCCCCCTCCCCCCTCCACTTCCCTTCCTTACTTCCATTAGAAGATGCCAAAACAGAGGTTGGCAGCTGAGCAAGCCGTGCACGCACGCGTCGGGCGTCGCTTACGTGTGCCGCCACCGTCGGCGCCACGACCACCGCTACCGCGCTGCCCTCCCTATTCCGCTGGCGCCGGCGTCTGGCGACGTCCCGACGGCGCCGGGATGAGTCACAGGAACCACGGGCCGGCCGGTCGTCGACTTGGATCGATGGCGGCGGGCACCCTCCCTCCCCCTCGTCTCTCCTCCCTAGACGGACCAGCGCTCCCAGCCCGGCGGTGTGGCGGTGTTCGGACTGCGGGCCCGCTGCTGTGCGATGCCGGTTGACGCCGCCGCCGCCGCTTCCGGGTCTCGAGGAGGCACTCCTTTCTTTTCGGGCCGCATCCTTTCTGGCAGCCCTATGGGCGTTGCGACAGCGGCATTGTAGTTTGGAACGGGCCAACGAACGCTGCGGAATGCAGATTTCGTTATACAAGCATACTTGTGCACATCACAGCTTTTCTTACAACAGTAGGCCCTCTGTACTGATGACATGTTATTGAAGGTAATGCCGGAGAATTGGTGCTATAAACATAATTATTATGATCATTATTATAAACTGAAGAGGCAGCAACAAGTGCAGCATCGTCCTTGTGTGCGTGTTTCTTTGGTGTCGTTTCTTCTTTTCTGCAGTTATAATGCTGCACTACCAACTAGCTCAACAAATACATTTTACTAGAACCTTGTAAACATGAAATTTAAAACGGATGGAGTTGCCACGTTATTAGTTGCAGTTATTTAGGCATTCACTACACATAAAATGAGACTGCTTGTTGTTGAACATTTGACTTGTTGAGGACATTTTAACTGCACTTGTTGCATCGTGGTGTCAGAGGTGTTTGTTTGTGGAGGTGCTTGTGAAATGAATTGAAAACTGTTTAAAATTCTCATATACTTTGAAATATTTGACTTGAGCACAAAGGTGGTAGGAAGTGCCACATTTGCTTGTTCAGTAGTGAATTTGAAGGCACTGGACTTGTGGCACAGGTCTGTGGTGCACTTTGGGTCGCCCTGTGAGAGAGAGAAGCAAGTGGGTGCCCCATGTTTGCTGTTCTGAACTTGGGTGATCTCTTAAAATGGTACTCGCGCGTTTCAAGCGCTTGTGTAAAAAATGTGGAAATCGTTGACCGTTCGCACTGATCCGTGGTCTGGGGTGGCTGTTGTACTTGAATTCGTCCCACCCTTTTGAGGTGCTATTTTTCATTTGGATTCAGAATAAATTTTTGGCTGAAATTTTATATCTGGGCTCGAGAAGTAATCTTGAAGCTTTCCAACGAAACATGCTAGTGGTTAATTTTTTACATTTAGCGTCTAAACCATCAAAATAGTATTTAAAAACAGTGATGTTGAAATACTGGGATTTGGTAAACCCACATCTTAGGAATCATGGAATCATTTTCTTTTTTTTTTTTTTGAGGATGCGTATGATGCTAGAAATTGCGATAATAAATTTTATATTATATTGGTGGCCAACCTTCTCGGCAAAGAAATGGTGGAGGATGTGTTACCGTGCCCACCATTTTCACCATTGCTCTTATTTCGCTGTTGTCAAAGTGGGTGTCTAAGGCGAGTTGGAGTGCATGCCCTGTTGTTCAACTGCTGGACTGTTTTCTTCTTCAGCGACAGAGGTGCGCTGCTCGGAGCAGAGCAAGGGTGGGATCAAGTACGAGCTGGTGCTGGCCGACCCCTGCATGGACTCGCCGCTGCGCAAGCCCAGCACCAGCCCACCCAAGAGCATCTCTGCAGAGGACATTGAGAAGAAGCTCAAGGAGGCGGAGGAGAGGCGCCTATCCCTGGAGGCCATGAAGCTGAATCAGCTGAACGAGAAGATGAGCCGGCTGGCTGAGGTGAACCAGAAGAAAGAGGGCCTCACCGAGGAGTTCCAGGAGGCCACCCGGCAGAACTATGAGAAAAAGATTGAGGCCTTCAAGGAGAACCGCGAGGCCCACATTAAGTCCATCCAGGAGAAGCAGCGTGAACATGTGAGTTGCAGCTTGTGGAGAACTCACCACTTCATTTTCGTATCTGTTGTGTGGAGCTAGAACGGTAAGGGCACTGTGGAATCTGGTGTTCCTCAGCAGGAACACCGGAATCTAAAAGTAGCTTTGTTGGTATTTCTTAGAGAGTTCATTGAACACAATAGCACCTTGATAACTTAGCATTGCATTTGACCTTTGTGTGTTTAGAAGCTATCATTACAGACTGCGGCCTACCTGGTTGTTTTCAAGAACAAGCTTAACCAAAGATGAGCTCAGTTGTGCTGAGCCCCATTTCCCTGTTTTTATAGCAGTTCTGTTTTTGGTAACATGGACTATCAGTTTTGTTGCCCCTTCTGAAAAATTTCCTCTACTTATTTTCTTCCTAATGTCCTCCTTCCAAATGTTGATTCTTCTAGTGCTGGTCTACTCTTGCTTATGCATCTTTGTTTGATTTGGCCATCGGAAAACCTTTTTCTGGTCAGGCTACCATATTTACTCGAATGTATGCGAGGTTTTTTCGCGATTTTTGACTGTCTACCCTTGCGCTATAATTGAATCCTGCGATTCGGTTGGCATAAAGCAGCGCCGGGGTGCAGCCATATTGAATCCGCTACCACTGGCTTCGGTTTCCGCGGTTTTATGATTTTATGTTGGCAACATGGGCATCGGGGATGCCAAATCCTAATCCATCCAAAGTCAAAATATTGCACTTTTTGTTTGTGAGCTCAGAATCACGCCCCATTGATAGCGCGCTTGTCGCATCTTTCGCTATGGATTAGTGTGTTTACTTCTTTTGTTATCGCATTTCGCACGATGGCAGCGTGCTATGCACGGTACGATGCTCTCCTTAAAAAGATATTGTAATGGCAGAAGAAATTGGAACTTCTGCAGCAGCTAGACGTTACTAATCTACCTTACTCGGGTGGCAGATGTAGCGGAAGGTGAGTTTTAAATGTGAGCCTGACCGCAAAGGCTTCCGAATTGTCTGGGAGGACGAGAGTGAAAAGGAAGACTCTATTTCCGAGAACTCTGCCTCTGGCAACGATGACGTCGAGTGAGCGTTTCTGATTACCACATTCGTGGTTTTATTTTTTCTCTTTGGGCGATATGGAAAGTCTGCCCTCTCGTTACATTCTGGTAAATAGGGTACTTTTTCTGCCAGACGGCGTAGTGTAGTTCATTGCTGTTGCTGTAGAACTACATTGATGCATTCTTTGCAGTACAATGAGAAGCTGAGCATAAGGGCTAGGAAACTTGGGCTCTCCATTTAGTGCCTAAGTCAAGCATATCTGGTTTGGCAGCCAGGAAGGTGGTATCGGTGGAAGGCTTTCACTCCACCGATAAGCCTCACTGTTTGGAATGCAGGTCACATATATTGCAGTCGAGTTTTTAAGCTCCAAGTTTTACCTTTATCTGAGGCAGTTGTTTCAGATATCTTTGCAGAGGTTTGTATAAAATGGACCAGACCTAGTTGAACTTGCTTGGTCTATAATAGCGCGTCTGAAGTCGGCATGCTTGTATTGGTTGAGCCGTCATAGCTGTATTATGAATATCTTGAACCATGTTTTCCAAATTGCCAAGTATTCTTCTGCAAGTGTGCAGTCAGTGTGGTTAGCTGTTTGAAAGGCTTGAAAGGTTTTTCAGTTGCTATGAAGGAAATAGAACCTATGAAATTAGACATTACAAAAATGTCGTAGCTTCTTAGCTGATTCGTGGTTTTACTGCGTCTGCTTCTGTAGGCTGTGTGGTGCGGCGTTGAAGGAAGCGTCAAATGAAAGGCTCTACATGGACGCCTGGATCGGTGTGACGCAATAGCGTAAGCTACCAGCCAACATAAAGTCCCGCTTTAACCGAGTCGTATGAATGTGCCTGCGTGGCTTAGGGATAACGAGAATGCAAGGGTCTTGGAAGGCTGATTTTGATATCACCATATGAAAGGAAAGGCCAGAGTTGGCAGTGGCTGCCAAACATAATATCTGGAAGCTCTACGTCCAGTTAGTGCTTGGCCATGTCAGCTGCCAGCTACAGCTTCCCACGCAACGAAAGTGTGGTCAGGCTTACGCCTTAATACGTCCCCCTATTGGGAGCTTGGGCCCAGGGTGGCCCACCGTGACCTATGGCGGCAGTCATCTTGGGTAGCAGCACGTGACCTAGGGTGGCCGCAAAGTGTGGCACCTTCTGTGAACGACAGTATGAGCTATTATACTCAGTGTTAAAAGGGTTCATCTTCCAATGTGCTGCCAGAACGTTCGCAGACTTGTGGCAACGGTGTGGCAATCCTACTCGAACTCAGAATCTTTGCTCTGATAGTTGCTGTGCTCAGGCGTTGGGCGCTGGACTCGCAAAATGGAAAACAAACATGCAGTAAGCTGTCTAAGTTTCTAATGGAAACTCGAGAAGTGAGTGCTTGTTCTACCTTGTCTCGGCATGTGGGTGGGCAAGGAGCGAGATTGTTGCCACCTTGTGTTTCATACTACTAATGCTCTGACCACGTGTTTCATAATCATGGAAGTGAGTAGCGCTGCTGTTTCACCTCATTTAGAAACGTGCAGAACTAGGGGGAAAAAAATACATGACTCATTGTTGTATAGGACGCACTATCAAAATTTTTGTTAAAGAACTGCGCGTTATATACTGGACAGTACGGTATTTTTAAAGTGCCAACTGTTGGTTTGAAAGTGCTTTGTTTTTCAGGGCCTGCATGCACCTGGCAATATGCACTGCTAATATACATGACCAGTGTGCATGTGATGGCAGTTTTTGCTGACTATATCAGCTTGTGGCAGATGCCACTGTACTCGTGGAGAACTTCCTGCGCCTCTGTGCTTTGCTGTGCTTTGGGGGTGTTCGGTTGCTTGAAGAGGGGTGAAGAGAGAGGCAGTGCAAGGTCGCTAGTGCATACATAAATGTTGTGAAAAAGTGCCATGTCATAGCTAACACGGCAGTTCAGTGGCATTTCCATCGCTGGACAACACGCAGACACGATTCTCTACGGATTTGCTTAACTGCCCACTGATAGCATGGAAGCCCATGTTTTGTAATCGACCTCCTCTTGCATTTTTTCTGCAGTCTTGTCTTTACTTTGGTTCCTTGTTTTTTGTCAACAAACATGTTTGATTTTTAAATTAAGCAAAATTAAGTCCTTCCTTTACTAGCAAATAATGGCAGCTAGTGCATTAAGGTGCCATATAGAGTACTTCCCAGAGTCTGCCAGCTTCAAAAGAGGCCACAAGCCATCCGTTCGGGGCACAGTTTGCTTTGTACATGACCATGTTGAACCTGGTGGAAATGAGCTGTTGCAGGTTCAGAAAAGCACAGTAAGCCATGAAGCATTCTGGTTGGGGACTGTGTAATTGTTTCTGCCTTCTCTATGGGATGACAATGAAGCTTCAGTTGCAGATTTCTACGCATATGCAAGCGAGCATGCTTTTTCCAAGCTTGCATACTTGAAAAGCAAATAAAGAAACTGGATGAATCTGGCTGCAGACATGCAACTCTCTTTTAAGCATGATCGCACCATCTATTCGCAAGCTGTCTAGACTGAATTGACGTGGTGTTTTCTTTGGCTTCTTTCGCTTTTTCAATAAAAGGCATCTGTTTCATGCTGTAGTTAATCTACCCATGTCACTGTAAATGTCCCCCATCCTGTCTAATTGCCCACAAAGGATACCCGACACATACATGCCTGAAGAACCATTGACAAAGAGTATCAATCATTTGTGCTTTATACAAGTCCTGAAAATGAAGTGGATAATATACAATCTTTTTTTTTTTCTTTAATTTCTGTTTTGTGTCCTACCGTGACAACAGACATGAGCCTTATATATATATGAATCCCGCCTTCCAATATTGTAGTGTGTGAGTGACATATGCCTGCTTGTAAGGGTTCGTGAAAACAATTTGTGTCTCTTCAAGCCTGCATTCGAGCTCCACCCACATTCAGGAGTGCCACACAGAATGCTTCCATTACAAAAGTAGTCTGTTAGCTCTCCTTGTAACCTAAAGAGGAATTTAATTGACAGACTAAATAAATTATGAATAAACGGAACATTCTTCTTGTTTGGCATAATAAAACATTAAAAGCTGAACTTTACCGCTTTTGATCGTCGGTGGGGAAATACCACCATGTCGCGGACAACAAAGCATGGTTCCGAAGTGCTGTTGCTCTTTTTAAATTGTGCCCTGTGACTAAGCTGGGAGTTGCTTTAGGCCAAGTTAGAGGCCTTGGTGCATTGATGGCCGGGTTGTCACTTTTGTGCCTCTTTGTTTTTGCAGGTAAGCCGAGTGGAGGAGGTTCGCAAGTCTCTGGATGCGCAGACCCAGGAGATGCTGGCCAACATCCAGAAGAAGATTGAGAATGCCAACGAGGCACGCGAGGCCCAGATCACGGCTCTGCAGGATCGTCTAAGGAATCACGTGAGTGCCTTTTCTCTTGGG